>NW_020665065.1:13499062-13627809 GCF_002925995.2 Terrapene triunguis
GGGGTTTCTGTCTTGTACATGGTTTCACTGTTTGCATTGTTCATGCGCTTTTTTTTGGTAGGGTTCTGTTGTTCTGGGTGTTTTGGTGTGGTACTGGCAGCTGACCTGCCTGGCAGTGGGCTAATATTGTACTTTTCTAATGCATGTTTGTAAATAAAGCTTTTTATTTTAATAAGAAAGTTTATTGTTATCACTGCATCACATTATACCATGTGTATTTCAAATAATAAAGATAAACACATGAGCAGGGACAAGTAGGAATTAATATGCAAACACTATTCCTCAGAAGATTTATCGACATCAGTCCATACTTCAGTCATTTCTTTACATCAGTCCATACTGTGAATCAACCCCCTCCCCTATTGATAAGTGGTCATGTCATTAATAAATACATTGCATGGCAATCATCTCCCCCCACCCCCCATGGCCCCAGAAGCACATTCATACAGGTACTGTTCTCCCTCTTCCATTGGCCCATGCAGTTTCATAAGGTGGGCGCACAAAGCATCCCAAAGCATCTGTTACCCGGGTGCGTCCAGCTGCAGTGGTGACAGGTGCCCTTTCTGGCTGAGTGTAATGGGCCCGCAGCCCCTCGCTGCCATAGCCCCATTCGGGGGAAATGGCTCACCTCTGGCTTCACAAAGATTGTGATGAGCACAAGCCACAATGATGTGGACAGCACTGATGTTACTGGAATCCAAATGGGTCTGTAGACATCTCCAACGGGATTTCAGTCTGCCAAATGCACATTCAGTAACCATTCTACACCTGTTGCGAGTGTAATGAAACTGTCTTTTTGGCAGGGCCTCTGAAATCAGGGTGTGGTTTCATAAACCAAGGCAAAAGAGAGGTTTGCGAGGTCTCTCAGATTAATGGTAGGGACAGTAACTCTGTTTATGACAATGTCATTTGGTGGGAATAGTGCCCCAGCCTGTCCATGAATGTAGACTGCTGATCAGCAAAAAATCCCTGGCAACATGAACTTTTCCAGTGCAACCCATGTTGACATTCATAGATCACCCTTTGTGGTCCACGAGGGCCTGCATAGCAATGGACTAGCAACCTGCTGTTTATGTACTCATGTCATCCTTGAGGAGGGCAAAGTATGGGCACACAAGTCCCTTCAATGGCCCGGGCGCAGTCTGGAAACCCCATTCTCTTGCTGGAGGATTCTCTGCACCTTGAGGTCTTTAAACCACAAGTTGAGGACTTCAATAGCTCAGACATAGGTCAGGGGTTTGTTACAGGAGTGAGTGGGTGAGATTCTGTGGCTTGCGTTGTGCAGGAGGTCAGAGTAGAAGATCTTAATGGTCCCTTCTGACCTTAAAGTCTATGAGTCTAAAACCAGCAGTTACTTCAGGAATATCTTTTATGCCCACCACGTTGGGGTCAACAACACCCCTGATCGCCTCAGAAAACTCCGCCACCATTTTACCCACCATCGACTTTCTAATATTAAACTGATTAGCAACAGACCTGTAGCAGCGTGGGGTCGCCAACTTCCAGATGGTTATAGCAACCTGCTTCTGGACTGGTAAGGCCTCTCTCATGCAAGTGTCTTAAGGCTGGAGGGCTGAGGCAAGCTGCTCACAAAGCTCCAGAAATGTAGCTTTCTTCATGAGTAAGTTCTGGACCCATTGCTGGTCATTCCAGGTGTGAATGACCATGTGATCCCGCCAGTCTGTGCTTGCAGCCCTGCTCCAGAAGCGCCAGTATATATAGGGGGCATCAGTGACTGTACCGAGTATCGTGAGCAGCATCAGCCATTTTGAGTCTGCCATGTCTGTGTCGTCGTCCTCCTCTTCCACCTGTTCCATCATAAGCTCTGTCAGGAGCCTTTGGTGGTTCAGAAAATGCTGCTGAAATGTCTACCAATGTCTCATGGAATCCCTGCCCATTTCCTGACACAGGAGTGAAAGCACCAGCAAGAGCCTTTGCTTCAGTCTTCATGGCTGAGGATGTTAGGGAGATTCCCAAACCTGACCTGGAATTGTTACAGATTGAAGTGTCATTAGAGAAGGTTTTGGAATTAATTGATAAACTTAACAGTAACAAGTCACCGGGACCAGATGGCATTCACCCAAGAGTTCTGAAAGAACTCAAATGTGAAATTGCAGAACTATTAACTATGGTTTGTAACCTGTCCTTTAAATCGGCTTCTGTACCCAATGACTGGAAGATAGCTAATGTAACGCCAGTATTTAAAAAGGGCTCTAGAGGTGATCCTGGCAATTACAGACCGGTAAGTCTAACGTCAGTATCGGGCAAATTAGTAGAAACAATAGTAAAGAATAAAATTGTCAGACACATAGAAGAACATAAATTGTTGGGCAAAAGTCAACATGGTTTCTGTAAAGGGAAATTGTGTCTTACTAATCTATTAGAGTTCTTTGAAGGGGTCAACAAACATGTGGACAAGGGGGATCCAGTGGACATAGTGTACTTAGATTTTCAGAAAGCTTTTGACAAAGTCCCTCACCAAAAGCTCTTACGTAAATTAAGTTGTCATGGGATAAGAGGGAAGATCCTTTCATGGACTGAGAACTGGTTAAAAGACAGGGAACAAAGGGTAGGAATAAATGGTAAATTTTCAGAATGGAGAGGGGTAACTAATGGTGTTCCCCAATGGTCAGTCCTAGGACCAATCCTATTCAACTTCTTCATAAATGATCTGGAGAAAGGGGTAAACAGTGAGGTGGCAAAGTTTGCAGATGATACTAAACTGCTCAAGATAGTTAAGACAAAAGCAGACTGTGAAGAACTTCAAAAAGATCTCACAAAACTAAGTGATTGGGCAACAAATGGCAAATGAAATTTAATGTGGATAAATGTAAAGTAATGCACATTGGGAAAAATAACCCCAACTATACATACAATATGATGGGGGCTAATTTAGCTACAACTAATCAGGAAAGAGATCTTGGAGTCATCGTGGATAGTTCTCTGAAGACATCCACGCAGTGTGCAGCGGCAGTCAAAAAAGCAAACAGGATGTTAGGAATCATTAAAAAAGGGATAGAGAATAAGACGGAGAATATCTTATTGCCCTTATATAAATCCATGGTACGCCCACATCTTGAATACTGCATACAGATGTGGTCTCCTCATCTCAAAAAAGATATACTGGCATTAGAAAACGTTCAGAGAAGGGCAACTAAAATGATTAGGGGTTTGGAACGTGTCCCATATGAGGAGAGATTAAAGAGGCTAGGACTTTTCAGTTGGAAAAGAGGAGACTAAGAAGAGATATGATAGAGGTATATAAAATCATGAGTGGTGTGGAGAGAGGAACAGAAGAGAAGTCCTCCAAGCAGCCTAGAGGGGTTGCAGGGAAGAGCCAATGAGGGAGGCTGCAGGGAGCAGCCAATCAGGGCCTAGCAGGCTCACATAAAATGAGCTGCAGGGCCAGAGTCACTCAGTTGCTGCCTGGTGCTGGAGGAGAGAGGATTGTGTTTCTGGCTGGCGGAAAGAGTTGCAGGACTACGGACAGCTCAGTGCTGGAGGGGATGCGCGGGAGCAAGAGAGAGCTCCTGGCTGGCTGCTGGAACTGAGTAAGGACTGAGCACAGAGAGGGCCGCAGGAAAACAGTGTCTCCAGGGAGGAGGCACTGGGGGTGCGGCCCCATACCAGGGCAAGTTAAAGAGTTTATACCCCGGAGGGCTGAGTCACTGAAAAGCCACCTGAGAAACCAGTGAAGGGATCACCATAAACTGAAAGACAGCAGACACAACCAACCAGAAGGGGACACTTGCGAGAGGTGGGTGCCACCCTGTTACAGGGTCCTTAGATTTCATGGTAATAGGTGACTTAGAAATACCAAATATAGGTATTAAAATGAGCCGTGTATTGATGTCGCAGTCATAGACGTTTTAATTGACAGTGAATGTCATTTCTTCTCCAATGATCGGCATTGGTTAGCACTGGCAATTGAAGACCTTGGTTAGTGAGGTCTGCTCAACCAGCATACCTTGAGTCGAACCAGGAGATGCTGCGTTAGAAGGTAGGAAGGTAGATCAGTCTGCATGGCCCATTCATTCATTGGACTCTCTCCTGAGAATTCCAGCAAAGGCACCAAGTATTGTCAGTGGTGGTGGTGGTTTTTGTGAGATGGATACTTGTCCACTGAAATCCATCAGTTTATATCACACAGGCCGCTGAGCAGCCATCAGAGGATAATGACTATAAGTCGTTATCCGCCTCACCTGCGTTCGTATTCATGATCTAAAAGTGAAAGGCTTTCAGTATCAGACAACTGAGCTTTCCAGTTCCCATTTAATAACTTTAGTTATTATTATTTTCCTAGAGTACTGACTGTTACATTTTACAGTGGGGTTTACATTTACAGTGGAGGGTTTTTGTTTTGTTTTTTAGTTTAGGAATAAAGCAAGATCAGCTGTCTCTAGCCATGTTGGTTTTGGTGGTTTTTGGTGTTTTGTTTCTCTTAACTAAACAGGCTTTTTCCATATCTCAGTGCCACATTTATATCAGACTGGCGCTGGGTTGTTACTGGATCTGCATGGGTTTGTGTGAATTGCCCTTTGTACTAGCCCAGTGGGTCTCAAACTTTTTTACTGGTAACCCCTTTCACACAGCAAGCCTATGACTGTGACCCCCTAATAAATTAAACACACTTTTAAATATATTTAACACCATTATAAATGCTGGAGGCAAGCGGGGTTTGGGGTGGAGGTTGACAGCTCGCGACCCCCCTCCATGTAATAACCTCATGACCCCCTGAGGGGTCCCGACCCCCAGTTTGAGAACTCCTGTACTAGCCTTAATTAGCAGGTAGGAGGAGAAGGGCTGGGGAGAGGTTAGCGCTTATAGACTGACCTCAAAACTTTCAAAAGCGGCCTCTGATTTTGAGTTGTTAGATACCCGCTTCTGAAAATCAGGCCCAAGGCATCTCAAGTGGATACTGTACTCCTGAAAATGTCAGGATCAGACTCTGGATACTCAAAACCGATTCCTTGTAGCATTGGCTGGGGACAGTTTTGCTTCTGTGTTTAACTCTTAAAGGGAAAATTGGCTTAGAGCATTGAGAATTTTCTGAGTTTCGTGCTGGCCCGTTTTCCTTGCAGCTGGTGATTAAAGAATCCAAACAGGGAATATTTTTGCTTAAATAAAACTACTGAGAAAGTGCTCTCATTTGTTAATTTATTTTGGGTCATTAGTGGAGAAGCAAATATTAGCTCCCCCACCACCCCTCAGCAATGTAATTCTGCACATTTCTCCTGGCCTCAACAATGCTTTAATAAGGAAAAACAAATGAGTGATGATGTCGCCCTAGTGGGAGGTTGGTGGGGAGAAAGAGAGAACTTGGATTGATGCTCTCAAGACAGGTTTATTCCTATATTTTGCTATCAGCAGTCAGACATTTGCCAAACAAAATGGCTTAAATGGGAGGTTGAGTTGGTATAATCAGTTACAAACAGGTGTTATAGATGGAGGTAGAGTCAGTGTCCAGGATAATCGGTGGAAATTTATTAAACATTCTCTGGGTCCCCTTGCGCTTGTTTTCTGCGTGTCTTGAGTTTCTGTAAGCGTGTGTACGTAGTTCAGAGGGCAATACCATTAATTAGACCAACATGAAAGACTAATAAAAGGTATATCCCTCTATAGTATACAAGATTTATCCCTGATTAGCAGAGCTGCTCTCATCTCATCCTGAGTCTCTGTATATGTCCTTAGGATAGCAGTATGAAATTCATAATTAAAATGGCAAAAGAATTTTCATTATTCCTTCAATAAAAAATGGGTATAAAAATGTTAAAGCAATGAAAAAACCCACCAAAAGCTTAAAACAATAATGCACATGATAAAGCCATGAAGATAGTGTAGATTTCAGTTGGGTTTGTAACTAGCAACTGGAAGATTTGCATTTGGGAAATTTAGGAGAGCTAAAAATGTTATTTCTAATAATAAAATAGTTGAGATTTTACATACTAAAAAATTTAGTTCTCTAATGCAATTTTTGTTTGTTCTCGGGTTCTTTGATTCTGTTGACTTTTCAGAGGGGAATTGAGGACACTCAGCACCTTGCAGAATTGGGCCCCTAAAAATATGAATTGCAGATGCTTGCTGCCTCTTAAGATCTAACTTGCTATGGGGCAAATTCTCCCAGATGTGTGATGCATGATGCAATTTTGTTTTGGAAGAAAAAAGATTAACCACACTTTGGACTCTACTTATCACATGTAAGGTCAGAATGGCCCCAATCTAGTTATTCTGGAAACCTGTGAGTGATTAAAATAAAATCCTTATGAGGATGAACTTCCCACTGAATTCTTCAGTTTGTCTTGGGCTTCCCATCTAAATTACAGCCCAGATGATCAATTTTTTTTTTTCATTCGACATTTCTCAGCCTTGGGAGACACTGCCCTCTTCTCCTTCCTTTCCTGTAGTGAGGTAGGTAGAGATGGACAATTGATGATGAAGGAACTCACCTTAAGCAGAATGCAACAGATGGTTACCATTGTAGAGCTTCCTTGTAATACCAGTGGCCAAGACCTTTCTCTGATGCTGTCCTCTTTGGGTTGGCATGAGAGGCCTACAGCCATCTCATTAGTTATGCTGTTGTTCGTTGTAGCATGATAAAAAATGATCACAACAGGGCAAAAAATAGAAAAACAAAGATGCTGCAGTTCTGACTTAAATGTGCTAAATCAAGAATATTCTCAGCTCTGCAGCCCATAACTCAACTGACTCGTTGCCTAGATCTTGCAGTCCCACCCCATAGACTTCTCTATTGAGGTGTTCTATTGTATTGTAAAGTCCATCTTAATAGGTATGTTACATAGAGGAGTCTATTTCTGTCTCTATATGTATGCATAGCTCCCATTAATGTCAATGGGATATATAGGACTGTATCCAGAGCAAAACAGATCATAGAATCATAGAATATCAGAGTTGGAAGGGACCTCAGGAGGTCATCTAGTCCAACCCCCTGCTCAAACCTGCTATCCTGTAGATAGCAATACAAGTGGTGCACAAAACACAGTATTTATCACAATGTGCATACTTAAGGAATTCTGGCAAGATAAATATTGTCCCTGGCAGAATGCATCATCTGCTTGCAAAATGTTATCCCGTGGTTTGCCCAATGGAGTATCTGAGAGCACAAAATGCTGTGGGTGTCTCCCCTGTTTTTGTTGATGCTGCAGACATTTCCATTTCATAATCATAGAAAAAAGATGCTATCTGCAGCAATATAAAAGGAAATTGTATTATTCGTAGGCAAGTGATTGTGGATGTTGTTTAAAAATATGGTGACCGGCGATAACAAGTTCCTGGTCCGGTGGTGAACTCAGTAAATCTGTTTACAGTAACTGTCTCTGTGACAAGTATAATCACAAAAGAGGAATCTTAAGAAGAACTTGTGCATGGGGGAAACTTTCTGATTACATACTGTGTGACTTTCACATGTTACAATCTGCCTATGGCAGGCAATTTCCTTCCTGCCCAT
Source organism: Terrapene triunguis (assembly GCF_002925995.2). Lineage (NCBI taxonomy): Eukaryota > Metazoa > Chordata > Testudines > Emydidae > Terrapene > Terrapene triunguis. The sequence goes on from NW_020665065.1 coordinate 13,506,528, forward strand.
TTATGCAGGCAAGTATGAACTTGCTTTGTTAGTTATTTTGCCTTTCATAAATGATGAATAGCAGGGAAGAGTAGGTACTTTTTGATGATCGAATGAACTTTTTTTTTTTGAATTCGTATGGGTCAAAAAATGCTGACAAGTGTAGACGTCATTGGCTCATGGTTTAACTGTGGTAGGAGTTGGTCTGTGCTTTTTTCAGTGCTACCCTTATGCTTTGCCAGAGTTATTTCTGTGGGCTGGGGCTTTAAACCCACTGTCCAGTTCTGTTTTAACCAACAGTCCTTACCTTTCTCCCTATTAGCCAGTTAGGCAAACAAAGCCACATAACTGCACGGGTCCCAGTATGGGAATCTGTTATCCACAGTTATTACAGTGGGACTCATGGACAAATACCACTTTGCTTTTTATCTATCAGAGTTGGGTCCAAAACCAAACCTGTGGATCTGAACTTGGGGGAAATGAGGGCCTGACTTTACAGCATGAGCCCCTCCTGGTAGTTATTTAGAGATGATGATAAAGAAAACCTTAGAGATTTTTAGGGTTAATCGCAAAGCATAGTAGCCTTGGCATGTTTCTTACTCGAACTACATTATTGCTGAAGGCCCTAAGTAATCTTAGCTTGGAATGACACTTGGTAAAGACCAGGACCCTTCTTACCTCAGGTCATTTGTCCATGCAGCTCTAGGACTAGTCTCTGTCTCTTGTGGAGGCGTTTTCGGACTGGTGTCTCCTCAACTCTGGTCTTTGAGAGCTGTTTCTATAAGCTTTTCTCACACTGTTGGGGGAAAACACTCCTCAGTCATTCTGGGTAGGGTGAGCTGCACATATCATTCTATTGAAACTCCACCTATCTTTCAGGCTATCCAAGAGGGACTTTTCCACTTCTCAACCTCCTCCGTTGGACAAGGTCTCCATCCGTCTGTGACTGGTTCCTCTGTTCAGTGATATAAAAGAGAGGTGGGGGAAGGGAATGTTAACTCTTCTGCACTTCTCGATTGATCATTCAAACCCTTCCTATGAGGTTTGTTCCAACTTCAGACCTTCTAGCAGTGTTGGGTGAATACACCTTGGCAACCCTGCGGCATTTCTTAATTTTTCTGTCTCACCACCTCTCATTAGCATTTAAATAACCTGTCTCCTCAGCGCCGTAGGAATTTTCCAAACTACAGGTACTCTCGGAGATTGGAAGTCCTCCATCATGCCAGACGAGCTTGTAAGCACAAATCCATAAATAAAGCAAAACTTCATGATTGCAAATGGACAGGTGGGCTACTGAAATTCTGGATCCCTGCTGTGTTTCAAGGGACTAAGGGATGACCGTCTGAAATAGTGCAGCATCTTTTGCATGATTGTTTCTGGAAAACAGTCTTTTCTCAGACAGATGCCTCTTAATAGGTCCTTATTGGCCGCTGGTTGCAGGACATTAAGCACTGAATAAAGGAGATGTCCCTTAAAATAGGAGACAGGAGGTCAATCTAGTTACTGCCTGTCACCACTGACATGCAAAGAAGTGTATAAACCTTCTCTTTCCAGCGAAAGCTGCTATCTAGGCAGTATCTCTGCCGTTGATATTGAGGTTAAAGGTTCTGTGTTTCTGTTTTCCTTCCTTTTGGAGGTAATGGTCTAAAAATACGTAAAAGATATTCTCTACATAAACCCCTTTAAGCTCTCCCTTTGGCTTTCAGTATTCATCACCATTTTCAAATTGTGTGTCCAACATCCATTTATGTGGTGTTTTGTTTTCTTTAAAGTGAATTTGCTGCCTGGGGAATTGGATTCCTATATTTATCTATAAGTATTATCCAGCCTATCTATGACACTGTACATATTGTACCTGAGGAAGGCAAAATGATTTTGTCCATATAACAGTGTAGTGCTCCTTCAGCAATATAATAACACCTGATTGTCATATGTTGCAACTTGATGTAGTAAGGGCTGCTGCGATTCCTGATATATGTCATTAAATGTCAGAGGAGGGAAAGGAATGCTACAAAGCTGCTGTTTCAGCAGCGATGAGATGCCTAGGTACTTCCATGACGCTGATACTTTGTGGTGTGGAACAACCTGTGATTCAATCATAACAGCCAGCCCGGCCCCTCTAAACCTCATGGGTCTGACACACATGACACATAGCACAGCGTTCTGTGCCTCCACCTTGCATTTAGAATAAACAATTTCTCTTTGGTTTGGTTCTTGCATTTTCTTGAAGCAAAAGCACCTGATAGTACGGTGAGTGAAAGGTGGTGATTTATCAAATGAATTGCCATCTTCAGTTTTCAGTCCATTTGTATGTTGGTGGTCTTCATGGGGAATTTCCTATGCTCTTTGGAGGGCAAGGAGTACAGTTTTCCTTTGCCTAACTCACACGGCGCTGGAGAATGATTCTATCTGACTGTCACAGATGAAAATGCTGTATTTATGTCTCACTGTATTTCATTCATTAGCTTATAGACCCAAGTCCTCCAGGGAGCATCACAAATCCAAATCATGTTTCCTGAGTGCATGTTTGATTTATCAACTTCTTTAGTGATCTGGAGGAAGGAATAAGCAGAATGTTAATTAAATTAGTAAATGATAATTAAATTGGAAGGTGCTGCAAACACCAGTGAGCATGGCAGCTGTGCACAAAGGGACCTTAGAGAGGTCAGAAATATGGGCAGAGCACAGCAAATAGTCAAGTGTATGCCCATCCATGTGGTTGTGATGGAGAATAATCTGAAACTCACATAGTCAATCAGAGGCAACTGCGGTAATGCTGAGAAGACCTGATGGGGACAGCAGGCGGTGTATTGGCTTGCAAACTGGTGCCCCCCCCCCCCCCAAAAAAGGCATTGTGGCAACATAGGATATTGCAAGCCCTGGACACTAGCATCCTCATATGATCAACGAGAAGAGCTGGAGTCTGAAGAGGAGAGTTCTTGTTTTTAAATATCCAGTAATATCAAAGGAATCGCAGAGACACTCTAGCCTGGTACATTTGGGAAGGCAGTATTCCACACGCAAACACTGTCAAAGAGCAATGTTCAGACTCAGTCTGTCTCTTGTCTATTCGGGGACTGAAATAGATTTTCTCCAAATCAGCACGAGAAAGGACAGAGCATTGCCACCCTGACCCTTGCAGGCAGAGTCTGTGGAAGCAGAAGGCATCAGAAGTGGCAGCATGACCAAACTGTCACAGCAGTCTTGCAACTTCTTGCTGTAAATCTATCCAACCCACTTCTTGTCTGTCTCTTTCTTTAGAACCTGAAATCCTCTATTATGTGAAATTCGTTGTTTTTTAGCATAGTTCAGGAAACAAACACTATTCCAAGGGGCCCGAAGTAGCTACTTAGGGGGCTAACTTTTCATCGTAGGAGGGCAGCTAACTTGCATTTGCAGATTTTGCATGCACATCTGCTGCATCCATCCACAGATCGCACATTTGCATGTGCAGGCAGATTGGGCTGCTTTATAATTAAATACCCATTGAGAAGCACCTTGATCTGATTTCCACAAGTAAATGCTTATTCACGTGCACAAATGCAGGATTTGTGGTTGCAGCAAGTGAATAGTTATGTGGCTAGAGTTTATGCATCCACTTTGAAAAACTGGCCTGAAATATGGGATAACATCAGGTTAAAATTCTCTGTGCTACAGATACCACTTTAGATTCTTTAAACTCAGAATGTCCTATTCCGTGCCATTATGCCTGTGTAAATCTGCCATCATCCTATTGAGACGCCATTGAAGTCAGGCCAGATTTACACTGGTCTATTAGACTAGTGAGAGAATAATGCCAAAAGAATTTTTAAAATCTGATTTACTTTTCACTGTTGACTTTTGTTGGTTTCACTTCTTGCATTTCTGTGGAGTTCCCCGATGAAAACAGTCTAGTCAGTTCCACTGTTGGTTGGTTATTCTGTACGGAATTTCTAGTTGGTTACTCCTTTTAATTCTCATGCACTAGCACAATCTGAAGTGTTTGGCTTTCGGACAATGGCAGGGGACTGTTTATTATTTGAAGGAAAAACTGTTTCTATTACAATGTATATGCCAGATTTGTGTGTGTGTGTCTGTGTTTATGCGCACGTACATATAAGTCTTAGGTCAAAGTTGACTTTAAGGATCTGGTTCTGGAAACCTCCATGTAGCTAATTTTAAGTGCCTGAACAGTCTTCATTGACTTCTCTGGGACTTGTTCTATGGTTAACTTTAAGCATAGGTGTAAGTATTTTCAGGATTGTGCCCTAAGACAACAAACTACCAATCCATGCCAATGTGTGTGTAATGTTTGGTAACCTCCCCTAATTTTTGTGTGTTCACATCCCTGCCATTTCTAATTGCATCAGGCTAAAATTATGTCAAAAGCGAGCTTATATGAAAAATATTTTTGTATCACATTTTTGTAAGAAATAAAATCTGTGTATATTTTTGAAACATTGAGTAGATAAATGTTACCCCCCTCTACTACCTAGGCTTGAAATATATTGTTTTATTTTCAAATCTGCATCAAGGATGTTCTGTTGAGCACAAAGTCGCATTGACTTCGACAGTGTTAAATCAGTACATGCAAAGGAGATCAAGGAAAATGCTCAGGCCCTTGAGTTCAGGAGAGCAATAAAGCTAGTTCATGTAACAGCACAAGAAGGAAACTGTAGCATCACTCCTGATTATAGAGAACAGCAGATGGCTAAGTAGCACACTGAGATTTAAACCTGCAGTAGCTGCTTAGTTTCTGGTTTATACAGTAAGAAAAGCAAAAGTGTTACATTCAAGGCCTTCTGATGCTACAGTAGACCCCTAATGTTTTGGAGCAAGAAGAGCTTGTAAATCCAGGGAATAAGAATCGATCCTGAGCCTTTTGTAGGAGCTTTAGGGTGACCAGATGTCCTGATTTTATAGGGACAGTCCCGATTTTTGGGTCTTTCTTATATAGGCTCCTATTACACCCACCCCGTCCCAATTTTTCACATTTGCTGTCTGGTCACCCTAAGGAGCTTTAACAGGAGTCCTTCATGAAACATTGATGCATGTGAGGCAAAGTTAATGCCATGAATTAAAGGGAGTCCTTTAAGCTTTGTGACAGAGGGCGCTTTAAGATGACGACCTTCTGCATTGTGCTGACCTAGGCCAAACGCCCCATATAGTGCTGAGAATTTTCCGCCCCTTTCCCTCTGTAGATTTCTTTCCACGGGGAGTTCCTGCACCCTAGCCACCCCCTAAATCAGTGCCCTGCTCCCGTGAAGAAGGGGCATGCAGTGATTGGAGAATAGCTTTGGCAGCAGCCTGGCTTGTGTAATGTTTACAGTATCTAAGCATCGTCAAGATGAAGCAGAACTAGCCAGCCAGAGGCACAGCTTGGGGATCTAGGGATTGCTCTTACTAAAGGGACACTGAAAAGGTTACTGGGCTTTAAGAATATTTTTTAAAATAGCTTTCCTGCAGTGACACATTTTAAAATGTAGATTTATGGAGCGTTTTGGTTTTTTTAATGTTACAGGCTATATAAAGTGCAGAATATTTATTTGGATTTATACCATCTCTATATAAAACAGTCTCCTCTCCAGAGCTCTAACAGCCTTTGTCATATATCTATCGCTAGATAGATAGATTGATTGCCTTCTTTTATTTATATCTAAGTAATACAAACACAAAGCAAAACAGATCGTGCCGTTATAAATTGGTGTCGCTCCATTAATATCTATTGAGTGATGCTGATTTACATCACTGCGGATCTGGCCTGTGTGTTGTGTGATGAAGGCACCGCCGGACAGGCCATCAGGGTTATGTTCTTGCAACACACTTGCTGATCTTGAGAGAGCCACCAAGGACTATATTTTTCAAACGGGCTCGGTATTCAGCAGCTCCCATTGCTGACTTCCAGCTAGATTTTTTTCACAAGAGCTCTCAGCATCCTAGTATTCCCTCAGTGCCTAGCAAGTGTAGTCATGGACCCCTGTGCTAGGCACCGGACAAACGCAGAATAAAAACAGCTGGTCCCTGTCCCAAAGAGCTTACAGTCTGCGTGTTGAGCTCTTCTTAAAATCCGGACCCAATTGTGGGTGATTTTTGAAAATCCAGGTTGCAATCTCCCGAGGGCTCAGTTTACCCACCTGTAAAAATGGGAATAATACTTCCCTACCTAACAAAGGCGTTGAAACTGAAGCATTGGTGAGGTGCTTAGATGCTTTGGGGGTGAGTGCCAATGAAACGAATCAAAATTAAATCCTAACTTTATAAAATTGCATTTAACGGTTAGTTTACGAGCTATCTAAATGGTCTCGACTAGAGCTACAGTATGAGCTAATCCTGCAAACACTTGGTCAATCTCTTTAAACACACGGGCTCTGTGTGGCTGTGGGGTTCTGACTACATGGGTCTGTTTGCAGGATCAAGGCCTACCGGGGGAACTCAAAGAGCACTTGAATGCCTTGATAAGGCTGTGTAAATTAATTTGACCTTGTCTGACCCCCCCTCCCTCCAATTCTCATCTACAGCGCTCATATTATTAAACCCCCTTTTTAAAATGAAGAAGAATTACACCAGCTTATTACATTAGGCCAGGAGAAGTGTGTTCATTTAAAAATCTATTCCTGCTGTTAAGGTTCTGGCTCCCCCGTCGACGGCGCTTACTCCTCCTGATGAGGTGAGAGTACTCGCGTCGATTCGGGGATCGATTTATCCGTCTAGATGAGACGCGATAAATCGATCCCCGAGAGATCGATTTCTACCCGCCGATCCGGGCGGGTAGTGTAGACTAGCCCTGTTTTGGATTTCATTATTCTTGTCCACACACATGCGCATTGCACTGCACTAGGTGAAATTAAGGAGCGATTTTCAATCCATTGAGTTAAACCAGTTCTGAAGACTGGGCTGTCACAAGAGAAAGAGAGCTTGTTCTCGTGGTATACAGTGCAGTTTTATAGACTCCAGGTTCCTTAGGCTTTGTCTACACACACATTTGTTCGGTTTAGTTAAATTGTGTGGAAACTTTTATTTTAGTTTAGCTAAAACCTTTTCATTATTGTTCATTATTTTTTTACTTAATTTTACAATCAGTTGTCATCTGTCTTCTCCATATTTTTTTTTCATGCCGCAGAAAATACTATACTCTGGGATGTGCTTTTCAGAATGTGATCCCATTCTGCATTTAAATAGTTCAAGGACTTCAGCAGGCATTAAAGTCTTCCCAGGGAAAATATTGCTCAGGATACAACTAAAAATGGAGGCTTGAAAACAGCAACAGACTGGTGATTTATCCTCTCCTTGATGCACAGTTCCGACAGCTGAAAGAGGGATTCTGAGGCGGAGAAATCTTGAAGATTAGCAAGGGAAAGAACCAGGCCTGGCCAAACCCCTTTGTAGTACAGAGTTCTCACCACTTTCCACACCAAGTACAAAGTACATTGCTTTGGCTTGCTCTGATACATGCAATAACTTGTGTGTAAAAATAAAAATCCCAAACAAAGCACTCCTCTGCAACCCCTTTCTTCCCATTGAGAGAGGATGAGGAACCAACAACGGGACAGATGGGTACTCGCGTTGCTTAGTTCACTACTGCAAGGTGCTTAGATACTATAGTGATGAGTGTGGTTTAAGAACCTATACTGAAATAGATCAGATCAGAAGCATCCACCTGAACTTGAACCAGATTGTCTTTATAGCTTTGTAGTAGCGGAGGGGCTTTTCTCTTCTGGTTTTAACTGGAAGTTCTGCAATAGCAAGACGGGCTGTCCTTAGTGTATTTCCAAACAAATCCCGAGTTCCTCCCATGAGATTCTCGGGCTGAGGCTGTCACAAGAGAAAGAGAGCTTGTTCTCATGTGGTATACAGTGCAGTTTTTTAGACTCCAGGTTCCTTAAGCTTTGTCTACATACAAGTTTGCTTCAGTTTAGTTCAACCGTGTGGTGGAGACTCTTATTTTAATTTAGCTAAAACCTTTTCCTCATCACCTTAAGTTATAAGCACATTGGCCGGGTTTATATTGATTTAGGAATGTCCACTCAGTCTTTAGAACTGATTTAACTCAATGGATTGAAAATCTCACCTTAATTTCACCTAGTGCAGTGTGTGTGCATGGGTGTGGACAAGATTTTATTCTCATTTATGCTAAGGGCACTTTGCATTACTCCAGCAGGGTAAAGGGGCCTTAAAGTGCTTGTGAATTATGTTTAGCCTCCTAAGTGTTAGAGGGTTTTAGTTGAGTCTCTGAACTGGAGCTGGACCTCCAAACTGGGTGTGCCCATCCTGAACTGTAGATCAGTGCCCTGCGGTCTGGCAGAGAGCACCACGCTGCTCACTGGTCCCCTCTGTCATGTCCTGGGAACAACCAGCTGAGTCAGCGAGAGGAGCTGCAGTGTTCACACTTCCAGCGGTTTGCCTTGCATAGCTAGATGACGTTACCTGTGGCGTGGTCTACGCTAGAAAATTAGGTTGGCATATATATGTGGCTCAGGGGTGTGAAAAATCCACATCCCTGCGTGGCGTACATAAGCCGACCTAAGTCCATGTGTAAACAGCGTTTGGTCGACAGAATTATTCTTCCATTGATCTAGCTACCGCCTGTCGGAGGTGGGTTACCTGCGCCAATGGGAGAACCCGGCGGCATAGGTAGTATCTACACTGAAGCGCTACAGCAACACACCATTCTGCTGTCACGTTTTAAGCGTAGACAAGCCCTTCACACCATAAGGAATAATGCAAATATTGACGTGTTATCGCTATTTGTCATTTGAATTCCAGGAGTGTCTGGGGCACCACTCAAGAATTTAAGGCCTCACTGTGCTAGGTGCTGTACAGACAGTAAAATGAACTCCATGTCCCATAGAGTATGCATTGCAAGCCTAAGCTAGATTGTAAGTGTTCCCAGTTACTACAGCAGTGGTGTATGGATTTTATCATCCCTGAGGTGCCTATTCCACTGGCCATCCAGGATGGAACAGGCAAGGTACTGTGTGACAGACTGAACAGGATACCAGAAGGAGTCAAATCCCGCTTATCCCATTTCCACTGGAGGATTATCTGGGAGTTGTGGGTCTTTGAAGCCTCCTTCCCTTAAACATGTTGGATTTTGTAAGTTCACATAAACTAGTCCAGGTAAAATGTTCCTTGCAGAGTTACTGTACTTGTCGTAGCTGAGAGGTTAATAGGCAGACTGTAGCCAGAAGCGTTGGGGTACCACAAGGAAAATTCAGTTTTTTGTGAATTATGACATTTGAACAAATGTTTAAAATTCTATTAAGTTCTTACCATTGGCCTATTGGGGGTTGTAATAATGGCTCAGCCGTAAACAGAGGCAATACAAGCCTGTAGTAGAGCAGATGGGGGAAGGAGGACTTTGCATGTGGATTTAGCAAATGTTTTTCTTCTTAAAATCATGCATGATAATGCAATGTATAGAATACAACATCAGGTGTGCTGCAAACCCGGCTGGATGCACATCTCTGTGGTTTATTGATGCTGGAAACCTGCTCTGGTTTTGCACTGTGATGGCCTCTGAACTCAAAATGCGGATAACCGTGTGTGCGTAAGAGACGTGTGAAAGGTGAGAAGAGGAGCGGAGCAGCCATTTAAAGATGTGCTACAGTGAAAACTTATCATTCTTCATCCAAATGCTTGCAGTAAGTGACATTGTGGACTAGTGGATAGGCCACTGCATTGGGAGGCAGGAGACGCAGTTCTGTTCCTGGCTCTGCTACGGACTGGCTCTGTGGCCTTGGGCAACTCAGTTCACTGCTGTGCCTCAGTTTCCCTTCTCACCCATTGCCTTGTCTATTTAAATTGGATGCTCTTTGGGGCAGGAACCATCTTTTATTCTGTGTATGCACAGTGGGGATCTGACATAAAAATGGAGATGCCACAGGACTGCAAACCCTGCAGAGTGGCAAATATTGAGTGTTTAAAGGCACCTCTGGTTCCCATAAAACTTGCCAGTAGCAGCATGATTTCCCTCTTCCCGTTTCATTTAACAGACCGGTTATATGCAGAGAAGAATATTTACTGACCTGCTTTCTTTGGGAAGTTAGTCTTGCTGGTCCAGTACAGGTTACACAGGAAAACTGGGGCTAAGGCTGCAGAGTTGAAGGCAAGGGTTAGAGCAGCGGCTTCTCTCTGTGTAAAGGGGGACAAAAATTCTCCTCTGAGAGCTATTGTGCGGCTTAATTCACTAATGGTCGTGAAGCGCTGTGAAATTCTGTCAAATGCCACATTTGTACAATACACAGAGGTTTAGATGGGTCTGGTCTCCTGGGAAGGGGAGGGGGTATGAAAAGATGCAGCCTTCGGCAGTGGGACGGAGCCAGCACCCTGCTAGCAGATGAACCCAGTATGGTCTACAGAAGAAAGTCAAGGGCCCAGTCTCCCTCCCTGCAAGCAACACACTAGTGTCTGACTGGTCTTCCCCTCCCCTCCCATTCATTCTGCTGATGGAGCTTGCCCTCCATCCCCTGAGCTAGCCCCTGGGGAAAGTGGGAAGCGTGGTGGGGAGAAGGAAACTGTCTTTGCTCTGTGGCAGGGTCACAGAAGGCCAGCTGGGACGCAGCCTGTCCACTGCTGTTCCCTGCCATTATCAAAGGGCCTGCCAGGAAGAAGACAGTAAATGATCATTATTTGTTGTACAATTACACCTGTACTGGTCATCCTTCCTCCCCTATGAAGCCAGGGCCATGAACACCAAAGCGTGCCCCCAAATAAATTGACATGAAGTTTAAAAAAAAAAAAAACAGGTTGAGGTTTATTCACTTAGAGATGTGAAAAGGGGCGTGTGTGTGTGTGTGTGTGTGTGTGTGTGTGTGTGTGTGTGTGTGTGTGTGTGTGTGTAAGAGAGAGAGCACACTGAGCCGTGAAAGCAAGAACTTAAGAGAAATTTGTCATTTTTCAGGCCAATTGCATTTGTTGAGTTATAATTAATCTTTGAAGGTTCGTCCCATTTGATGTCTTTGGAAAGATCAGCTGTTATTTTGTGAGATTAGTTTCTCAAATTCAGCTCATACTTTTTCTTTTTTGGAGCGGCTAATTGCAAATGTTCCAACCTCCAATCTATTATCATACTTTTGAATAGGCCATATAATTCATTATTTAAGTGACTGCGGTCTGATAATTAGACAAGTTCTTTTGTCTGTGCTGATTAGTTTGTAAGTACAGATTTAATATGTGGTAGGATCCCTCAGTACTTTGATTTCCAATAGAATGGTTCAGGTGATGTGACTTTTTTTCCCCTCCTTACCCACTTGAATTACTGAATGTTCTGCTCCTGACAGAAAGATTGAGGACATTGAAATAGTTTTAAACAGAGAAACAAATAAAAATGTTTGGAAAGATTGACGACCTGATTATCCGTTGCTCTAGACAGTTGTTTACACCAGTGTAAAGTGTGCGCAGAACACTAATAATCAGACTCTGTCCCGTCTATTTAGGGAATAAGCTCTTTGAGGCAGCGGCCATCCCTCTCTCTTTTCATACAGCACCTAACACAATGGCCCCCGGCCTCCGTTGGCATCCCTAGGTACTACCATTAATACAAATACAGTAAAATAATCAACGATAAAAATCCCTGTTGCACTGATCTCTCGTCTCTCTTCTTTATGACTGTGGCTTATGAGTGCCATGCGAGTAAATCCCGTTGAAGTAAACTGGACCACTCATGCTTTAAATTAAGCACGTGCTTAAGTGCTGTGCTGGATTGGGGCCAGAGTGATGAGCTCCTTGCAGGAGGAAGCCCAAAGAGATTTGGGAGGCCCAATTCCCATCAGAATTAATAGAAAATCTCAGCCTGTGTGTGCCCAGAGACCACCTTGATGCCCATGTTTTTATAAAGTCAGAGAGTAAATAAGGCGATGCATTTACACTGGATCCCTGCTCTACTCAGGTTGCTCAAGGCACTCTGCTTTCGCATGCTTGCCCGAGGTGCATGGGTAGCTCTGATAAGAGCGCTCTTTGCGGCACTGTTGTTTCATGACATTTGTGCAATATCCTTTCTCTCTCCTTGAAACCGAATGGTGGAATTCATGGCTTCTCTTATTACTCCTATGATCTTTACCCTCCTCTGTTGTTCTGTCATACAGAGATTTAGGATCTGATGCTCCTTACTGTAATGCACCATGCTTTCCAAAGTCAGGGTGCTTATTTTCTTTCACCATTCCTTATTTCACATGCATACATTTAAACAAAAAAATCTCCAGAAAGTAGCTTGGGAGTCAGGCCTGATCTTTTGAGGCTCTTTGCTGCTGGATGTGAACTTTCAGCACTCTCATGCCCCTACACCCCAGGGTGGAACGTGGCAGTGAAAGCCGGAGAGCTCAGGGGGATAAGAACACAAACTGGATCTGAATGGACAAACCCAAGGTAGCTTTCGCAGTTATCATAGACTGACTTTCCTCCTGCACAAAATAGATCTGTAGCTTTTCCCAGAGTTAATTACCTAGCACCGAATCGCACTGCTGGACAATGTGTGCTTTGTGCATTGAGAGCACCGTGTCCCTGAGAGCTCTGTGTAGCTGGGAGAACTTTTTTGCTCTTACCTGCATTCAGCACACATAATATAGCCACACATCACCTTGGATGCAGAACTTTTTGTATCTCCAGGATTTATAATTACGGTCACATTCTCACCTTTTCAGCTTGAGTTATTTGGTTTGATCTGCGTCAATGGGAGGGGAAAAACCCTCAGTACACTACGAATCAAATATAAATATCAAAGAGCTGAGATGTATTGGCGTTGCCGTGTAATAGCCCAATATGGCCCAGACTAGTAGAATTATTTCTACACCGTGACTTGCTTAAGCAAGAACATACCTTTTTGGAGAAGATGTTTTTTTTGAAGTTATGGTCCATGCAGTAAAAAGAAATTTAACTATGTAGCTATAGCTGAGCTGTCTTCCATTATTCAACTCTTGACTTGCTGGAAATATCTCTGGTGATCAGAGGAGGCAGTATCTGCACTGGAGTAGGGATTGAACAAGAACACCTGGGAGCAGGGCCGACTTTAGGCCGATTCCCCAGAATTGGGCCCCGCACCTAAGAGGAACCCAAGCCTTAGGTGCCTTTTTAGTTTTTTTTACTCACCCGGTGGTGGTCCGCTCCGGGTCTTTGGCGGCACTTTGGCGGCGGGGGGGGGTGTGTCCTTCAGTGCCGCGGAAGACCCGGAGCCGAGTGAAGGACCCCCCGCCGCCGAAGTGCCGTCGAAGACCCGGACTGCTGCCGGGTATTCGAATCGGGCCCCGCCGGTCCTAAAGCCGGCCCTGCCTGGGAGGTGCCTGGCTTGTGGATACAGCAAATGTAGTTAGCATGGAACGATGCTAAAGTATCATCTGAGAAGAGGCAGTGGTGGCACAATAGGCTTTTAAGCCTGTATCAGAGCTGTGGACAGACTTGGAGCTATGCTACGAGCAAATAGGCAGAACCAGACTGCGACAGATACAAAAGACCTTATAATCACCGGTCATTTGAAGATATCCTCATTAATCAGCCATCTTTGCAGTTAAGCGTCCTGGGGTTCAGATCTGCTTCCTAAGACTCCTTCTGAATAAATGTTTCCTGATTAAGGAACTGATCCAAAGCCCACTGAAGTGAGTGGAAAGACTCCTGTTGACTTAAGTGGGCTGTGGATCAGGTCCTGTCGATATCCCAGTTTATGTGGTGCTTTGTGTACCTCCAATCCAAGCAAGGCAATAATCAGGTGACGTTCAGGATTCGCTCTTTAGGAGAGATTGTGGGATGGTTGCAGATGTGATGTTCAGTGGTCACTCGGTATTCAAGGTGCTGGCAAGAACTCTGCTTTATACTGTGTCTGATTGCAGCTGGCTGAGCATAACAAGAGCTTCAGAGCCTTTCGCCTGGAAGGTCAGCCCTTAAAAGTACTGTCCCTAATATCACAGCAGAGGCTGCATGGGGAAAGTTATTGGAGTGTGCTGGGGAAAAAACAGTAGAGGGATGTCATTTGGGGCCCTCAGGAGTCTCCGAGGAGGAGGAGTGCTCAGGAATCTCATCACTGATGATCGTGGTCTGGGTAGGGAGGGTTGACTCTGGAAGTTGCAAGAGATCACCAGTCCAAACAAAGATCACCATGATGGGCAGAGAGAGAGCAGCTGAGCCTGGTGACATGCATCACCTCCCATGTAGCTTTATAATATCGCCCGTTGTTGCCTGCAGTTCTTCAATTTTTGGACTCTTATGTCATTTGGAACATTAAGTTTTACTGAAGGAAGCTTGTGTTTCGTGCACAGTCTCGCTCCTTCTACAGATGAGGTCAGAGTGCAAGTCAGTTAAGGGACTGGATTGTTCTGGGGAGTTTGCCACAGGATCATGGAAAATTCCTGTGAGAAGCCTGCTTGATCTGAGGCCAAAGGAAACAGGATGAAGTCGAAACCTATTGCACCAGAGAAATGATAGTGGAGAACACTGCATCTTCCTGTGACTATGCGTAGGCTGCAGCCAGCGTTTCTACAGATCCAGAATTATTTCCCGAGGAAAAATCCTGACATCCGTAAGGCAATCGTTGGCTACACCAGTCTTCCCATGCACTTCGGGCCTGATTCTGTTCTCATACTGCTTTTACATTGGTCCATCAAATTCAGTGGAGTTACTCCGGGCCTCTACCCATGTGAGAACAGAATCAAGCCCTCCGTACCTGGCTCTGAGGTTAGAGATTTTCAGAGAAGGCCTAAGAGATTTGGTTGCTCACTTCCCATTAAAGCCCTTGAGTGGCTGTGAAAATCTCAGCTCTAGTGATTTCCCTCTTAAGGACTGTTCTCCACACTAAAATCAAGGTATAATTGTAGGAGGCAAACTGTTACCTTCAGAGGCTTCACAGGAGCCTCTGTGAAATAAGTGGTTTGGAACAATCCAGTTCTCGGTGGGCTGGTGCCCAGGTCACAACTATTTGGTACCTTTTGTGGTAGTCACAGGAGACAGGCCCAGGAATTGAATGGTCCTTGAAAGTTGAACGCCTCTCCCACTGGGGGTGGCGTGGGAGAGGAAACTGACCCTTGCTGCTGCTGTTGTATGGACAGAAAAGAGAACTTCCATTTGGAGGGCTGTAATATTTCACCAACACTCAATCCACTTGAGAGGGAGAAGCCAATGAATGGTAAGTCTCAGACGCGTAGAACAGACTCAGACTCGTCGTTCCTTTCGAGTAGGTGTCGTTCTTGGCGTTTCCTTTTATTTAAAGGTTTACTTCATTTCAACATGGTGCCGGGACGAAACGTGTATTAACTAAAATTTCATTTTCCACTGTCAGTGATTCCAGGAGGGATTCATTGCTGAATAGCTGCCCCATGGTCAAACCCTGATGGAATTAATGCTGTGCTGTGATACCAAGCGCTGTCTCAGTATCGCATTCGGGGTGGCTGAGTGACAGGGCATCTCCTTAACACGCTCACTTCTTGTTCATTTATCTTCTTCTAGGGCTTTGCCTGTCTGCCTTCGTTTTTAATTTGGATTCCTCCTAGGGTTAGTGAGACTGAAAATCTTTGTTGGTTTTTTAATTGGATTTGAATTGCCGCTCTTTCAGAAAGCTCTCGCAAGGGTGTTCTGGCCACGGTTTTCCCAGTTGAGGGGAAAATGAGCCTTTTTCTCCCCAAAGTGTTTTGCTTAACCTCCCTCCACCCGCACCCTGTTATAGTAAATCCAAGTCCCAGTGCAGGCACATTGTGGCGTATAGTGCGATAATCTGGATAATGTGATTACTGTTTGCATGATTGGGGCTGGCTCTCTGAGTGAAGAATGCAGACGGTGCTATTCTGCACTGGATACCAGCAACAGAAAACTCTGCTCCTGTACCGCTGTGATGCAGCAGAAAATCACTTTTGTCCTGCCTTCTTTCTCATCAGTTTCAAACTTGAATGTTACAATTTCTTGTCTCTTCCCCTTCTCCCCCTCCCCCCCACAGACATACCCAGACAGATCCAAAACCCATTAAGATGAATGGGAACTTTTCCACTGGCTTCAAAGGGCTTTGTATTGTCCCTCTTCTACATTGCTGGATGGGCATTTTCAAAAAATTTACAAAATGTTAATTCAATCAAAGTCTTGAGCGGTGTTCCTTTAGGGATGTTTGGGTGACCTCATTCACAAGCCCTTACTACACATGCTTCAGACCGAAGCATTAAGCATGTATTTCTCATTCTGTTGGCATTAATAATACCACATTGCACTCTGGCATAGTTCATTCAAGGATCTCAAAGCACTTCTCAAATGCTAATGAATTAAGCTTCACAGTAGCTCTGGGAGGTACATTGTTCAGGAGCTTGATCCAAAGCCTATTGAAATCGATGGAAAGATGTCCACTTCCCTGATCTTGGCTCTAGCTCCTGACTGGATTAAACCGAGGCATGGACAGGTTAAGTGACTGGCCAACGTTCATAAACAGAGTCCATGGCAGACGCTAATAATAGCAGCCAAGAGTTGTGATCAATCCCCTGGTCTAGCCATTAGACAGGCAACACTTCCTCATCTACTGACACAGACGGCGGCTAGCAGTGAACCGTCTAGGAAAATGTGTAGGGAACAGTAGAAAACTGGGGAAAACGTGGCTTTGTATCTTTGGACTTCCTGCAAGCAGCCGTTAGAGTTGTTTAAGATTCTGGGCACTTGGCACATTTGGTATCAGAGTCATCAGTTGCAATGAGAGAGAGCGAAGTGAAAGGACTGAGATGACAGCAAAATAATTTTAATGGACAGAAATAATTGTATCTATTTTCTATCTATTAGGTTATCAGCAAATGTGCTGGACAACTGCTTTTTCTTAATTGCATTTTTAAAAATGTCACTGTTTTTCACTATGCAACCTTTTCACCATGTTTCCAGACTTCCTGGTACTCTGAGCCTCAAATAAGTGACATTTTATCTGTTCTGTTGATAAGGAGATGGATGAATAAGTTATGTAACTGTTTCTCTACCATCAAGATCAATTATTTAAGTGCTCTGCATTCATATTTGCTGTCAAAAGTGCAGTTTTGCAACTTGCATAGCCCTGGGTGATGGTTAAAGCATCATGAGAAATAAAGCCATCACGTTTGTCTTAATCAAGCATGAACTTGCTGATGTAGCTCAGGTTTTTCTAACCCGTCAGGGACTCAGAGCATGAAGACCATGAGGAGGATTGCCACGCGGGGACACAGTAACAGTCTTCACATATGTAAAAGGTTGGTATAAAGAGGATGGTGATCAGTTGCACTCCATTTCCACCGAGAGTAGGACAAGAAGTCATTGGCTTAGTTTGCAGCAAGGGAGATTTAGACTGAATATTAGGAGAAACTTCCTAATTCTAAGGATAGTTAAGCACTTATCTAGGGAAGTTATGTCAGGGATGGTCTAGATAAACTTAACCCTGCCTCAGCACAGGGGGCTGGACTGATGATCTCTTGAGGTCCCTTCCAGCCCAAAATTTCTATGATTCTATTGTTACTTGTTATTTTACTGCACCCAAAAGTGCCTAGTGCCTTGCATTAGAGATCAGATTCAGATTATGCTTCTCGCGATCAGCTTGCATGTAACACATAATAAAACACTAGAGGAGATTCTTCTTTCCTTTCTTTCTTTTGTTGCAGCGGGGTCCTCTCTGCACCCTTTGTGAAGGCCCCGTGTCAGTGTGATTTGTCCTTTTGGGATTCGAATGGCCAGAAGGCGCTCATTCTGGAGCTCCTTCGCGTCACTCAGATGCCATTTGTGAGCAGTGTGAGACTCTTCCTCTCCCTCACCTTCTTTGCCCCCTTCTGCTGAGACTGTCAACATGGAGCTCAATAATTGCTAGTTGTGGGGCTGGCATTGTTTGTGGTCTGGACCCCTGGCAATGGAGGGGTGGGGAGAGAATACCGGAAGGCAAGGTTTAAAGAGTGGAGAAGGAAGTTAGCAGGTTGGAGGGGTAGAAAAGTCCAGATGGGTGGATGATGCACCATGAGTGGAAGTGGAACCCCAACTCTCAGGGGTCTCTGGGAGGGGACAGAAGAGGCCAGCGTTGATCACCTTATGGTAGGCATTAGACTGGATCTCAGATCCCAGATCTGGGTTCCATTCCCCATTCTACCACTGACTCCCAACATGACCTTAAGCAGATCAGTTCATTATCTCCCTGTGTCTCAGCTTCCCAGCTGTAATAGGGTGTTGTGAGGTTAAATTCATTATTTTTATATTGTCAGTGACCATCTTTTTGCTGTGTTTTCGCAGCACCGAGTACAGTTGGGTCCTAATCCTTGACTGGGGCTCCAAGCTGTTGCTGTAAAGCAAATAAATAGTGAGGTGCTCAAATGGGAACTATACGAGTACCAAGGGGGGGAGAGACGTGGAACTGACTTAGGTGGACAGAAGAGTGGATGGGACCAGAGAAGTTAGACGCAGTGAGCCAGGTCTGACTTGAATTTGGAGACTGGTGGAGGCGATGGAGGAAGGGAGATTGTATCATCAACTCCCATCCTGGAAGGAGAGTAGTTCGGCCCATGTATTCATGGGTCCCTGGGGCATTAGAATCCAGGGAGGTCCAAGACAGAATGAAGTGAAATATTTTCTGATGTCCCCTTGATTATGGTCTGAAAGGCATCAGCTACACCGCAGATATCAGAACGCTGATTAAGCTGTGCTTCCCCAGTAAAAGAGAATGTATTTTAACTGTATCAAACATTTGAATTTGACCTGAGGCAGATTATAATTATTCCGAAACAAACAGACAAAATGCTGGGGAAAGTCCCAGTGGAGAGAGCACATCCGTTATGGAAGATTTCCCAGTGGAAATCTTCAAAAATGCCATGTCCTTAAACCAATCAGTTCAACAACAATCTCTGGTTGAGCGTTTCTATTTTATCTGCATTGTGAGAGATGCTTTTTTAATTCCAGGTCAGAAAGTATTGAGAATAATTCTGGGAGAAAGAAACCTCACCAGTTTAGTAACAGTATATGTAGAACTTTTAAAATCCCTTTCTACTTTCCACTCTTTTCTTGTCAAACTCTGGCACTAACTGCGTCCTGAAAGTTTCTGATTGCATCCTTGGGTGGTGCTGAGCATTCGTTCTTAAGGATCCTGATCCTATGAGAGATTGTAGCGGATAACGCTCAGCATCTTGGGGAAGCAGATTATTCTTTGTGTTATGGTGCTGCTTAGAGGCCTCCCTCAGAATTGGGGCCCCATAATGCTAGGCACCATATAAACACCTAGTGAGCACCAGTCCCTGCCCTGAGGAGCTTACCATCCAAATCCACAAGGCAGAATAAAAGTTGGAGAAGTGAAATGTTGTTTCCATTTTACAAATGGGACACTGAGGTAGTGTGATTGGACAAGGGTCACACACACAGCCCTGAGACTTGAACCCAGCTTCCCTGAGTCCCAGTCCAGGGCTTTAACCACAAGACCATCCTTCTTAGGTCTGCTTCTGTACCCACTGACGTCTGTGGGAGTTTTGCCATTGACTTCAACCGGCCCTGGAGCATACCTTTCACAAGAATAGCCCTCCTGCTGGCAAACATCACTGTAGCTATGTCTAAAGGCAACGCTGTTACACTATATGGAAAGTTTCATTGATGCTGGCGGAATCTTGTTTTGATCCAGATCAGTTAAAGCTAATGGTTCCCAAACCTACTCGCAAGGGCTTTTTCCTTCTTTGAATTTTAAAGGCGATAAAGGCAGTTCTGTTTTGGGGAAGTCGCAGCAACAAAGCACTGTAAGCATCTTTACATACTGTTTCCTTCCCTGACGATATAATGGGTCACGTAATAGCCTTATGTCTCATCACACATGAAGACTTATGTTTACGGAGTCCCTTTCCAATTGTTACGCAGCTGTTATTCCCGTCTCTTCCACCCCCACATCTATCATTAATTATCTTTCAAAACTATCTCATCATTGCTCTGATTATTTTTTTTTCCAAGTCGATAAGCTTGTTACAGATAATCTTGTTTGCCCGGCGGAGAGGAAATCCAGCAATCTCCTTAATAGCCTCCTATGAGGATTTCATCTTGTTTGGTAACTGGACGCAGCTACCTATAAATATTCTGTTTCTTTGCGGTTCTGCTGGCTGATTAAAGCCTGTTCTTTTGCCCGGATAAATGGCGTCGTAAAACACTTCTGAGAGGGGAGCGCTTTGTGGAAGCTTCGCAGGTGGGGCTTTCTATTCCAGTGCACAGTACTTCTCAACAAATAATTTTGGCCCAGATAGTCAGGAGTGACAATTGATTTTGGATAGTTCAGTTTTCATAGAGTTCTTTAGTGTGGCCTGATGGACAGAGCACTGGACCGGGAGTCAGGAGACGTGGGCTCTTTCCCCAGCTCTGTCACTCATTTGCTGATCTTGGGCAAGTCCCTTCTGTGCCTTAGTTTCTCCATCTGTAAAATGGGGATAGCGATACTGACCTCCTTTGTGAAGTACTAGCTATTATTATTACTACCCACAGACCAGGCACTGAAGGGCATTGGCAATATAAGTTTCCCCACCACGGGGCCTCAGCCCTGTTCTGAAGGGCCCCATCTCTGTGATGTTGAAGAGTAGTTTAGGCTGGAATTTCACATGGGGTCTATGGGAATAAGGCACCCATTGAAATTACATTCGATTAAAGGGGAATCAGGTACTTCACTCCCTTAGGCTCCCGTGGAAATCCCAGCCTTGTCCACTTTGTCCTTGGCGCCTCTGCGGAGATTGCCAGCGAGGGAGCTAATTGGTGACAACGGTGGTGTTGGTGGGGTTCTTAGTGATGTGACGGTCTGTCTTTTAGAACCTGGACGGAGACCATCAGCGAAATGGGCTCTTACGGGACATGGCAACTGGCTGACCAGATTCTTTTTTCATTTGCATCTCCCTCACGAGAAGCCTCCTGAAGCTTAGTAAGACCTGAGTTGATTGTTCTTAATTTCAGTCTCCATAGTCTGCCATTTAAACAATAATCGGGAGCTTCTGTGCACATACAAGAGGAGCCAGCAGCCTGCTGCTTTGAAAGGCCAGCTCTGGAACAGGCCTTTCCCTGAGAAGAGCAGCTGAACATCCCTGCATTGTTTCTCCTTGGGTTACAGTCACCAAGACTAATCTCACTGGAGGAGGCAGCTGAAAATGGGGGGAGGATCGATGTAATGATGACCCTTCATTCTGAATATGGTGCCCAGATGCTACAGTGGTGGGTGCACTGACTAGAAAAGCAGATGCATAGACAAGTCTGGTACTCTGCGGGCCGAGGCTCTATAAATATTAAGGGCCAGATCCTGACTCATGCTGAGTGCCTCTAATTTACACTTCGTAAAAATGTGTAGTGTTCGTACTCCACTTTCCCCAAATTGGAAGGATACGGGCAGTGAAGAGAGAGAGGCTGAACTAGACTGTCACTCATTTGACAATTCATTGCCCTATAGAAAATCTCTTACAATTGCTACTGTGTTTAGATTCAGGAATAAGATGTAGCAAGAATTCAGCCGTAAATGTGATCAGGGCTTGTTTTACTGCATGTCTCAGTAGTGCCCTGCTGGTTGTGTTTTGAGATATATATAGATAGATAGATAGATATAATACAATAGATGCATGGTAATGGGACAAATCCGGTAGCAAAGCATGGAACTTGACATCGGTTTGTAATCGCAACCTGTTTTATAATTAATCAGTCCTCAGGTTTGGAATTATATGCTGCTAGCCTTGCCTGCGATGGGTTCTCAGTAATTACTGAGGCGTGGATCTTGAGTATCTTAAATGCAGCACTGGGCACAAAACAGATGATAGGAAAGACAAGTATCTGTATGATTCACACTGGCCTACAGAGCACTTCATTCCTGACATCCTATTGCCATTACTGAGTTTGTATTTCTGTCCTCAAGGCTGGACTACGCTATCGGACCTTGGGCTGTTCCCAGTACCCCGACCATACGTGCTAGGGGTGCCTTTTCTCACTTCCAGAGAGCCTCACTATTCTAGTGGAAGTTGTTCCTCAAGGCCTTGGCGCCTGATTCTGTTTTACTGTGGTCAATGTGAGCTTTGCCCCTAACTTCCGGTGGAAGAGGGTCAAGTCCACTCCTTCCCCTAGTCATGCAAGGACCTCAACGTGCTTTGCAAACACTAATTAGTCTGACAACCCCCTGTGAGGTAGGTCAGTATCGTTGTTTGTTTTATTTGCTAAAGATACTTGTTTTACATTTTGGATGTATGGGGGCCAGAATTTTTAGAAACCACAAGTTGGGGTTGGATTTTCCAAAGAGTTCAGCTCCGCATGTTGGTACCTACATGAAGTGGCCAGATTTTTACAAGAACTGAACTCCTGTTTTTCTCAATGGGAAATGCTGGATTGTGAGCTCCTTCTTCTTCTTCAAATCTGGCCTCATTTTGTGGCCGCTGAGCCCTTCTAAAAACTCCAACCCTAGAGTCAAACTGAACCTTAAACCATGAGGTTTGAGCATCTCTCATGTTGGCGCCATAATATTGCTATATTGACTTGTTGATTGCTGGACTGAAGATTGTTGTTTCCTGTGATAAAAAAGCCCAAGCATCTCAGTTCATTTCTATAGCATGTTATACCTGATGAGTGCAGCTGTTTGCTTCTGTGCTCCATGGGTGGTCATATTATAATGAGCATCCCCATCAGCGATGATAAACCATGCCAGTGCTCGTTTTCTTCAGTAACATCACGTTTTCCTTATTCTGCGAAAAACAAATCTCACCATCTCTCCACTGGAAGTATGGGGTATCTGTCTTCCCAGCTCCTTTTAGCTATTCTGGTATCATCCGCTTGCCATGAATGATGGTCCCTCCAGTGCAGTTAGATCTTCTGCAAGGTGTGCTGACATATATTTCAGAGAGCATGTAATACTCTGGGTGGTGGTTATTCATGTTTTGATGTATGTTTCATTCCTCTCACTCTACAACTGATGGCCCTAATTCTGCAGTTCTTACTGTCGCTAGCAGTCCTCAGAGCTAATAGAACTACTCAAATGAGTAGGGAGCACTCCTTGTGAATAAGGGATCAGATCCTGCAGTAACATCCCATTTATTTTCTTCTCTAGAGTTATACATCTGAGATGAATCCATTAGGGCTTTCTCCTACTGTGTTTGACTTCCAATAACCCGTTAACTTGTCCGTATGCTACAGTATTTTCCATGGAGCAGATTGTGGTTTTTTTGCCCCAAGGTTGGTTATTGGCAATAAACTGGGACACAGGAGACCTGGGTTCTGTTCCCAGCACTGCCACTGGCATGCTGTGTGTGTGACCTTGGACAAGTTGCTTATTTTCCCAAGCTGTGAAATGATGCGTCTGTTTCCCAAGCTGTGAAATGATGACAAAGATACTTACTCTTTTGTTAAAGGGCTTTGAGATCTGTAGATGCAAAGTGCTGTATGAAAGCTAGGCATCATAATAAGAATTCCCCAAGAATTAGTCAGCTGCATGACGTCACAATAAGAAGCCGCAGCAATTCATTTTGGCTGCGATGGAGAACAAATGTGTGGCCCAGTCTTGCATACACATTAAAGCTACTCAGGCGTATCTCAGTGGGACCACTCGGTTTGGAGTGGTTGCCCTTCATCTATCTCGAAGGGCAGTGCATCTCAATGTTCACTGACTCATGAAGTCGATCAGTGTATTGTTACATGTACAGTGTTGCGAATCTTCTCCTTTGAAGTATGCAATAGTCTCTCCACTGTGGCCATGAATATAAAAAGTGTAACCATTTTTCATTGTATGCCAGTGTGTGAAGTTAGAGGCCCTGGTAAACTTGTGCACTCCTCTCCCCACGTCTAAGCTCACTGAATTCAGTTGCAGCCTGGCAGGAAGCACTTATCTCCGCATGCAATCTGATTGGTTGACATTGCTTCAGACCTAAGTATTGTTCCACTCCCTGGAAGTGAGTGATAGAAACGTAATAACGTGTCAGTTGTCAGCCAGTCGTGTGCCATGATTTTTCTTATATGTAACCATCATCTTCATTTTTGAAAGCTTAATTTGCAATATACTCTTCAAAGGCCTGATCCTGCAGTCCCTTGCTCATAGGAGTAGCCTCACTGACCATGTGTAACGCCGACAGACCCCAGTCGTCCGCGGGCAGGATCGAACCTGAGCCCTCGGGAGTTTAGTGCATGAGCCTCTACTGCATGAGCTAAAAGCCATTTGGCCCTTTGCTAAGGCTGTAGAGCCGATTCATTAATCTCTCTTTCTCTAAGCAGTCTCGGTGCTACTAGATGGGACAGAACACCACACCCAGGAGGTGTGTGGGTTATACATGCAGGATTGGAAGCGAACATATTCAGCAACCAAAATTCCCGTATAACTTTTTACCACTTTTTGTACTAACACGTTATTGATTTTATGTAAAGGCATGAGCATATCAAAATGAGCCAATCCTATAGGCACTCCACACTTGGAAGCTAAGTATGCCTTCCATAGAGGATCTCATGCGTTCAGCTTGCCATTACATGCAAAAAAGCGGAGGGACCTCCTTACATAGATATTTCCTGAAGGGCATTAATTACAGATCAAGGTGTGAACTGATTTTATTTTTCCGGTGCATTAAAATTATTCTTTGTGACAGCTACGGCAGAGTTTAAAAACCAGCATTAACATAGTGAGTCTGTTGATGATATTAACATAACGATGCTAACAATAGACTTAAATGCAAAACTACAAAGATATATTTTTCCATTTGACCTTGAATGCTGGCATTGGGGAAAATACTACACTGAACCACTGTTTGTTTCTAGAATTGAACTTTGAAGGTTTTGTAACGTTCAATTCATTGTTGTTGTTTTTCATGTGTAACGACACCACCATCTGGTTCATCTGCAGGGATCAAACCTGAGACTACTGAATCTCTGACATAGCTTGGAGGCCATAGCAGACTGGTCCATACTCTAGAGGGCAAAGACTCAGACTCTGCCGGCATGGATTACCCATGCAACTCTGCAGTTCTACATCTAGGAAAAAGAAGTGCTGAAACACCACTGGACAGACTGTTCTCGTGATATTTCTAGCCAGATATTGATGACTCTAGAGTTGTGGATAGTTCTGCTAAGCATCCGAAGTGTTGTCTCCTTTCCCGATCAGACTCTGACTCTGTATCTTCTGAAGTTTATCCAGCATTAACAACCCCTCTGGAATATTTTAAAGGACATATAAGAAAGTTCCATCACAGTAGCTCATCCCCGGAGATTTAATTTTTACCGGTGAAATTTTCAATAGGTCATGGCAAGGTTATTATGGTTTGGTGGCTAAAATCCAGAGTTGGGAGTCAGGAGATCAAGGCATTGTCTATGGTTCCATGTCTTGCTCTGCCAATGATCTGTATGACCTTAAGAATTTATATAACCACTTTGTGCCTCAGTTTCCCCATTTGTAAAATGGAGTTGTTGTGAGGCCGAACGAATGACACAATGCATCACAGCGCCGAGTTCCCATGCATAGCTCTGTGCTGCATTTAAGCCTCATCTTACAGGGTTATATGATAGATAGGGCTTTGTGCAGATCCTCTGCATTGGGACGAATTCAATCCCAATGTTTTAACGTGCTTTGAGATCCTTTTAGTGTAAGGCCCTATGGAACCCGAAAGCAAGAACTTCTGTCAGCTAGTGAATGTAAGGAAGGGCAGGGACCCATCAGCTGCAATCTCTCTCATTGTGTCACTTTTTCATTTCTGTCCACTGGATCTGGGGCACTTATCACCTGAGTTCTTCGTTAGCCAGACTTGGATGCACATTTACTTGCTGTTCCTCCCCCAGTTATTTTTATTTGCATGCTTGGAATTCTTGCTTTCAGCTCAGCAGTAATAAGTGAGCTGTTTGCATAATGAATGGTTTTAAAAGGCTTGGTTCCCCTGCCGTGTCCCTAGCAGCGCCTTCCAGAAGGGTCTGTTTTTCAGGAGAAAGTGATATTAAAATAAAAGCTTAAATTTCCCAGAAAGTGTGTGAGCACACACGCAGAGGGGAGAGCACGCTGCAGTCTCCTTTCTGCTCAGGGGAGGTGTGGTTGTCTCATGGCTCTGCTTCCTCCCAATCTCTTTTGGCTGGTTATCACCCAGTGGAGTATGAGGGACAGCATTTCTCCCTCACGCCTGGACTTGAGCATGGGGGAGGATCTCCTTTTGCACACACTATCTGGCCCGTTGTTTGTAGGCCCCCCATCTGCATGTGCAAATGTAAGAATTGTGAGAAGCAGTGTGGTCCATGGATAAGGCATTGAACTGGGAGTCAGGAGACTCTTCCAAGCTCGGCCAGTGACTTGCTGTGTGACAAGTAACTTCCCCTCTCTGTGCCTTTGTTTCGCATCCCACCTTTTATCTTAGACCGGAAGCTCTTTGGGGCACGGACTGTCTTTTAGTATGTGTCTGTACAGTACCTAGGCGAGTGGGGCCCAGTTTCTGCTAGGACCTCTAGCCACTATGGTAACACGCATTTAATTGATGCCAGCAACGCTGGGATTCTCACCCTCATTTTCTAAAGATCTTGTGAAGAATCTGATCCTGTGCATCCTACGGTTTCCTCATCTTTGTTATGGCCACACTTTTCTTCCCATCCTGAAATAAAGGTTGAGTCCAGCGCCGTAACTTTTCCGTCAGCTGCACCATCGTGCAGCTCCTCTGTCTATGCTACCTCCAAGGAGAAACTTGTCGAAAGGAAGCATGAAGCTCTTTAGTATGTTTCATAGCCAGCTGAAATGGAATGCTTTCTACCCACTGGGTCAGGAGTGAACTTGCTCATGATGCTATGTTGGCAGGAGAGGACACCAGCTCAAAGGATACAGAATGGTAACGAAATATGGAGAATTTGGAAAACAAAAGGCTAAGAGAATGAGCCTGCAAAACAGAGAACAAAATGAGGAGCTTCATATCATCAGTAGTTTGGAAAGTGTATCGGCAGGCATATACCATTGGCAGCTTTTTTTTTATTTGTTGCATGGAGACTTTAAGGGTAAAGTAATGTGGCAACGTCCATACTTTTGAAAAGTACCAGACTGACAATCCTGAAGACTGGAGCACTCTATTTACAGGTGGAGTCAGGACATCATGGGCAGACACAGTGCAAACTGCCTCTCTTCCCCTCCTGCCAGCATACCAACCTTTTCCTGCAGTGAACCCATCCATGGCTGAAGAGGTAGTTCTGTTTCCAAGGCCCATCCTTAGCCTTTCTGCTGCAGTTGCCAGTAAGGGGCCGGTTATGGTGGCAAGGTGTGTTGTGAACATGCCTCCTGGGAAATAGACTGAGATCACCCCTCCCATGCCACATGCAAGGAGTGGGCCCTGAATTTTGTAGACGTACCCCATCCCTGAGCAGCTGTGGAGGCCAGGATCATCTACAAAACAGGCCCCCACCACAACATTCCTCCCAACCGTTCTGGTAGTGTGGTCAGTGTGTGCTCCCTGCTACTGCTCCATCCTTAGAGGAAGTTTCACTCCGTGGCATGGGAACCCAAGCAAGCCAGTTCTATACGCGGAGACAGCATTCATTTGCTCTGGGCTGTCCTACAGAATTGAAGGTGATGATGCTGTGGAAGAGCAGTTGTCCCACTGGTGCATCCCCACTATGGAGAGGGGGGCATGTGGTGGTCACCCTCCTTCCTATCCTCCTAGCTGCTGTCCTCTACTTTGCTTTTCAACAGGCTCTGGCTGGGGCAGAGGATGAGGTGTTGGTTTTTCTTTTTTTTTTTTTTAAGCAAAATAAATTGGGGCAAGAACTATGTTTTATAAAAATTCCACCAACTCACATGGGGAGCATTCTGTTCTGTTAACAGGCTGAGTTCTTCCTACCCAGCGGAACCCTGGGGCAAGTCCTCACTTGGCACGTGCTGGATTTCATAGTCATTCTTAAGACAAAAAGAGGGGATGAATAATGAGCAGTGGTAATTCTCCTGCAAACATTAGCATCCCAGGCACTCTCATTTGAATTCGGTTCCCAGTAAGTCCCTTAAAATGCTATCTGTATTTTCAGGCCTCTTCATACAAAAATTCTGTCAGACACCGGACTCTGTTTATGTTCCCCTCCATTACTTTAAATTGCATTGATCAAATCTAACAAGTATGGCAAGTTTCACAAGAGAAAGAAGAGACGACTGCGGCTGAGTCCTTGATGGAAAGGAGACGTGAATTGAAAACCAGTCTGAAACCATAATCTGTGCCTCATACACGAAAGCTCCACTTTAGGAATGAGTGCAGGGAAAATAGGTTGGCTATAATTGCCTGGGTGCAGTGTTACAACACAGACAATAAAAGATGCAATTTAAAGCTCGGCAGCTCAGGCTTTGAAAATATTGGCACTGGCGTGCCAGGAGGAATCCGTACAGATCTGTAAAACAGGGAAAGCCTGTGTGAAGGTCACTGCACTTCCCTGCATCTTCAGTGATGCTGTATGTAGGATCCCCTGCCTCTTGTGAGAGCCCCTGAGAGAAGGATATGTCCACGTTATGCTGCAGTGCATTGAGATTGAGTTCAGGTTGTTCTGTCTTCTGTCTGAACCTCAGCGTTACTTTAAAGTACAATAGAACATTGGTCCCCCAAAGGCAGAAGAGAAAGCTCCTGTAATGGACCCTTCTCCCTTTCTACTGCCCCAGTTTTCTCTCTTGCTTAGTTCTCATAGTTTAATTTTGCTGATGGGCTCTTTAGACCACTAGTGATCTGCAGAACCATTAGTGTGACCTTTTTGTTTCCTTTCCTTTTAATGACAGCTGGCATTGACACTTACATTTAATCTGAATAAAGTATCTACCAACACTAGGTTTGTTTAGCCAGCCCTTTTTAACATCATCCTGATCAGATGCCTGGGAGCTGTCTATTAAAGTCCTGCATTCTGAACCTGCTGCTATCTTGCTGTATGACACTGGCAAATTCACCTGACTTTTAACTACTGTCTGTTAGCACATCTGAATAACAATTTCATCGTTTTAGCTCTGTCCAAAGTGGTTTTTGCCACTATATATATATGCTGTGTGGCTAGAGCACCGGACTGAGACTTGGGTGATCTGGATTCAATTCCTGACTCTGCTTTGGGGTGTGATCTTGGGCAAGTCACTTTGCCTCTCCATGCCTCAGTTTCCCCTTCTGTAAAATTGGAATAATGATACTGTCCTTTGAGGTTTACTGATGAAAATCTAGGTATTATCTGGGTGTGACTAACTTTCAGAAAGCAGCTAAACACCGTCCATAGAGCGAGCACACACTGCATTGCAATACATTCCTCTAATTTGGCACCATTAGGACAGGGGAAAGCTACAGTACTAATGGTGTTTGTGCTAATGCAAAGGGGCCTGATTCTAGGAGATGTGGGCACCTCCTGCTAGGCGTCGTCCTTGACTCTCTATGGAAGTCCAGGAGAGTAGAGATGTGATCAGTATTTTGCAGAATCCATCCTGAAATGTTAGTTGTTATAACAGTTGTTATAATCTCCTGCAGCCTCCCCTCCCTGCTCCCCCAAATGCTGCTAGGTTTCATTAATGACCAAAAGGAAAGCTGTTTGGTTGTTTCCTTAGACCATATTTGCACCATAAATAAGCTAGTTTGGTTAAATCCTAACCTCACGTCAGCGCCAGCCAAAGAAATCAATCAGGTTGCCCATGTTGCAAGTGAAGGAAAAATTAATCCTTTGGTGTTGCCCAAGATGCAATTCAATATGATTATTACTTATATTGCAATAGCAGTGGGGTACTGATCAAAGGCCCAAGATGCTCACAGTAAAGACAGTCCCACCAAGCCCAGCCCAGGTTATGGCAAGGTACAGCAGGCTGAGAAGAAAAGGAGAATGAGGTCATAGTAACCTTAGCAAACTCTCACACAGTAAGCAGGAGGTCCTGGCTTACAGGCAGCCTAGCCACTGGCAAGTGGAGGGCTTTGCAGAGGAATTCTCCAGGAGGAAGTTTGAAGGAGGATACGTTTCAGGCCGCAGGAGTTAGCACTGTGTGGGTATGCTGGTGCAACTCAGGGCATTAACCATTTACGGTTTCCGCAAGACTACTCCGGAGAGTAAAACAAGCAGGATTTAGGCCTTTGGACTAGCAGCCAGCATGGTTACGAAAGCCTTCCCAACCCCCCCGTTAGCGATCCGGACGAGCTGAGGTATGGAAAGGAGGAGAGATGTCCGGATGAAAGAGTTCCATCGCGGAACAGTAAGTAAAGCATATTCTGCTTTCCAGTGCAGACCCTAATTTCCTCAGGACCCCTGAGACTGTGCATGGCTCTGTGAGATAAAAGAATAAAGTGAGGGAGAAAAGTTGAATCCTTCATGTTCATTATTCTGTATGCAAAGAACATCAAAAGCTCTAATGGAAATCCTTTTTTCCCCCTCTCTCTGTCTCATCAAAGCTCAATTGTAAAGATTGGGCAAGCTGATTCTCTACTGGTAAAATATTTATGAATGAAACAATTGGGACGCTGGTCCAGGCAAGTAAACATCCCCTCTCATAATATTATTACAGTAAGAGGTTAAACCCCTACCTCGCTCCCCCACTTACGTTTAGTTTCTTCTTGCTTTATTTAATTTGTATTTGCCTTACCTAGAGACCCCAGTCAAGATCCAGGTGCTTTGTGCTATACATCCATGTAGTAAAAGACACTCCTTGTCCTGTGGCTCTTACGCTATAAAAGGCAAGACCAACAAAGGGTGGGAGAGAGTAACGTTTATTATCCCCAAATTACAGAAGAGGAGTTTAAGCACAGGTAGAGTAGGGGACTTGACCAAGGTCACAAAGGGTATGTCTGCACTGCATCGTAAGCCCAGATTTGTGGAGTTGGTGTTTTCAAGCCTATGCTTGAGCATTCACATTAATTGTGAACCTGGTGTGACTGGCTTCCCCGGGGTGCAACCTGGAACTAGGGTACAGCTGAGCCCTCCGGCATACCAATCTGAGCCCCAACTCGCACTGTGAGGCTGTGACAAACTGCAGACGGCTCCCGGTCCTGCACTCACACAAACATTTACACAAGCAGGGACACACCCAGCTGCAGTTACATGAATGCTTTTCCTCAGCCACTCATGAACTAACGATAGAGAGGCTCCTTCAGTCAATTCCCCACAGCTTCCTAGCCTTGCACCCCTGGACTGTACCATCCTGCACTGGTCAAAAGTCTGACCAGTATAAGATTAATACCTAGTCCAGCCCTCCCTCAGTGTAGAGAGGACATGCACCAGTTTTTGTTCACCGAATAGATTTCCCATGCACTTCAAGCAGCACACAGTTTTAAATAAAAAATATAAAACAAACTTAACTACAGAAAGATAGATTTTAAGTGAGCATAAGTAGTAGCATACAGATCAAAGTTGGTTACCTAAGAAATAAACAAAACTGCAATCTAGGTTCTATACACTAGACATGATTTGAATTAAGCAGTGTCTCACCCGGATGATACAAACAGTCCCCCAATTTTCCAGACACAGGTAGGGCTTCCTTCTTTCCCACCTGGGACTCCCTTCCCCGGGTCAGTCTTTGTTCCTAAGGTGTTTTCAGGTGTTGTCTTGTAGGGGGAATGAGGCCAAGTGATGATGTCACTTCCCCATATTTATAGCTTCTTCTAGCTTGCTGGAAAGATCTTTGCTCATGACGTGGGGGGTCCGCTCCCTCCCCCTCCCCCCCGCCTCATCAAGCATCCTCCATTGTCTATGTGCTCCCTCTGGGGAGCCTCCATTGTAAACAATTCCTGAGATAGTCCCTGGGCGTGTGGATTCCCTTTAATGGGGCCATTAACACTGTTTAGCTTCTTCATTGTTGTACCTGAAAGGCTGGTTGTGGGTGTTTCCAACTTCACAACATATTTCAGTAACATGCACATAGCAAAAACTTCATAACTTCACACACAATGCGAGCACATACAATCCAACAGGATATTCATGTTCAACAGATCAAGACTTTTAGATTGATACCTCACAAGTCATGCGTTGCACAAAACATGTCGTCATTATATGACAATGGTGACTATGGAGGTGCCAGGATGTTGCTTTGGGGCACAGTGTGTCACACCTGGGCTTACAATTGCTTACATACCTTCTGATTTGGGTCTGTGGCTTGAGTTATGTCTACACTGCAGAATGACAGGCTTGAACGTGAGCCTCAGCAGGACTCTGGCACTGATCCATCCTCCTAGCAGAGTCCTAGGTTCTGTGTGTGCGTGCTGACCCGAGTCAGACTGATTTGTGTGTGGACAGAAGGGGGCTTGGGCTCTAACCTGAGTCAGAGCCTGGGCTTAGTGTGTAGTGTAGACATATCCAAAGGGAGCTTGTGACAGAGCCAGGCATTGACTCCCTATCTCCTGAGTGTCCATGCTAGCACCTTAATCTCAACGCCATCTCTCCCCTGCAGTGTTGATGATAACACAGACTTGTTATGCATTTTGGGAAAATAAAAAGAAAAACCACAAAAAACCCTAAAACCCACCCAACGGGTTTGATATTTCAAACTCTGAGAATCCTCCTCTACAGCAACCGTTTGCTGTCAGAACTTGCTGGGTTGGCGCCAGCTGGGGGATTTCATTCAAGTGTCGATCAGATGAATGCAGGGGGACAGATCTCCCTAGATCACCGCTTGGCGGGGCCCTTCTGACGTTCCTGGGTGAAGAGGGGATTATGCTCACAGCACAGAGCTGAAACAGTGTACAGAAAGAAACCGGCTCACTGTCCAGAGCTCTGAATATAATGCGCGTCCTGATAAACCAGATGGTAAGCACTGGCATGCAGAGTGAAGTGTGCTCCTTTGGGGGCACTTAGAAACTGGCACCAGTGTCCTGAAGCTTAACTTCACAATGTTCAGCTTGTCGGAGGGCAGAGGGCACAGTGGGACCAACAGGCAGCTGGAGCTTCCAAGTATACACAGCCGGAGTGAGAAACACCGTGTTACATGCAAAAAAGGTTTCACGTGTCACCTAGTGGGGAATTTTTTTTTTCTCACCGGGTTATAATAGTTTATCAGGGAAAAATCTGCCACAAAGATATCTGGAGCCAGATTCTAATCCCACTGCAGTCAGTGGGAGTCTTTCCATTGATTTCGAAGGGCTCGGATCAGTCCTGTACCCTTCAAACAGAAGGATTGCTCTTCCAGTCTAACCTGCCTTGATTTGAACCATTCATTTGTAAATATAATGACGTTTCCTACCCAGTTTTTATTTTACTGGGTTGAAATTATACAGTGTCACTCTTTACAATATATGCTGTTGCCTTCCAATGTGATTAAGTAGAATCTTGTGAATAACTTGAATCGTAGCAAGAAAGGGGGGGAGGGTGATAAATACAAGCTTCAGGATGTATTTTGCACACCCTAATTTCAGTCCTTAAAAGAAATCCTATTCCTGCCTCTGTATAAATGTAAAAGACTTTTCAAATATTTATCTAAAACCAATTAGGTTTTTGTTTTTGTGGACACATGCGCGTACACACGGCCTCCTTCCCAGTCAAAAGATGTCAGATAAAAATATTTCCGTGCTTCAGAATAGATTTTCATTTTCATGCCAAAGATTATCACCAAGAATTCTTCCTCTCCACCTCGGAAATGAGCTCACTGTGACATAATGGGGTGAACCACTAGTACTTTTCACTGAGACCTGCTGTAGCAAGCAGTAATCTGATTTTGGACCTACTTTCTTCAGTGGGAAATTTCTATTTCGATCCAAATCAAATGCACCATACAGACTTGGGGGTCTTTATTTTGGGGGATAGATTGCTGTGTTTTGGAATAAAAATATTTTCCTTTCTCTTTGCAACACTGCAGAAGCAATCCTGAAGCGATTGCACTCCCTTTATACTAATTATCCATCTTGGGGACACTTCATTTTATACAGAGGTCATTAGTGGAACGGAAACATTACCTTTTTAACTTTCCCATCAATGGAGAAAACTTACATTTATGCCATCCATGGAACACTCACCCTGAAAAGCCTCTTAATAACTTACTTCTATAACTAATATTCATAATTCATCCAGGGCTCCCTCCCCCCCCTCCCCCAATGCAATTTTGCTGGCCCAAACAATGTTACCTGATTTTTTTAAAATAAGCACATTCACCCATGTGCAGGGAGTGCAGGATGATTTATGAGGGTGTTTTGATCCTGGCTTATTTCCTAATCCTGATTTATTATTATTATTTCTAATTTTGCACAGTCTTTCGATGGATAAGGTAATTAAAAAAACCAACGCATAGTTTAAAGAGCTAATATTGAATTTCCATTCACAATATCAGGTGCATAGGGCTAGTGGGGGCAACAAAGGTAACCCTGCAACATATTAGTTATAAATAGGGATGGGAAATCCAGTTCAGATGCAGTCAGAACCAACTCTCAAACCTTTGCCTTAACCTCCTCCTCTGAATCTGAGGTCAAAAATGCTCTGAATTTATTTTAAAAATGTGCACTTTCTAGCTTCATCCAGAAACTTTCTTTTAGTACACCTCTACCTCGATATAATGCTGTCCTCGGGAGCCAAAAAATCTTACCACGTTATAGGTGAAACAGCGTTATATCAAACTTGCTTTGATCCACCGGAGTGCGCAGCCCCCCTCCCCCTGGAGCGCTGCTTTGCCGCGTTCTATCCGAATTCGTGTTATATCAGGTTGTGTTATATCGGGGTAGAGGTGTACAACTGGGCCTGGATCCACAAAGGCACTTTAATGTAACCACTGGCTTCTAGGTGCCTAGACAATCACTGGACTCCACAAAGCCCAAGTTAGGCACCTGGGCTCCCTACGGGGAGAGAGAGAAACCTAAGAACGGGATCCATAGAAGCCAGCATGCTATGTGGGGAGTCACCTAAACTAGCCAATAGTGGATGCCAATAAGAAGGGTGTGTCTTAAGCCTCGCCCTTCTCAGGGTATGTGTACACTGCAATTAAAAACCCGTGGCTAGCACATGCCGGCTGACTTGGTCGCATGGGGCTCAGGCTAAGGGAGAGGTGTCTGAGAGAGGTGATGACTTCACAGGCCTTCGCTTAGCTCCCCACCCTGTGCTTCCCTTGTCCTGAACCTGCTCTTGACTCCTGATTCCAGCTCTGACTGTTGGTTCCGGTTCCCGTCCTGATTACCACTGCTCCAACCATTGGGCCTGGCTATCCACATCTCAATTTCTGACACCTGTGTCCTTTAGTGAATCTGGTTCTTAATGCCTTTAAAGACTTACCATTTGTTACTGCGAGTGTGGTACTACTCTCCCCTAGACTTAGGGCTTACACTTACACTCACCAGGGATCGATGAGCAACCATCGATGTATTGGCAGTCGATTTAGTGAGGACCCGCTAAATTGACCGCAGATCACTCTCCCATCGACTCTTGTCAGATCGAGAAGAGTAGGGGGAGTTGACGGGAGAGCATCTCCCGTTGATGTCGCATAGTGTAGACCCCGCGGTAAGTAGATCTAAGCTATGTCGATTTGAGTTACGCTATTCACATAACTCAAATTGTGTAGCTTGGATCGACTTTCTCCTGTAGTATAGACAAGGCCTTAGATAGTGGAAGATGCCACTGTTGCTGTAGATATGTGAAATGGTGAATGTCAAGTTTGGAATGATATCCAGAGTATTTCTGTTTAAGCATAAACCAATAAGTGCTGGAAATTCAATAGGAGAGCCTTTGCTTATGTGAACATTGGTTTAATTTCCAGACCAAAGAAGATCAGTCAAAATATTTGAAGTTCACCTATCAGTAATGTTGAGTCACTTACAGTTACATAAGGAGGAGATGGCTGTCTTAAAAAGCAGACGTATCTTTGGTTGTGTACACACATAAGTTGATGAATACAGTAAAACATTAGAACTTCTGTCAATATTGTAGTACCTTTGGAATGGAATGTTCTTTAAAAATGCATCCTTTGAAAGCTGATCGTTTTGTTGTTGCATGGAGGTGCATATAAATTTATAAATGTATTATGTAAATTAATACAAATAATCAGCACTGGTCTCAAATAAAGGGGGAAACTTTAACAAATTTTTAAAAACACTCTGCTTTTTTTTTTTTTATTCAAACTTTTGAAAATTTTCAACCAGTTCCATAACTGGCTGAAAAAAACAGGAAATGTACCATGAAAATGACATTGAAATTTGTTATGATTTCTTTTAATTGTGAAATTTCATCCAATTTTTGAAATTTGGAAAGTTTTGACCAGTTGTAAAAATAACATTCATGGGGCCAAATCTTTACTCAGGCTGTGATCCTGCTAGTCCTTGCATGGTGCACAAGATTGGTGCTTCCACTGGTTAATGCAGGCCCATTTAAGCTTAAGCATAAGGACCACAAAGCATGAAACACCTCAAAATGTCATATAATGTTCTCTCCTGAATAAAAAGGGGGGGGGGGGGGATTATGTTTACTGCATTTCATTTCTGATCTTTATTTTTTTTTTCTTTTAATATTTATTTGACCACTTTGATATTAAGATGCCTAATATTAGAATTTTACCTTTAACATTTGGTTAGCATCACTTAATTCCTTGGCACTAGCCAAACACATCTCCATTAATAAGAGTTCCCACTTAAGCAGCAGTCACTGTTGTTAAGTCATTCACCACATTGATTCCCTAGGAGATGCCCCAGTAAAGCGCTCACCCCAGTTATTGGCCCAATCCAAAATCTGCTGAAGTTGATGGAAAGACTCCTATTGACTTCAGTGGGCTTTGGATCATGTGCACAGCTAAGGAACTATATGGCCCCACCTTAGGACATGGTAGATGCAAGGAAGGAAATTATCCACAACACAGCCATAGAAATGCAATGGAGAAGTTATAAGCAACAGCAAAATTGTAGTCCTCGCAGGTTTGGTTTTTGTTTCTATCTACAGTCATTAGAGAAGCTTAAAAATGTTTTTTTGGGGGGAAAAAAATAGTAGGGAACAAATAAGTAGTTGTCCACACTCTGAACAGCTTGCTGTTCAGCAAAGCCTGTAATTGCAGCGTCACGATCAGAGGCACACAGCATCTCCCGGGTGTGCGGAGGCAGGCTCAGGAACAGTCGGGGCATAATCTATTTTCTTTTGGGTTCAGCACATTGAACATTGCTGCTGCCTGGTGTCATGGCCATTCAAAGGCAGAACAGGAGAAATGCACTAACATGCGCCAAAGCTGTGAGAGTCCACCCCACACTGAGATGCCGGTGGCTTGCACTTAATGGAGAAAATTTAAAATGGGGCATGCAGGCTAAGCATGGTTTTAACTCTGGGCCATAATATGGCTTTAGCATAGAGCTAGAAGGAGACAGGCTATTAACGCTTTTGACATTCCCTTTGAATACCATCATATTTCAATCCTGTTAAGCTATTGGGCCATTGTTTATGGGTTTCAGACTGAAATAACTAGGCTGAGTCTAGAAATGTTGTTTTACTTTCTAATTTACTACATAAATCTTATTGCCTCTGCCGTCATTTCTTTCCCCCCTGCCCTCAACAGACTAAGCATTGTACTGAACATATGGGAGCAAGTCAAGTCTCTGCTCTTGTCTGGTGATGGAGTCGTGCCAGTGACAATGGACATGAGTCTGGAGATTCTCTCCCCTCCCCCCCCGCTATAAGATGTATTTTTGAGAAGAAAGGGTAGAACTTACAATGTTCATAGAAGTAAGAAATGGCTCGAGTTGGCTAGAGCCAGGTACAGTGCTATAAAGCAGGGGTTCTCAACCTTTTTTTTCTGAGGCCCCCCACAACATGCTATAAAAACTCCACAGCCCAGCAGGGGAGGGGGCGGGGCTCTGGGCTGAGGGGGAGCTCGGGCATAGATGTAGTTCGAGTTCTATTTTGGGTGGGCAGGGGCCAGCGGGGCTCGAGCCAGCTCCGCACGGCGGGGTCCGGGGAGGGAGTGCCACCTACACCCCCTGA
Organism: Terrapene triunguis; assembly: GCF_002925995.2. Lineage (NCBI taxonomy): Eukaryota > Metazoa > Chordata > Testudines > Emydidae > Terrapene > Terrapene triunguis. The sequence goes on from NW_020665065.1 coordinate 13,544,214, forward strand.
CTCACCTCGGCAGGCCACCCACCTGTCGGGGGGGAGGGGGAGTGCAACCATAAATTATAACTCAAAGGTGGGGGGGCTCAGCTCAAAAAGTCTGAAAACAGCTCAGGGTGCGGGCAGGGGGTTAGTTCAGGGTGCAGGGAGGGGGTAGCTAGGGGCTGTGTGCAGGCAGGGGGTAGCTCGGAGCTGTGTGCAGGCAGGGGGGTAGCTCAGGGTGCAGGGAGGGGGTAGCTAGGGGCTGTGTGCAGGAAGGGGGTAGCTCAGGGTGCAGGGAGGGGGTAGCTCGGAGCTGTGTGCAGGCAGGGAGTAGCTAGGGGCTGTGTGCTGGGAGGGCTCTGCCAGCGGTCCCTGTTCCCCAAGGGCTCTGCCAGCGGTCCCTGTTCCCCAAGGGCTCTGCCAGCCATGGAGCCAGGTCCTCCACACAGGCGGCTCTTACCAGCTGCGTGAGGAAAGGGGGCTGGGAGCTAAGGAGCAGCTTCAACCCCGGGCACAAGCAGTAGACGAGGGAGCACCGCGGCTGCCTGCTCCATGGCACCCACCAGAGCAGCAGCTGTCCCGCACTGCCCGGCTCTGGCTCTGGCTTCCCGCCTCCAACTTGGCCAGGTGGTCGGGAGAGAAGGAGGTGGGGTGGGTGTGGAGCTGCCCTGGGACTGCTCTGCTCTTGCACTGTAGTTTTTTAGGGGAGGGGAATACCCCCGCATCCTCCAACTCTGCCCATGGGCTCAGGGCTTCTGCCCCATGAGGAGCACCGGGGCTCAGGGCTCCAGAATTCAGCCCTGCTGCTCCCAGCTTCAGCCCCCCAGGGCACTGGGGATTAGAGCTTCAACCCTGCGGCTTCTGGCTTCAGCCCTGCAGGAGGTGCTGGGGCTCGGGCTCTGGGTTTTAGGCACGGAGCCCCGTGGCCCTCCTGAAAGGGTTTGTGATCCCCCTGTTGAGAACCACTGCTATAAAGTACTCTGCTAGCCTGCTTAAGTGCTCTCTTGAATAGGAGTGCTGCCCTAAATTGGGGTCTTAAATGTGTGCGTAATTTTAAGCATGAGAGTAATGCCATTGATTTGAATGGGATAACTCTCATACTTAAAACTAGAAATGCGTGTGGATGTTTTGCTGGACGAGGTCTCACGTCTCGCCATCCCACTTACAATTCTGATTTGCAGAGCCACCTCCTTTGCTTGAGCACAGACTTCTAGTCCTGCCAGATTTTGTTGTGGCTTCACAGTGTGGCCAGATCACTATGGGGGACTAGATTGAAAGCATTAAGGAAATAAGGCAGCACGGCCCAGGGGTAGAACACTAGACGAGACGTCAAAAGGCCAGGTTATGCTCCTGGTTCTGCCACTGACTTTTGTGAGCAGAGGAATGTGTCACTTAACTTCTTAGTTCCTCAGTTTGACCAGCTGTCAAATGGGGGCAATTCTTCCTGCATTTATGAAACACTTGGAGACATGCAGTGTTTGTGCCAGGGCTGGCTCCAGGCACCAGCGAATGAAGCAGATGCTTGGGGCAGCACATCCGGGTCTTCAGCGGCAATTCGGCCGCGGGTCCCTCAGTCCCTCTCGGAGCGAAAGATTCGCCGCCGAGGAATGAAGCGGCGCGGTTGAGCTGCCACCGAAGTGCTGCCGATCGTGGCTTTTTTTTTTTTTTTTCCCCTTCGCCACTTGGGGCAGCAAAAAAGCCTGAGCCAGCCCTGGTTTGTGCTATATGAGAATTAAGTAATATTGCAAGCACAAACTCCCTGGTTCTTGTCCTCCAAGTATCCCCTCTCTTTCTCCAAATTCCTCCTTAAAGAACATACTGCTCAGCAGTCATTCCTCCCTTCTGCCCATCATCAGCAAATCCCCACTCTCTGGCTCTTGAGTTTGTATCTCTTGTCCAATTTAAGTTCCAATCCTGCAGCTACTTAGAGGCAATGGACCAACTCACCATAGAAAGTGCAACCTCTGGCTATAGAATTGGGCCCTGCTCTGTAAGCTGTTTGATGCAGAGCACTTCTCTTGTTCGTTGTTCAGCGGTGACAGTTGCTGCTCTATGAATTATTCGTAGCCAATCACAACGATAGGTTTGGATTTGTGATGTATTTGTTCTGGATAAACTAGCCCAGATGACATTTCTGTTTTACCGGGGAAAGCTCCTACTTCTCCCCCCCCAGTTTGACTGAGACATAAGAAACCCAGCCAGCAACTGACTCACCCTACCCTCCAACCAGTCCCTGGTTTCTAATACTTTGCAGTGACATTGATCAAATTTGATCTCCGGAGGTCATAGGTTAGCGCATTCATTAACCCACCCACCACTCACCTCTACCCCCCTTGTATCCACTTTCATCTATCGATATAGGACAAAGGAACATAAGAAAACACAATGGCAAATATTTTGTGTAGCCAAACCTGGGCATTCTATTTCCATAGGTTCTTTGTATTCTGAGTTAGACTTCGTGCTTTCACTGTCCTGTAGCTTATTATGTGAGGTTAATCAAAAGTCCAGCTCATCAGACAGTGGAAGACGGCATACGTGTGGCTTCCAATACAGAGCGCTCCCAAAAGGTGCCGCTCCCAGTCCCAGCACTGCAGTCTGAAATGCAGCGTGCCTCCCTCTCCTCGTGGGTGACAATTTGAGGATTTGCTGTTGATGAGACTATAAAACAATGACAAACCCGCGCCGATTATATGATCTGCCCGAGATAACCCTAATCAATCTCGGCTCGCGCTCGGTGTGCGCGCTGCAGTAATAAAGACACAGTAAATGGAGCTGCTCTGACAAATCAATGACCTTTTCATGTCAGTCTTCGCAGGGAGAGTCAGTAAAACATACAAGGTGCAATTTGGGCCCCTAACGAAGGCTGCAGGGCTTTGGGAGGCTCGGGGAGCGTGTGGAGAAAGGGGGTCACTTTACCGTTTAAAAAAAAAGGGCCAGATCCTCTGCGGGCGTAGATGACTTCAGTGGAGCTAGAGAAAGACAAAGTAGGTGAGGTTATATTCAGTGGGTCTATGGCAGTTTATACCGCTGGCCTGTATTTTATTACCCAGGGGGCTTATTTCTTCCTGTCTGAATTTCCGAGGCACTGTTCTCTTCCACTCATCTTGCTCACACAGTCTCTCCTGCACAAGGGGAAAATCATGTCCCTTCCACCTCCTCCTTCATTGTTTGGATCAATATAGTGCCTGGAAGCTTCAACAGAGATCAGGGCTCTATTGTGCTAGGGGGTCTGTGAGTATAATAAGACAGTCTCTGTCCAGAAGTGCTTACGCCGGGGCTGTGGAAGGCCCTACCTGGTGCAGCTCCATGGAGGAGCAGGATTTCAGAAGCCCACAAAATGGATTGGTGCCTCCAGCCCCACAGCATGTATAGCAGCAGGGTTTGTGGGCAGGGCGCAGGAGCAGAGTGGATGGAGCTAGTGCTGCATGGATCACTGGCCGTTGTCTCCCTGAGTGACTGTGTAGTAGCAGCAGGGATGAATACAGTCCTGGAGAGGCAGCAGCAGTTATGGAGTGTGGGTCTGCTGCCATTCCAGATTGGGGACGTGGGGCAGGGCCCCTCCTCCCTGGCCCTAGTGGAACCATCCCCTGGACCACCTCGGTCTGCTTGGGCTTCCTGTGTGTGCGGGAATCCTTGTGGTGGAGGGCTCAGAATGGTCAGGCCCTCTCATTATACATACCCAGCTCTTTACCTTCCAAACCTAAGTCCCCATCCTCCTTCCTCACATTTCTGCAGCTTCTGGGAGGAGGTTCTCGCAGGGCACCAAAGCCAGTCCTCCTCACCCACCCTTTCCCCAGGGACTTGCAGGCTCTCCTTCACAAGTGGCTTCCCCCAGTTCCCTACAAGCTTGGGTGGAGTGAGCAGCCCTAGGCTCCTTCAGAATGCCTCTTAGCAACGAGCTGTGTCTGCATGCAGCATGTGCACAAAAAGCAGGGTCACCAATTCAACTACTCACATGAGGCATAGGAAATATAACTCGGGACTTTGTGCTCCCAAAACACAGACCCCTGCCATTTGAGGCTACAGCATCCCTATTAGCTGGCAGGTCTAGAGTCCGGCGGTACTCTGAGTTTTCAGGTCACATGAGAACCTGGTCTGGTTGCCGGGGCCTACCTCCTCCTCTGCCTCCCCGCAGGTTTTGCAGTTTCAAATGACACCTGGCCAAAGCAGCCGAGTTTCTCTTGCTTTCAGACTGCGGAGCCACTGAACGTTGTGTGAGCTTCCATCCAAAGCCTTAGCTTGACCCGGGTGTTCACGGACCTTTCAGACAAAGCTGGCCGGAGTTTGGGGCTTGCGTGGAAGTCTGAAACGTGGCATCGTTTCAGTGCAAACGCTTTGCGCCATTGTTGTCTGTAGGAGAGCTCTTATTTCCTTTGGGGTGACAGTACCACAGCCTTCACCTCAGGGCTGACTCCTTCCACCAACAGACAATGGCAGGCATACCACCCGAGACTTGTATATTTTACAATCAATTATTTTTTGTCACGGTCCAAATTTCTTGGTCAGGGTACAGTCAAGGTTCAGACTCCAGAGAAACTTTTTTCACGCTGCAATAACAATAATGATCATAAGTAAATAAAAAGATTTCGCGGTCCATTCAAAAGCGTCTGATGGTCCGGATTTGGCGCATGGTCGCCCTATTGTCTACCCATGTATTACATCATGGAGTAGTGCATTGGAATGTTTCCTGATTCACTGGAGCTGTCCTTACCCACTCAACATAATTTCACTCTAATTTAGCATCTGGGTGATATCATTCAGGAATTTATTTAGTTTGGGGGGGGGGAAGCATAAATATTTTGGAAGAAAAAATATTGAAGTAATCATTTTGCCTACGCACCTATGATCAATTTGCTAGATGCCATTGGAGCCGAATACAAAAAGTCTCTCTTTTGGGTGCATTGCAAATGCAAATCAAATACAAGAAACCCATAATCCAAGCAACAGATTTTGGTGAAGGCTTACGCGCCTCACAGACATCCCAGGTGTGATGTTATTCCATAGAGTCCTTTGTTAGTTTGGATACAGGGAGGAAAGACTAGAGGAGAAAACAGCAGCGATGAAGTCATAAAGAGGTTCCTTGGCTGGTTCCTTGGTTATGGGGCTAGCCGGGGGCTTGGGAGACCCAGGTGCAGTTCCCAGCTCTGCTGCAGGCTTCCTGTGTGATCTTGGGTGAGTCAATTAGCCTCTCTGTGCCTCAGTTCCCCCCCCCGCCCAGTCAATTCTCCTTTGTTAGTGATGTAGTTTTTACTTGGTTTCCCTAACGCAGCAGAGGGCACAAGATATCATGGATAAGCCAAGAGCAGAGATTGAGAGTAGGAAGCAATAAACTTAAAGCGAGAAGAGAGGTTTGGGCAAGAACTTAGTCAACGTTTGGTTTTTTTTCAGAAGTGGCCACTGGCTTTGGTGCCGCAGGTTTTTGGGTACCCAATCAGAGACACCCGGGGCTGATTGTCAGAAGACTGTGGGTGCTGCAGGTTCTTAGCATCTTTGAAAAGCAGACTGGAGGAGGGTCATGTTGAGCACTTGAAACTGAGTCACCTGTAATTCGTGTGTGCTTCTGCAAATTTTGACCTAGTGCATCTTCAGTAAATCAAGGCATGAAGAAGAAAATTCTTTAGTTCCTTCAGCGCTGCTTGTAGCCTCTATCTAGCAAACCTAATCTTTCCAATGCATGGTATTTCTAAGGCCCCTGTCATGCGGTGTCTAAGGGTTGGTACTGTATTTTCCTTCCCTTCTCCTCCTCTTCCCCCACGCCCCCAGCTCCATATATCTCCTCCTCTCTCTGCCTAGCAGAGTGTGCACTTTATAACTGCCCGGGAAGGCTGACAGGTAACCAATGAGATGCATATTAGCCTACCCCCTGGAGAGCAAGGACCCTCTTCCCCACTGCTTTACATGTTCAAGCCTATCTTCATTGTCGCTTGATTCTTCTCCGTGAACAGATGGGTCCATTGTCTGCACTATTTATCATCAACCTCTAAAGTGCAAGGCTGTGAACCAGCGATGGAGGAGCAAGGTTTGCTCTTTTGTTCCCTTCTAATTTCAGTGTCAGTTTTGATGCCGATTGTCATTAAATGCATGTGTTTTGGATTTACTAGCTTTAAAAAAGAAAATGCAGTGGAGAGGTCTGAAAAAGACTGAGCTGCAGGGATAAAGCAAAAGGGTATGAACCGGGCAGTCAATTCAGGAGGGAGAAAAAAACCCACCCGTGACTAAATATTTTTATCATCGCTGCTAGGAATTGCAGTTCCAATGCAAGAAAGGTAATAAATCAATTCATGCCTCATTTCATTGATGGGACTTGGCCTTCAGCCTTATGACTAACACGCTGGAATCAATATAACACAATTCACGCACTGTAGTATCTCCGTGCACCTAAGGAGTATTAGACTGGCAGTTAATTTTGATGATTTAAAAAGGTGTCTCCCTCACCCCCCCCCCCACCCCTCCAGTGTTTCTTCATTGTTATTGTTTTGTTTGTTCTGTAGCTTTTTAGTGAAGCGTTTCTCAGATTCAGGTACTTTGAATATTCTGTGTAGTCAGGGATTGTATAGAGGGCAGTGTAGTGTCTATGGAGTGCAGCGGGGTAGCACAGGCTCACGTGGAGTGCAAGGCTGCGTATGGCATATTAGGGTTCCCATGTAGCTTGGTCTTGTTCGGCATCCAAATATCGGTGTGGACGTGTTGAATGGCTGAAAAACCTTTTGAATGAACTTAGGCCCAGCTTCCAGACTGCCCGGGGAAGGCGGATGTGTCAGCAAACGGCCAGCGAGCAGCTCGTTTGTTAAGGCAACCGTGAGGGCCTGGGAGCAGCTATGGCTGCAGCAGCGTTTTGTGTCTGTATGGAAATGAGATGAGCCTAGAACAACCCCCCCGCACCAAACAGCAGTGGAGTTCGGGCGGGGGTGTGGCAGCTGAACACTCTCTGAATTGTGCACTTGTTGCATTTCTCAAACATGCCCCAGATCAGAAGCCTGGATCTACGTACTCTCTGGCTGTGGAGGAGGCTGGGGAAGGGGGTCAGAATCCAGATCTGGAAACTTGGAATCTCTGGTTAAGAAAATCGATAAGGAATTTCTTTCCCAGCTGCCTGCTGTTGCTTGGTCGGTGTGCTTGTGTGACGGGGATGTTTTCTGCCTTACAAGGGGCGTTCTCCTTCTGACCGGTCAGAATTTTAGCAGAGCTCCATCACGTTGCCAGGCTAACCCACGTCATCGGCCTGTTGCAATCCTGAAGTTGTCCCCCCCCGTCCCCCCCCCCGCACTGTTTTGCCGATAGGCGAGGTTTTTACTGTTAGGCAAGCGGAGTTGGGGTAGAGGTGGGGCTGGGGTGGGAGTCAGGGCCGGCTCCAGGCACCAGCGCAGAAAGCAGGTGCTTGGGGCGGCCAATGGAAAGGGCCACCGAATTGCTGCTGAGGAATGAAGCAGCGTGGTAGAGCTGCCACCGATCGCGGCTTTATCTTTTTTTATTTATTTATTTTTTTCTTCGCCGCTTGGGGCTGCAAAAAAGCTGGAGCCGGCCCTGGTGGGAGTGGAGGAAATTCCTCAAAGATTGTTTAAGCAAAGTCATGGGAGATGCTACCCAGAATGATACAAATGAGTCTGTAGATAGGCAAGTCTTTTTGCCATTAAAAAGAAAGCTGGCGAATTTTGCAGTCATCAGGTTTCTCTGCTAGGCCTTCGGAATCTGCCTGCGGTGCTCCGTGGAAGCGCACTTTATTTAATAAAGGTTGCCCTCAAATCTCTTCAGCCCCGGAACATGACAGTTGCTAAATCATCTGTTATTTCAGAAAGAACAAAGCTGTGCCTCAATGAGCAAAGCAAAGATAAAAGTCTGAAATTTGGGGGAAGGAAGAGCCTAACGATTTGAGGGCAAAAACATTCCCTTGGGTGAAATCAATAGCTGTCAGCAAACCACTAGGAGTTGGAGAGTGAATAAACCTACAAACGCAGTAAATAGCAGTGGGATGCTTCCTGGGGCCAGTTATTTAGAGATAACATGTAGCGGTGGTCTGTGGAGACACACAATGTTTCAGATGTGCAACCTTATCTTGAATTCTGAAGTTCTCTCCCTCTCTTTCTCTCTCTCATACCTATCTTCTTTCTGTCACCATAGCATCCGAGCGCCTCACAAACAGTAATGGATTTAAGGTCACAGCACTCCTGTCAGTGGGGGAGTGTTGTTATCCCCACTTTACATATGAGAAAACGGAGGTACAGAGAGATTAAGGGAGGTTGCACAGGGAGTCTGTGATAGATCAGAATTTGAACCCAGATCTCCTGACTCCTAGTTAAACAGAGGACCAACCTCCCTTCCTGGCGGCCTGATGTCTTACCCCGTCCTTCTCTGGCTGTATCCTCTATGAAGGTATGAACTTCTACACACACACAATACTGTTTTTCTCTTTACTTCTCTGAAGGTAACACTCAGTGTGTTGGTTGAAGCGTCGGTTGTTCCCACTGAAACAATGTTACATTAACATGTGTGTTTTTTTTTTCATTAAAAGAACCACTTGTGACCACTACTAATGATATTTTGCACTTGCATAGCACCTTTCCATTGAAGATCTTAAAGCGCCCTGCAAGCCTTGCTACCTACTTCTCGGGGGTTTTGTGAGGCGTAGCTAATTATGATCCCGATTTTACAGGTGTTCCAGTTTGGCAGTCAGAGCCAAATTCAGCCCTGGTGTCAGCTGATGCCAGTCGTGCCAGCTGATGCCCGGGCTGAATTTAGTGTGCAGAGGTTAAACGACACATTTTTGAAGTCATTTCAGCAAGTCAGAGGCAGAGCAGAGAACAGAAGTTCAGACTTCCATTCTCCTGGTCTAACTTTTAGGGCTGGTCTACACTGTGGGGGCTCGATCTAAGATACACAACTTCAGCTACGCTATTCGCGTAGCTGAAGTCGAAGTATCTTAGTTCGACTTACCTGGCCGTCCTCAGGGCGGCAAGTCGACCGCCGCGGCTCCCCTGTCGACTCCGCTTACTCCTCCTGCCGAGGGTGGAGTATGGGCGTCGATTCGGGGATCGATTACTACCCGCCGATCCGGCGGGTAGTGTAGACGTGGCCTTAGAAAACACTTGACTACGTTACACACCGATGTGTCCAGGCACGGGTTGTACAGCAGACACCGAGTGAGACATTTGCAGTGTGAGTGACAGATACACTCTTTCTCTCCCTCTTTTACCGTGCATCATGGGTGGGGAAAGAAAGAAAGAAAGTCAAGATTAAGGGCAAAATCTTGGTTTCATTGAAGTCAATGGCAAAACTCGCAGTGATTTCACTGGGGCCAGGGTTTCACCCACAGAATAGACTGTTTGGACAGTAGAATAGGAGGGAGGCAAGTCCAAAGAGAATTTTGGGAAACCAGGGCAATTTTGTGTTGGATTTGAAGATGGACAGAGACATAAATAAAGATGGTAAGATGAGTGATATGCTTATGCTTCCTGGAGTGATGGGTGGAAGGGGGGGCTGAACCCAGCTCTCTGCCCCGTACCCCCAAAGCTTGTTAGCAAGTAGGGATGTACCAGCAGTAACAAAGGGAATTGCAATAGTATTTGGTTTAAATTCAGAGTGTCCATTTTTCAGCAGAGGCAGGCTCAAGATAACGATGAATCCTGGCATGCTTTCCCAAGGTGGAGCCAAACATGCAGACATCATGGGTCGAAAAAGCCTTGAGTTGCCAGAGCTGACTTTGCATGTCTGTCTGTCTACTCCCAGCTAAGCTGCTTGCCTTTGCAGAGCACTTGTCACTGTGGGGTCTGATGTGAAACCCCAGGACCGTTGCCGTTCTAGTGACATTACAGAGATGTATGCATTTAAGTACTGCGTATTCCGGCTGAATAACAACCATTAGTGTAGTTTAAAGTGGCAACAGAATTTTTTGTCAGACACTTGCCTGGCATAATTTTTTCCCTCACTTTGGGTAATTTCTGAACACAGACGGGTTCTTTAATCAGGGATTGTGATGTGTTTTGAAGTAACCCTGAAAAGCAGTTGACAATCATAGGGACTAGCTACATCGACAGCTTCAATTGTCTGCCATCGAGGGGAGATGGACTTGGAGGGGAAAAAAATACCAAGGAGACATCCAATTGTTCGTATAAGTCGACAAGGCTCATTTAAAAACCCTTTCCCTTAAGCACTGTGGTGGCTCACTGTACTGGAAGATGAATGTACAGCGGTATCTCTGCTTGATGGACTGGGCTTTCATTTTCGTCAGCTGTCATTTGGGGTAGAAACTGTGGTCAGACTTAATGTCACTTTCCTCTGTCTCTTCATATAGTGCCTCCAAAATGATTGCACTACAGGGGGCTGGGGAGACAATCTGCAGAACGTTGTGGCATTACTAATGAATGAGCCTAATGACCATATTCATGTACTCATCTGGCATGTCCTGGTTCCCAACCTTTCGTCTGCTCTGTGGCTTTTAGACCGGGGTGGGCAAACTACGGCCCGGGGGCCGCATCCGGCCCTCCAGATGTTTTAATCCGGCCCTTGAGCTCCCACTGGGGAGCGGGGTCCAGGGATTGCCCCACTCCGGCACTCCAGCCGGGGAGCATGGTCAGGGGCTTGCCCCACTCCATGAAGTTCTCGGAAGCAGCAGCGTGTCCCCCCCTCCGGCTCCTACATGTAGGGGCAGCCAGGGGGCTCTGCACGCTGCCCCCCCCCCCACAAGCACCTGCAGACAGGGCAGCGTGCAGAGCCGCCTAGCTGCGCCTCTGCGTAGGAGCCAGAGGGGGAACATGCCGCTGCTTCTGGGAGCTGCCTGAGGTAAGCGCCGCTCAGAGCCTGCACCCCTGACCCTCTCTAACGCCCCAACCCCTTGCCCCAGCCCTGATTCCCCCTCCCACCCTTCAAACCCCCCTGCCCCAGCTCAGAGCCCTCTCCTGCACCCTGAACTCCTCATTTGTGGCCCCACCCCAGAGCCTGCACCCCCAGCCGGATCCCACACTTCAACCCCCAATTTCATGAGCATTCATGGCCCATCTACAATTTCCAAACCCAGATGTGGCCCTCGGCCCAAAAAGTTTGCCCACCCCCGTTTTAGACTGTAAATTCTGAGCAGGAACCTGGTCACATGATCTGTGCCCCCATCCAGACTGGGGCCTTTGGCACTCCCATAATGCAGATGATAAATGTTTAGAATGACAGAGGTAGCAGCAGTAGGCGTTTGGTCCATTGTGTCTAAATCTGTCCAAGCTTTGTGGAAGCAACAATTTAGATGTGACTGGCTAGATTCAAACTCGTTGGCCCAGAGAAATACCAGCTGCAACTCCCTGGGCCAGTAAGACCTGCTGCATCCCAGTGGGGGTCACCTCAAAGAGGGCAGTCAGTGTTTCCGACGAGGCCCTCGCTAGCACGGTTTTGCATCGGGATGACAGCACGGCTCTGTGGGAGCCCAGCTGCTGCAGACTGAAGTAGGCTTGTGCTCAAGCAGCCTATAACCAGCACCTCTTTGGGGTCTGTACTAGCCCCTGGCTGACCTTTGTTCCACCTCCACGTCTCTTTCGAGACCGATGTGGATACCGCACCCTGGCTTGGGAGAAGCTGACGTTAAACCAGAATGGAGTCTTCTTGGCCAACCTGTTTAAAGGCAAACAGAGTAAAAGTGAAAGTTGAGTTATGCCCAGTTTTCCGCATGCATAGCCACGGGACACAAGGGTGTGTGTGGGGGTGCAGCATCCCCAGGTTTTATGCAGGGCCGCTAGCACCACGCCCGGGGCACCATGCCCGGGGCCCCGCTCCCCAGCCGCTGGCTCCACACATAAACTGGGGGTGCTTCCTACACCTATGCCCTGCTCCCGGCCCTCTGCCTGCACTCCGCTCCCCAACCCCTCACCTGGGGCCTGGGTCCCGGCCGCTGGCCCTGTGCCTGAGGCCCATGCCCAGAGCCCCACTTCCATCCCAGTGCTCTGCTCCTGGGGCCCCAGCTACTGGCCCTGCTCCCCAGGCGCTAGCCCGGGGCCCCGTGTCTGACCCCACCCCCCACTCTCAGGCCTTCACTCCTGGGGCCCACACCCACTCCCTGCTCCCAGGGCCCCACACCCAGCCCCACAGCCAGGGCTCTGCTCTTGGCCCTGCACGTGGGGTCCCAGCTGCCGGCTCCTGCCCAGGGCTCTGCTCCTGCCCCCACACACGCCCCCAACTGGTGCCTCGGCCCCCTTACCCCTGTCTGGGTCCCCCCCCCTCCCGGAGACACAGCCCTGCTCTCAGCCTCAACTCGGGGGAGGGAGAAAGAAGACGGGATAAGGGTGCTGGCTTTCAGCATCCCCACTACTAAAAATGTTCCACCGCCACTGCTGAACAGCCTCCCTTCCTGGTCTGTCGGAGGAATTTGACACCAAAATCAGCTTTCAACTAAACTTTTTAAAGTCCTCCCTGCCCACCAGCTGAAATGGTCTTAGTACTTCCTGGTTAAGATCCTACTGTAGATCCACAAGAAGGCATCCTTCTGTGATATTGCAAAACTCGGTGTGCACTGGCAGTGTTGCAGAATGATGCATTCTGGGTTTATCCTCCGAGAACCTTTACGTACCAAGACGATTTCCCAGAGGAGGGTGTGTTCCTTATCTAAAAGGTTAACTGGAACTGATTTCTGTGCTGAATACATCCCCCAATTACTCCCCCCCGCGTGCACACACACAGCCTGGATCATTCGGCTCTTAGTCCCTGATCCCGCAAAGCACTTACATACGTGCATGAGGATTATTCCCTCAGCTTTGGTAGAGCTACTCATGCTTAAAGTTACGTCTGTTTTAAGTGCTTTGCTAGAGCCGGGCCATAAATCTGGGTTTAGCTCAGAGTCAGTTTCCCTCTTTTATTTTGCAGTTCAACTTAAAGTAAATGATCCAGTCAGACCCTCTTAATGTCAACATCAATTTACCACCACAATTTTTATGCTAGCCAAGGTTTCTCAAGAAGCCCTCTGACCTCTGGCAAGCTGAGAACTCGATGAGCAAAGCAAGAGGCACTTTTGCTTTTAATAGTCTTCTGATGCTAAAAAGCTGAACTCTTGGTCCCACTCTGTCTGTCATTGGTTCACACAGTTGTTGCACAGACACATCATGCCAGTAAAGAGGAAATACACAAGTAGATAGTGTAGCTAATTGGAAACCGGTGTGGATCACATGCAGTGTTGAGCAAGACCTTTTCTCCTCTTGGGTATCTGTAAAGCACTATCCACCAGTGGTGTCATCTATACATTAATATTTCAGGACTCAGTCCTGGGGTTGGAGCAGCTGAGTAGGGTGTATTGCTAGTCTCCTACGGTGAACTAAGCTGGAGGGCACGGGATGTTCTGCATGCTGACGGGACAACAGGAACGCTATGCCCAGCATGCACCAGGAGACAATTGGCTGTGAGAGGCACAGGGCCGGCTCTAGCATTTTTGCCGCCCCAAGCACCAAAAAAAAAAAAAATAGCCGCGATCGGCGGCAGCTCTACCGCTGCTTCTTTCTTCGGCGGCAGGTCCTTCACTCCGAGAGGGAGTGACAGCCCCACTGCTGAATTGCCGCCGAATGGCCAGACATGCCACCCCCCTCTTCATTGGCCGCCCCAGGCACCTGCTAGCTACGCTGGTGCCTGGAGCTGGCCCTGGGGAGGCACCATTTCATGGGAATTGTCAGATTGCATTTAAGCAGCAATTGCTTAAGCAGAACCAACTGCTTGTTGCCACACGTCCCCCTCATTGGGCTACGGAGTCATGGATCGCAAAAGTCTACAGATTAGAAGTGGAAGTGAACGCAGAGGAGAGAAGATTGACTCAAGCGGCATTTTGAGTATTTAAACACCATTGAGGCTGTGTCAGGTTGCAAGTCTGGGACCTGGGTACTGTGCACGGGCCAGGGAGAAGTGTCTGGGGATATCAGCTCTTTGCCTATGAGGTTTGGCAGGAAGAAAGACTTTTCCATGTATGTATTTAAAATGACTGTTGTCACATGTACCCTGTTTGCCCATCTGATGGAACGAGCTAGGTTAAGTCCACCACCTTAAAGGAGGCTAAAGGCCTGTCAGTCACAGATGTGCAAGGCTCCCCTTCCTCATCCTCCTTATGATAGAAGCATGATGTGCTTAATCAGTCCTCTGCTACTTTTTGTTCTTGCCTGTATTTTAATGTATCCATTCTTCCGGGTGGGGTAGGGGGAAGGAGCGGGAGAGAGCTTCGCACCTTCCAAAGTTCTGAGTTCGGGCTTCCACTCAGGGCCAGTTGTTTTGCTGCCCAAATGTTCCGAATGTGCTTGTGAAGCTAAAAGGGGGCGTTTGCAATAGAAGGAATGGTCTTAATTAACTCACCGACAGTGAATTTCCTGCTTGGGAAAACGACCCTTGGCCTACCCGTCTGCACATTGTTTGTAAAGGACTGAATTAACAGCCCTGAAAATCCAAGACATGCATAGGCAATGCTAGGCTCCCCCAGATCTACCCCACCGAAGTGCTTCTACACTGTTCTGGAGGGGCCATGTGTTGGTTGGGGAGGGGAACAATCAATCTCCATAGCTCATTCAACTCTTGGCTTCTTCGCTGCGGCTTCAAACGTGGGGCAGTTACATCAGTTGAGGTGATGGTTTTGTATACCGGAAATACGTTCACCAGTTCAGCAAAGTACTTAAGTAGTTGCTTAAGAGCAACCCAATTCAGCTAATTGTGTGCTTTAATGCTTTGGATTTAAGCATTAAGTATTTTGCCAAATCATGGCCTAGGAGCTACCCTGGGACCATGCTTACTACGGTTCCTTCCGCTTCCAGCATTATGGAGAAAATAATCCCTACGTTGAGGTGATTCTTAGCAAAAATTTTCTCTTCCAGACTGGCCAGAGGAGATGCTGGGAGAAGCAGTCACGGGCACTTACTTTGATACATAATAAGAGAAGTTGAAATTTTGAGGTGTGATCAATAATGATTAATTGGGGAAGAGGATAAAGGCCTGAGGAAAAAAACGAGACATTTTTAAAGTAACGAGAATCTGTTTATGGGGAGGGTTGGGGTGAGAAATCATTAATTGGCCTTTTTCTATTAAACTACCTTTGTTATCAAACCAGGCTTTAATTTCATCTCTATCTGCCACAGAGCACTGTAGTCTGGAATAAAATAGCAGTACTGTCAGTGGTTACCGAAATTTAGAATGCGAGGGAGGAGAGATTTGAGAGGATGCTGGTGAAAACCTACTGTGAAACGCACTATGGAAAGCTTCGGCAACAGTGGGGTTTTTCCCCTCTATATTGCTGTAAAACGTGAGCATAAAAGAAAACATGCATCAAACAAGCTCATTTTTCTCCAAGGACCATATCCTCATTTAAGGCTTAATTCAGCTTGATGTTTTGCCTGTCCTCTATAAGCTGTACTGTTAAGGTTAAGTCTGTTACGGTACATTTCTGTGATTATACTAAACGCAGTTGAGATCCAGTATCTCTTCCTTTATTTGTTTCCTGGTCAAGTAAATTTTTAACAGGCCTCTTTAGACGAGCAGAATGTTATCGCAATTAAAACCTCTCCAAGCAACAGAAGCACTGGCTCATGCAACTGTCACTCATTGCTTTACAATGTGTGGCTTTCTTAAAATATTAACAATTAAGGGGGAAGCTTTGGCCAAATCTGACATGTGCTTAGAGCAATTGGATAAAGGCAAAGCCAACTACTGGTCTTTAATCAACATGTGGCTAGTAAATAAAAAAGCGGAAGGGTTTTGTTTTCTCCTCCCTGCTTGTTTTACGAAGAAAAGTGGGCTTGTTCTCGGGCTTTTTCTTTTTTTCATGTCGGTTCAAACCCATCAGCCCAGGGACTGTGAGGGAGAAAGGTAAGAATTTATCAGCAGGGACTCCAGTTTTCACGGCTGGTTTCTTATTTTATTTTTAATTTTTTTATTTATATAAATGATGACACAGTGGACCCAATCTACAGCTGATGTAAATCAGTGTAGCTCTATTGAACTTCAGTTTACATTAGCAGAGGATAGTAGAATTAAACAGCATCAATTCTCTGGGTTTGAGCACAATGTCTGGTTGAACTGGGACAAAAAATAGCTGGCTGAAGCTCATTCCAAGTCAGTAAGACAAGAGGAGTCATGGTTAGATGCATTTCATCTGCCCCCACATGGTATCATGATTCCTTTCCCATGATTGCCTGTTCAAATATCCTGATTTCCTTCAGCGTTTTCTTCCCCCTATTGCAGGAGATCTTTGTCTCTTTCTGCCTTTTGTCCCCTATGTCCTCTATGAACACTGAGGCCAGGAGTGGAATTAATTTTACATATCGTGCTCTTCTGTCAATACTTCTGTCAGTAAATTACTTCTGCAATTTCTTTGAAACATCACCGTCTCCTTTCGCTGACCTTTTATTCCTTATGTGCTTGGAACTTTTTTACCTTAACAGCTTCTGCAATCTTCTTTTCCATCTCCGTCTGTGCTCTTATCATTTTTATACACTCGGCTATAATCTTTCCATTTATGTCTACATATGTTTGATAGGTTGTTTGTTTTTTTTCCTTAACCCTAGAGGGACAATTTTTGATTCTTTCTTATTCATATATAGCAGCTCTTGATACAGTATACACCTAGTGCGGAATGTTTCTAAGGCTACAGGGCACAATTAACTCATGGGCATATTCATTTATTTTTAAACTGTTTTACTAGGGAATTTCCTCTTGGGTGAAACACTTAGTTTCCAACAACATCCCAGAGCCTGAAAAGAAAAAAAGCAAAGGGATGTGATATAAAATCATCCATCTCACTCCAGTGCTTTCACTTTGCACTAACCTGGTGTGTCAGATCTAAGCATCTCAAAGTCCTTTGCAAATGTTAGTTAATGAAGCCTGTGATGTTGGCTGTTACTTTCATACACATTTTCCAGACACGGAGAGGTTAAATGACTTGCCAAGGCCATGCTGTGAGTCAGTGGCAGAGAGAGGAATGGGAACAAGGAGGCCTGAATCCCAAACCTCTTTCCTAACTATTAAGCCCCATTTCCCATCGTTTATGGCAGATGAATGTTGGAAATGGTAACGTACATTTGTACACTCTCCACACTAGCAATGTTTAACTTTCAGAACAGGAATTTCTCTCTAAGCACTTTCTATTTTCCCACTAAAGCTTTCTTTTCTATTATTTTAGCCCATTTATCTCAGTAATTAGATACTAAATTGATAGCTTTCTTATAAATTCTTAAGTAGGTAGGTGTATTTGATTTTACCTAACATTTTCTCTCACTTTTGCTTTTCTTCCAACAATAGCTCAGTTGATAGCATTTTAAAGAAAAAATAAATGATTGAATCTTAATTAAATTCTGTTTTTTTTAAAAAGAGATTTAGTTTCTTGGGTAATTGTCCACCTTTGGATCCATCATCTTCACAGCTATTCCAATATTAGCTCCATTCCTTTTTCCTTCTTCCATCTTTTACATATTGTACGTTCCATTTGTCTGGGTAACTCCGGTATTCCATTCAAACTTATTCATCATGTATTTATTGGATTTTTGCCATCATCTTTTCTTCCCACTGAGTTCCTCTTTCCTATCTGATAGTCTGATTTGTTTGATCAGCTTCTGATTCTAACTTCCCCCTGGGAGCCATTCCACTGGTGTAAACCTGTGTAACTTCAGAGAAATCAGTGTTCAGTGAAATCAGTACTCAGCACTAGTTGAGTATCTAACCTATAATTGCTCTGGCTGTCAATGGGCTTAGACCCATTGTCTACTCTTTTAGATTCTTCTTTATTTCCCTCAACTTCTTCACAATCTTTGCTTCCTCCCTTTGTCTTGAGTAATGTTCTCATCTCCTCTGAAAGTCTTCAGTAAATGTTGAGGTGTTACCATACTGTTAGAGACATTCTGGTTATGGCTGTACAAAGGGATATGTGGAATTAAATAAAACTTAGAATGGTAAATTGTGTTCAGACTTCAATACCCTAAACACCCTCTCTTGGTGTAGTAGATAATTCTTTAGATCTTCAAGATAAGTAGGCTTGGAAGGATTAGCTTTTTATCAGTAAATGTCAATTTCACTCATCACACACAAACAATGAAAGAACATTTCCATTGATTAATCATAGAAATTTAAAGATAGGCCAAGTAAGAAAAATGCTGCTTAAGAACTTAATAGAGTTTGACTTAAGGATATTTAATGTGTATATTTTGACATGTGGTGTCAATAATTTGTGTTTTAACAGTTATAAAGCTTTAACTTTTTGAATCTCAACATCTACTGTCATTAAATAATTATCTGACACCTCCCTCCCCAATAATTAACCACAACTGTGGCGATTTAAATAGATAAAGATAGAAAAAAGTGCTTAAAAATAAAACTGATATCCATCAAAATTATTTAAAAAATAAAAATCAAATTCTGCCGAGCCTGAAGATAACCCAGTGGAGGCCAGTAAGGAAATCAACACAAATCCAGTGTTGGCAAAACCACTGATGATTAGTCATTGGAAAGGTGCCTTGGAAGGTAGTGAGGAAGGGGGTAGATGCATTGGCTTGGACAGCTATTTATAAAAAACAGATGTACACATTATGAAACACAAGAGATAAATCTGAACACATATGGCAGCATTTTCATGGTTATTTAGAATCACAGTCATCCACGAATGATTAATCGAGTCCTTCCCAAAACAGGAATGCACAGTCTCTTGTAAAGCATAAGACATTTTTGTTTGGTCTTTCCCCTCCTACTCTTCTTGAATGAAGGCGTGCAGGTACGATAGTTATGCCCTCCAACACCAGATGCAGAAGACTCAGTAAGACTACACATCCCCAGAATACTGGACATTCCGGTACTTTCTGGAACAGCGTGACCCCACCCACGCCAGCGTGACCCTGCTCCTGTCAGCGTGACTGCACGGAGGATGCCATTTTTAAGAGCACGCCGCCTTGCCCCCACTAGTGTGACCTCACTCTTCAAAATGGCTTTCTCCATCCATGATAATGGGGAAAACCACGTCTGGCTTCGTCTTAGTACGAGACGGACAACAACCCTTAGAAAAAGAGAACTGTTTTGCCTAAAACTAGAGGAATTGCCTGCCTAGTTGGTAAATGGAAGGAAGAGCTGTGGAGACACTGATAGTTACACACTACAGAATGTAAATAGTAATGATAGGATTTATTTTGTGCTTATTCTTCTCAAACATCAGTTTTGAAAGAGTGAAAATGCGTCATGGGACCTGGAGCAGCTTGTATAGCTGCCTGGGACTGGCCCATTGGTATAGTTTGTTTCTGCAGCAGCCCTGCTTGAGTGTGAGCATCTGTGAAGTGCCATTTCTCGCAAACAAGCAAATTGTAGTGAAATGACCTGCTCTGTGAAGGCCCAAGCCACAGGCTGAAATGAAGCATACAAAGCAAAGCTTTGTTCAGCCAAGTTCCAGAATAATGAGTATCAGACAAGGCTTCCTTCAGACTTCACTTAAAGGGAATAGCAGGTCTACCTCTCTGTCTCTCCTATATTTGGGAAGTATGGGGTTACCATTCTCTCCCTGCCAGAACCTATGTAGGAGTCCTTCACCTCATTGCAATCACTGAGCTATCTTCATAAAGAGCCCTCTACTGCTCCTCCAATTCCTTTCCTAGCAGAGCCAAAATAATGGAGTGTCCTTATACAGAATACATGATTATACATGATAGATGTAAAATTCCTCTACTGTGTCAGGACCTTCCAAAACTATCCCTTGAGGAAACTACAAAGCATCGCTGCAATTAAATTTAAATTCCTTTATTGGGTACAGAAACATGAAGGTTTTCTTAAGTAGGACCAGCTATAAAGAATGCATTGTGGGTAATGACAGGACTTCAGTTTCCAGTGCAGTTCTGATGATGTACATATATGGCTATCATCCATATCTTTGGTTTGTTTGTTTTTTCTTATCTGGACACTCTTGTTCATTTGCTTTCAAAAAATGCATCCAATCAACTGTTTGTGCTAGTGAAAAGTTTAAAGGTGGGTGAATCTCAAATGGTTTGGCTTCTCAGTTTGCATAAGCATCCAATAGTTTAGATGCTTATCTGAACCCTGGGCCAAGTTCATCCTCTATGTAACTCCATGAAGCCAATGGAGTTAGTCCTTGTCTACATGAGAAAGTTATATCAGCGATACTGATTTAGTTATACAGGTATAATTACACCAGTATACTGCCCTCTGCCCCTGGTGTGGACACACTTATTCCAATATAAGAGAGGCTTTTTCGTGTGTGTTTAGTTTAAACCTGTTCCTAAGCAGGATAACAAGCTTCAACTTCCAGCTGTTGTACTGAATTACCTATATAACAGGACAGCTGCATCCATACTGCGAGATGTAACGATATAACTATATCAGTAAAAAAAAATCTCATCCCTAATTGAAATAGTTGTCAATACAAAATGTGTCTGCAGACCAGGACTTCGGAGCACATGCTCCTTTGCAAGTGAATTGGATTTGCACCCCTATGTCACTTAAGCATTTTTTAAAATCTTGCCCTATATCTGTAAGGGAGCACGTTGTGTATCCAAAGCAAATCCATTGTACGATTGTAAACCGGTGGGCGATGGAATGAGGCTGCTTTGTAAAATGATTGCTGTTTCTCTCTTCTGCACAGAAGTGGCTATTATGTGGTGTGTTGCTTGTATAAATCCAGAACAGGTGTTGGTGAGGATAGACTATATCTGATAAGTAGCTTGCCCTATTCATGCTGCTGCTGACAAATGGCTGTTGTAGGACGTTGGGATATTTCACGATTGGTCTGTGGTGCTGCATGGTAGAAAAAGATCATGAGGCTCAACAGGCTTTTTGATACCGATGAACCTAGGGAAGCCAAAATTCTGAACAGGCCTCAATTCAGCAAAGCACATGTTAAGTCTCTTTTGAAATCAATGGGAATTAAGCGTGTACTTAATTGTCAAAGGATTAAAAAGGAGTTAGGCCCTCAACTTGCATTGAACGGCAATGTGAGCTGGACTCTTAACTCCCACAGACCTCTACATGCTTTGCTGCACAAGAATGGATTTAACCACATGCTTAAGTGCTTTGCTGAATTGGTGCATTGGTGCCCAGACCTTGCTGAATGACCATCCCAGGCTGGTTAGTGGCAGCATTCAACACTTAACTGGCACGGGGGGGCCACATTGTCAACTGGCATATATTGGCATAGCTCCACTGAAGTCAACAGATCTATGCTGATTTGCAACAGCTGAGAACATACTGGCCCAGTATGTCTAAACTTCATGGAGTTTGTTCATCTTATTATAAGGTCACCTATGTTAATAGATGGAGAACTGCGTGAGAGAGAACATTTGAAGTTCCCTGCTGTGCCACCATACATTGCTCAGTTTGGACTGTTGACCATGTGCTTAGCCCTGGTATAAGAAAAACAGAATGCCTTTTCATAACTGATTTCTACTCCCCAGTAAATCCAGTGCTCACTGGATCTCTAGTCCACATCCAGATGACAATATCCCCTTGAAGCTTGGGTAAGTTATGGCTTCAAGTTTTCATTTCAATAACAGGGACCATGGTGAGTAAGAGAATAGGAGCAACTTGATGAGGTCTTTCAACCACAACTATGAAATCACAGACTCTTAATTACTTTACAACAGTTCTCTTCTCGTCCTTAGTCGGTTCCCTTTGTGTATGGCTGAATTGTGAAGTGTTTATCGATGCTAATGATGCGGTCCTCCAGAGGCCCATTGACTCAACAGGACTGAAAGTGAAACTGTTAAGAAATTAATTTAGGCTGTGGTGATACATCAAAAAGGAGAAGTAAACAGAACACCAGCCCGGTCTCTGCTTTAACTAGCATGGCAGCTTGCTGGGACGTGAACGGAAAGACCAGGGTAATGATAAGAATCCATGGACATTTATCTATCCTAATAAAAGCAATAAACCCTTATTAGCAAATATATATTTAGAAGACACATCAGTTTCTAAAAGGCAAACCCTAGAGACAGCAACATTCCTAGGGTACCTGGACTGATGGCTCCAGACAGGAGTCAATTTAGAAATATGGAATGAAAGTTAATTTTACGTCATGCTAAATTCTTCACCAGTGAAAATGGATGAAACACCAATGCAGTAAATGGAGCTGTTCCTGTTCACACCAGCAGAGAATCTGGCCCAGTATTTTTTCCCTTCCTCCCAACCAGCCGTTCAAATACTACTGCCAGATGATGGAAAAAAATTGTTGTGTGTAATCTGTGGGCTAAAGCAGAGTTGTAAGTTAAAAATACCTGCTTATGGATACTTTACTACAGCCTTTCATTAGGTTATAAATATATTCATTCTCCAGTTCACATAAATCTGGGCTTTCTTTTTAATCTCCTTAGGATATTGTGGGGAAAGGACTCTAATTTCATAGACCACACACTTAAGACAATAACTCATGAAACCTATTAGATTCTCATATAAAAGACTTTAGTGGAACCGATTAGAGAGAGGGCTGACGGGAGGCGGAGGACTGCTAGAAAGGCTTTCGAGCAAAGGCAGTTATGTAACTTAGAACCCTGACTAAGCCCCTACTTGTTTGAAAAGCAGCTTCTAGATCAGAGGTTCCCAAAGTGGGCGATACCGCCCCCTGGGGGGCACTGGAACGATCCAGGGGGGCAGTAGTAGCCTCGGGTGCAATTGGGGGGGCGTTGAATAAAAATAAGGTGGCGGTGGAAGCATAAAGAAAGAAGAGAATATAAGAAAATTTTGAAAAACCGTTCGTACATGTTTCATCTGTTGTGTAACGTAGAGTTAAAGTTGTAGTGATTACTTTATTTTCCAAATAAATTCACAAATTATAACCGATCAGGTGTCAAGTCCGCCAACAGCTCTTAACAAGCAAGTGTTGGCAGGCGAGCGTGTCGCGCATTGTCGGGAAGTCCAGCATGCATCGGCAGGAATATGTGCGTGTAATGACTTGTTTACAATACGATACTATAAATAGGCGACATGTATGAAATCTAATTTAGATTGTTTCTGAATTGTGTAAAAAGCACTTAACAATAGTGCAATAAGTATTTAAAAATTTTTATTCATATTCGATACCTTCGATCTTTACGGATTACGGATCACATACAAAGCAAATTGTATTATTGTTGTTTCAGTAAAACAGCAATTTACACGTGAGTATTTTTATACATTTTCTTACATATCTACCGTACGTTTCTGTGTCTCTAGTGCTTACTAATAATAAAATTGTAGCAGGCTTGTGTCGGTACAGTACTATTTGAAGTGTACAATCAATATATTTGTCATATTTTTTATTACAATATTAACGAAAACAGGGGAATGAAATTGTAAAAAAACTGTTAACTATTAACATTTATTTATATCTATCGAATCATGTGTGTTAATTGGTAAATAAGGCGTGTGTTAATAAGGAACAATTATTTAAATAAGGGCAAACTAAATTAAAACTATTAACTGATTTTTAATTGCATATTGATTATTTTTTAAATTAATTATTTCTTGATAAATGTAGTTTGATATTTGACAATTTAATATCAAATACATCTATCTAATGCTGAGCAAAGAACAAAACCCAGTTTATTAGTTTCATTAGTATTTTAGTTTGGTTGTCTTTTGCCGTCTTACGCAAAAACCACTGTATACCTGATGTCGTGGGCGATATTCTAATAACACATCTTTCTTTACTATCTTGGAGGACGTAGGTAGAAATATAGATACATAAAAGAACGCAAATTTGTCACTGCATCTTTCTGTTTGTTCGCTTAAAGAAGGTAGATTTCCAGGGGGGCGCTGAGTAATTTTTTTTCTGAAAAGGGGGCGGTAGGCCAAATAAGTTTGGGAACCTCTGTTCTAGATGATGAGACTGAAAGGAAATAAAATACTCACAAAGAGAAAACAGTGAGGGGAGAAAGCAGGGTTCAGATTCTCCATTCCTCCACTTGGCGTAGGAGTGTGGGGATGGGAGGGGACAAACATAGCTTCATCCCACCTTGGCATTTCTCATATTCTTGAGCCCTCCAGGGAACTGCTCAGCTCCCACCATAAGTCAGAGAAGCGTCAGGGCTGCTTCAGTTTATCCTCAGGCTGCATCAGGTCCCTCTAGGTCGTCCACCAGCCAATAATAGCAGTAATGCAGCATGGTTTGGCCATGTCCCTGAAGCTCCGAGCTGTAAGGGCGTCTGGTGTTGAGTCATTCCAGCAGCTTTAAGCTGTCTGGGGAACCCCCTTATGCCAGGGGTATTTCCCCAAGGCCATTTCCACCCAGTTTACAACCCATTTCTCCTGCCAGAATGCCATAAAGGGGCTGTAGGGTAACAAAGAAACAGGCCACAGATCTGCTGTGCCTCATAATATACTGGTAGTTGGTTTATAGTCCTCCCTATTTTAATTAATTTGGTGAGCACTTTGTATATCCTGTAGAGCAAAGTGTGACCCAAAGCATCAGTATTAGCTAGTTTATTTTGCAGTGGAAACAGTAGAAAATGAAGAATTCCTGCCGTTAAGGACTCGAGTTTCCTCTGGCAATTTGCATTACAAAGCATTGTTTGTATTGATTAGAATAGAGGCAATTTAGGGACCCCTATTGCTTTCAGTGGAAGTTGTCTGCATAAGGAGGATGGGATCAGAGGGGAAGAACATTACCGTGTATAAACACTGCATAGACAGGTGAATGCGCGCTACAGGAGTCACCTGGCCTCCTTTCAGTCTGAAATATTTCTTGCACTGGGAGGTCTAGCAGAAGATGCCAGGAAGCACATCGCTGGTTTGCTGTCTCCACATCAGCATTGCATCCAGCGCACGTGTCCTGTCCTCTTGGAATGAGTCTTTAAACACCCTGCCCAGCCCCATAGGATCCAGAGCTCTCCCCCACTCACCAGTCAGATGAGTTGCTCCACACGTCAGGGGTTCTGATCTATACTTTTTTAATGTCTATTATTTCTAGATATGCCACTAATTTGAGTCCCAGAGTCACCTACATCCCGCACAAATTCAGTGTCCCTTCCCTGCTTCCATTGTTTAATGATTTACATCCAGGATAAAGAATGATGAATGAGATGGGAGATATTTACACTGAAGGAAGGAATTTCACAACATAGAAGTTTCCCACATGGATATATATATATCTATATTATCATTCTTTGCCACACATAACGACCTACATGTGGATCTTGGTGGGTTAACACGTAAGGTTTGAGCCCACCAAGCAATTCCTGGTTCTTATCCTCTGTGACTTTGTTTTTTTGCCAAATGAAGGGTTTGCCACGTGAGTGCGAGTATTCCCTTGTTAAATGAATTAACTATAATTTAATTAGTATGAGATTTAAGATTTTGGGACGCTTATAAAATTCAGATGTTTGATCAGCGAGGCTATGAGGTCTTCCCCTTTTGATGTTTTTTTTTTTTAATTGATCTGCGTGATTCTGTTTCAGAGGGGAAAAGGAAGCAGCTAAATGGTTTGGTTCTTGATCCATTAACAAGTCTGATATTGTTACTGACACCTTGCTTAACGTCCCCCTTTAAAACATGACTTTTCTGCAATGGCCCTTTGAGAGCAATTGAGAGGTTCGATGTAGACAAAAGCGAGCCTTGATAAAGGCCGACGTTTCTCATCCAGTTGATGTGCCTGGGCAGGATTTCAGTCTGAAAGTGCCAGAGAACAAAATAAAATGCAACTTTGTGTCACTTTTGAACCTGAGTTGGTGCCTAATAACCACCCCTCCCCCTTTGCACCTTTGTGTGCATGTGTGGAATTAAAATGGCACACTTTTTAGCAGCAAATAGAACAGTCATCCTGCCATTTGTCTGACCACTGATGTGATGCTAAAAGGGCTCATGGAAAAAGCAACAGAGACTTTCTGATTTATTTCCCCCCCCCCAGCAATTTTAAGCCATTATAGGCAAACTATAGCCTTCAAGGCCTTATGCATTATTACGTGTAAGGGAAATCAGTGGGAGATGGCTATAACGATTTGTGGCATGACTTGGAAGTGCTCGAAGGGAAGCCAAAGGCCTGATGCGTGCATTTTTGTGTAGCTGTATGCTAGAAATCACTACTGATTACTTTGGAAGAACTGCTGACTCACAGATGTAACATAATCACCTACAGTGCCATGCAGTGGTTAAGATGCCAGTGTTTGATTTTCACAGTGGGCGGGGTGAAAGAAAGCAATCAAGTTGGGCTTTTACTAAAAGGGCATATTTGATCAGAGTTCTGAAGATAAACAGCCTAAAATAGATAGTGGTGATAATGCGAGATGGTAAACAGCACTTCCCCCAGGGCAATGCATGTGTTAGGGAGCTGTTGGTAGCGAAGCCAAGAGTGATTATCTCTCTGAGAAACGGGAAAATTATCACTGCTCTTCCAAAACTCTAATTGACGGTTGTTAATAGTCATCATCAAACCAAAAGGAGGCTTCCTCTGAGTGACTTCACCGCATGGCAAGAGGCTCTGTCCTTGTGACATGCTGCTTAGCAGACAAACGGCCTGCAACCGTTAATGGTTGGCGGGACTGAGGTACTGGGCTGATAATAGGGTCTGGAGCCTTTGAATATTGCTGAGCTGTCTCTCACTGCAAATCCATGGAAACTCGAATATAGCACAGAAAATATGGAATGTATTAACAATAATAATGTACGCATTCACATATAGGCCAAAATCTTTGGCATAACTCTTGATACGTTGTAACATTCCATGTTGAATTCTTATGAATCCTCTAAACCAGTGGTTCTCAAACAGCGGTATGCGGACCCCTGGGGGTACGCAGAGGTCTTCCAGGGAGTCCATCAACTCATCTAGATATTAGCCTCGTTTTACAACAGGCTACATAAAAAGCACCAGCGAAGTCAGTACAAACTAAAATTTCATACAGACAGCGACTTGTTTATACACTGAAATATAAGTACAATATTTATATTCCAATTGATTTATTTTATAATTGTATAGTAAAAATGAGAAAGTCAGCAATTTTTCAGTAACTGTGTGCCGTGACATTTTGTATTTTTATGTCTGATTTTCTAAGCAAGTGGTTTTTAAGTGAGGTGAAACTTGACGGCACACAAGACAAATCCGATTCCTGCAAGGGGTACAGTAGTCTGGAAAGATTGAGAGCCACTGCCCTAAACTATTATCTACCCACCTTTGATTTGCTTTCTGTAAGACCTTATTTTCTCTGTAATTCTATTTTGGCTTCTAAAGCTTTTATAATAGGTCTCTAGTCTGTACTTTAGCTAAGGAATAGCAATCCAAAGAAGAGTGAGAAATTTAATAGAGAGAATTGATTAATCAGAATTACTTAACCAAGATGTGTTTTATCACATCTCTTCCTCTCAATACCAAGAGATGGTCTCCCATCAAAATTCTGATTCTGACCATTCCTGAATTTTTGAGGCGCTTTGGCATCTTGTCCTGAATCCCTGAGTTCTTTGGCAGGTTTGAAATCTGTGACCAAATTCTGCAGGCTGGGTTCATTTCTACAATAACTGGAACCAAGCCAGTGACAAAGATGTGAATTATTTTACTCCTGGCCTTTCCAAGGTGAGCTTAACTGGTCTTTACTTCTGGCTCAAACTCCCCCCAAACACACTTGAGTGCATTCTGTGCCAAGTTTATGGCAAAGGCCATGCAGGTTTATCCTTTCACAAGTGCCAAAAAGGAGATTTTTTTTTTTTAAACTCTAACCACTTGTGTGAGCGAAAGATCACTGAATTTGTCCTAAAGTTTGGAACGCAGCCCAAGAGGAGACGTTTTTATTTTATTAACAACTGGCAGCCTGCAAGCACAAAATGTCTGGGTAATTGTGATCCTGCGTGTTAAGCTCGTGATCATAGGGAAAATTGCTTTATAGTTTGCTTCAGGGTGCTCAGTTTCATGAGCTGCTTGTTGTTCACGAAGGGTATGTCTTCATTGCAATCCGAGGTGTGATTGCAGCATGGGTAGGCATATCTACACTAGCTTTTCCTGCTCTAGCAGAGCTAAAAGGGTGGTGCGGTCTTCATTGTGAGCTGTACAAGCCCACCCGGGGACCCCGGTATTTACTTGCATTGCTAGCCCGTGCTGAGGCCCACTTCACCGCATCTACTCTGCTATTTCTAGCCATGCAATCGTGGGTATACATACCCGACCTGTGTTCACACCTTGGATTGCAGTGTAAAGACATATCCAAAAAGAGAGGCGAACCATGGAGAGTAAAGTGATATTGCACTAACGAACGTGCAGCTTCCCATGGTGTAAGGAAAGGGGTTGAAATACACTGCAAATCATTTCGTTTTCTTCTTTGGGTGGGGAGAAATCTATTTGGTGCCTTGGTCCTGATTATCTGTAAGACTAACCCTGTGGATTGTGTCATTTCAAACTGGACTAGACAAAACACTGGGGAATACACTATAGTAGAGAATCCTGCATCACTAAAGGATGGACTAAATTATTGAATAGTCTGTCTGGTCTTTACACCTTCACCATAATATCCAAGCATTTCCTGTTGTAACTTACTTGTTATCCTTGGCATTTTCAGCTTTTCATGTGTCCAGATTTCCTAATTTATTTGGATTACAAATTTTCACTAAAGTACTTGTTAAATCATTGCCAATTTAAAAAAATCATGGCTGCCTGAAGTTTTCTTGCCTTCTGTTGTTACAAGAAACACCTAAGATCATTATAATTGAGAGAGAGTGGAGGAAAAACAACATTTCCTTTGTGCATTTGACAGCACTTTGTATGTAGTCAGTATGGGTGTTTGAGCAGTGTGTAGTCAGTTTCTCCTAGGTGGCAGGTGTAGCATCTGACTCTATTTTAAACTCGCCGTTGAAATTGACTAGCTTTCCGCTTTGCCATGGCCCTACAGCGTAAAATGCAATGTGGGTGTATCCCTTATATTATTGTGAGCTCATCTAAAAGTTAAGGGCTGTCTTCTGCTTTCACTTGTACCAGTGTTAATCAGCAGGCGCTCCACTCAAGTCAGTGGAGTAACACCAACGTAAAGTAAATCAGAATCAGGCCCTACATTTGTAGCCGTCAGCCTGAGGGTTGAATGTATTAATTCCAAAAGGTGAAAGAGCCACAGTCAATACTTTGGGCCAGATTCTCTTCCCCGCTGGACTCCTTTGGGGCTGCTCTTGCAGTGCAAAGGGAGCTGAGATCACCTGCAAGTCCCCAGCTGGGAAGGCCCCCCCATGTAAGGGAGTCCCCGGCAGGCATAGAGCCAGTGTAGCTGGCACAGAGGATATGTTAGCTGTGGGACTGGAGAGTGGCTGGAGCATGCTGTGGTTTCACCTGCCTCCCATTGCTGTATGGTCCCTCGGAGAGTACAGCTCTCCTGAGACTGCTCTAGCTTGTGCTGGGTCTAGCACAGAGAATCGGAGCCATGGCTGGCTGTTGGTTCTCAACTTCTCTTTTCCACTCTCCCGGGCTGCCCTGGGTGGTTGCACTGGGGACAGGAGCCAGCCTTTAAAAGCCCCTGTCCCGCTCTCCTTGAGGTCCCTATAGTGGGGCCGGCAAGCAAAGGCAACAGAGCAGCAAATTACTCACTCCTCCCTGCCCCGCAATGCGGCAGGCAGCCACTGGGGGAGCTGTTGAACAGCTACGTGAGGGAAGAGACAGGAGCTGCTCAGAGTTCTGCCCACTCACACCAGAGCTGCTCCTGGGGCTGCAGGGGAAAGTGGTGAGGGGTAGCTGGTGAGCCAGAGCCCTCGACTTCCTCCCTGTGCTGATGCGGCCGAGTCAAACACTGAAAAGCCACAGGGCGTGGCTCCGTTCCAGTTGATAATCAAACGCATATTTCTGTCTTGATAAGTCACCCTTGAGGGCCAAAATGTAGACCCTTGGAGACCAAGGGTTGGACAACCCTGTCCTAAATGATCTCCTGGCTTAGCTGAATGCCATGGGTTCCGCTACATCCCGCTCAGTGACTTCCCTTTCAAACCGCTAATCAGCCATGTGAGTCGAAGTGTGCAGAGGCTCTATGGCACCTAACAAGGAAAAGAAAATCGTTCTGAGATGTCCAGAGTTCGTGGTAGCCAGGCCGTATAAATGATGCCAGGCTAAGCCTGTTGTTTGCCATAAGCTGTTTATTTTCTGCTGAAGGAACTTATAATAGCATTGGCCCGATTGAGAACAAAGCACAAAATCTTGTGGCCTGCAATTCCTTGGTACCAATGTACAATTTTTTTTTTTTAAATGCTACCATATTCTCGGTTGTTCATTGTGTTGTGGTAACGCCTCGGAAACCCCAGTCTTGGAGCATGACGCCATTCTGCAAAGTCCTGTACAAACATGGCCAACATTTCTCTGTCTCCAAAAGCTTTCTCGAGGGCTGGCCCAGGCTGTGTAGTAATATTGCCATATACCATAATGCTTTGCACCTTCATTTTGTAGTATAGTAATGATTTATTTAATGAGGGTTAAAGACAGGGTATTGGAGCTTGAGTTAGAAATTGGGAGTAGATGAGTTTTTAATCTTGTCTCTGACACTAACTCCCTCTGTGGTCTTGGTTAAATCACTTAGCTTGCCCGGTTCAGTCCACATCTGTAAGGTGGGGAGAGTAATTACTGCACGAATTGCAGGAGTTCATATTTTTAAGTGCTCTGAAGTTGTAAAATACTATGTACAGTAGGTGATTATTAATTATTAACTCTGCGTGAGATGAAATCTCCTTTTAATGCTCTACTCCATGGCTTTAGCATAACTACATGGTGCTTGTTTCTTGGAACTGTCCCATTTCTGATACCATGCATCCTTTGCTCTAAAAAAGGCATAGAGACAACAGTCCAATTTCTGCCTCTGCTACTTCCACTGAAGTCAATTACTTGTAATACTGTTCTTCTGGGTGGATCATTGGCATCAGGGGTTGAATCAGAGACCTCTAATAGTCAGGCAAAGTGACACTGAGAATAGAGCACCAGTCTGAGACTCAGAAGGTTCTGTTTCCAGCTCTACCGTTGGCCTGCTGGGTGACCTTGGGCAAGTCACTTCACTGCTCCGTGCCTCGGTTTCCCTATCTGTAAAATGGGGATAACGACACTGATCTTCTTTGTAAAGCTCTTTGAGATCTGGTAGCTATATAAGATCTGGATATTATTATTATTTATTATTTACATCTTCCCAGCTTCCATTTATTTGTCTAGAGTTGCATCCATCACTGCAGTACCTAAGGTTCTTAGAAATTTATTGCATTTTCTTTAATGGCATCATGAAATTCAAGTTCAGTTGCTGTTGGCTAAAGTGCTAAGGATGGGTAGAGAGCAGCAAGTAAATATGCCAGTCATTATATGAAAAATATCCCCGATATTTCACTAGCTTCACCAGAGTGACTCTGTTGCTGGTGGGGATTACATGAACTTTTCCAGACTAATGTCAGTAACTCAAAGTGGACCTGCCAATTAGGGATGAAACCCTGCTCTCAGCTCTGCACCTCGGCCCAGCTGCTCTGCCCTTCCTACATGGAACTGCTCCTTGCATGCAAGGCAAGTGGAGTAGGAGCGTGGTGGTCAGCTGTGTGGATCTGAGAGTGGGGATTTTCCCCTCGGTCGGGAATCACTGGGATAAAGGGATTGCGAGGAATCTCTGAGTCTCATGGGATGCACGCCACAAACGCATTATTCTTGTGTGGCAAAGAGACCAGGACTGTCTGGACACACCGTTGTAACGTGCATCAAGTGACAAGATTGGCATGTCAGAATGTAGTGAGGAAGAGAGGCTTTGTGCTGTGTGTGTGTGTGTGTGTGTGTTTTGCTTTAAACATCAGTAGGAAAAAAAAATAATCTTGTTAGATCAGGATGTCACTGATGTTTCCTTGGAGGATTGGTGAGAAAATGTTTGGAATATGGGCTTTGAAAGTGGTTATGATTAGTCTTGCTTCACAGTGGCTTTGTGCTAACCTCCCTCTCCCAAAACAAAATGTTTCATCTAGCGCTGATATGAAACTGATTGAAGTATTAAAAGGGAGATCTTTAAAATGCCACCGACGCTCTGCAGTAACTTCACTGCTTGTGAAAACATCCTCAGTGGCAGGGGAAAGTAGCCTCGTTTCTGGATGTTTTTATGGTGTAACCAAACCAGTAAGAAGGACGAGGCCTATACCCATTGCTATTTTGGATCATCCCAGTCCAGGATGTGGTCTCTGACTCTGGATTCTTCATACCAAGGAGGAAAGCCTCCATTATGTAAAACCCTCTGTACACTGACTGTAGAAAAGCACAATGAATTGTTATTATTGCATTATTTACAGAGACATCCTTGACATTTTTAGACTGACATTCTTAAAAGGGTATAGGGGGATTAGGAACCCAGCCACCATTGGCTTAAAATGCGGGTTGGGTTGGGTACCTAACTCCCCTAGGCTCCTTTGAAAATCCCCATCCTTATATATTATGATATTTTACAGTAATGGTCCTAGAGGCAGTAGCAATATGTAGAGTTTTGCACTGTCACTTTAGAATCTGTACTGCGACTATGTTGATCTCTCTCTCTCTTTCTGTCTAATTTCTACAAAAGACTGCAAACAAATGAGGATGCAGCTGAGCAGGGAGTGATAAAGATTTTTTTTTTTCTAAATTGATCTCTTAATTTTCAAAGTATTTTGTATAATTGGAGATTGTGTTCTTGGGGGAGCGGAAAATCCAGCTGGGAGCTCCAGGTTGGAAACAGAGACCTGAAAAATGTGCTCTTAGAACCAGAGACACAAGGTGGGTGAGGTCATATCTTTTATTGGACCAACTTCTGTTGGTGAGAGAGAGAAACTTTTGAGCTTACACCGAGCTTTTCTTTGGGTCCTGACAGAAGATGGTCCAATAAAAAGATGTTAACTCACCCACCTTGTCTCTTTAATATCCTGGGACCAACATAGCTACAACAACACTTCTTATAACCAGGGCATTCTTGTAGTGGGAGTTAAATACCTGGAAGCTTATGTAGGGTCTGCTCTCTTCTCCCGCTTTGATTGTAACTCCCAACGAGGAGGTGATGTCTAATGGTTGAAGCAAGAGACTGGGAATTAGGACTCTTGGCATCTGTATGTGTTTTACCAGTGAGTAACCTGAAGCAAATTGATTAATCTCTATGTGCCTCATTTTACTCATTTATAAACGGGGGTGCTAATACGTCTATCTTGGGTTGTTGATAGCCTTAATTAATTAATAAAGGTCACTCTGGTAGTAAGGGGGAAGGATAGCTCAGTGGTTTGAGCAATGGCCTACTAAACCCAGGGTTGTGAGTTCAATCCTTGAGGGGGCCACTTAGGGATCTGGGGCAAAATCAGTACTTGGTCCTGCTAGTGAAGGCAGGGGGCTGGACTCGATGACCTTTCAAGGTCCCTTCCAGTTCTAGGAGATAGGATATCTCCATTAATTTTTGTGGGGGGAGGGATAGCTCAGTGGTTTGAGCGTTGGCCTGCTAAACCCAGGGTTGTGAGTTCAATCCTTGAGGGGGCCATTTGGGGATTTACTTGGGGATTGATCCTGCTTTGAGCAGGGGGTTGGACTAGATGATCTCCTGAGGTCCCTTCCAACCCTAATAATCTATGATTCTACTCCATTGACAATAATTTTGGGACTCACGTGCATTATCGTCAATAGGAGTTGTGTATCTGTTATTAAGCACCCATAATGTCTTGGAAGTGAGTAACTTGTACTTGATTAAAAAAAAACGCACAATAAATACCAGACAACAATATCTTTCCATATTTAAAGTGATCCTCCCCGCTTGTGGATAAACACAATGGGCTGAAGTTTGCTCTGGAACATCAAAATATCCTCCTTGAAAAGCCATTTAAACTATTTTCTCTGCTCCATAACTGTCTACGGGAAAAGGTGGCCTGATTGATTCATTCAAGCACTCGTTAATTACTGTTGTAGGGAAGAAAACCTCAAACCACCTCCCCTCTAATCTCTGTAAAGACGGCCTGCCATCGTGTAGCTGCGTCTCGGGTCAAAGGCCATCCATCTGTGATCTAGGGGAAGCACAAGTCTGGAAGCCTGTTGTCAGGCGTAGCTAAATGAACTTGTAATGAATATTCTTATCTGAAAGTTTTGTCAGATCAGGTTGCCTAAACTGCAGATAAGTGGCTGACTCTGCTTAGAACACATGTAGGGTTAACCCTGGCTAACATGAGGCGCGACATAACCTGTTGTGTGCCAGCCCTTGCTGAGAACAGTCCGCTGTTTGTTCAGCAGGGGTTCATTTGTGGACGGCCACTAATCAATCCTATGGTTTTTTTCTTTTAATCCTGACTCCCAGAGCCCTGCTCTAATCAGAAGACTTTATGATCTTCATGTTTATAGTTGCAAAACTAGGTTTGTCCAAGTGGTGCTCAGTTGTAACGCTTGTCCTGGGTAAACCTGCCTCCAGTACAAAAGTGACCTGATGGGAATTTCGGAAGTGATGTGAGACCCACGGAGTTCTCTTCTTCATGTCAATGCCCAGAACGCTGTTTGGTCTCATACCAGCAATTTCATACAAGCCCTGCTGTCTGAGCCCTCAGCACATGTGGAAGGGATAAGCTCGGCTTGTGAATGGAGGGAGTTTGTTCCTGTATCAAAGAAATCACGTCCAGGTAAATCTTAATGGAATGCTTTGCTCCTGGCTTAGTGGCAGGAGTTGGTGCTTGGTGATCAGTTAGAATCACAGATTTTGTGTGAGAGAGAGAGAGCAAGCTTTCAAATATGTCCAGTGCTGCCCTCCACCAACCATCTCTTTCAGAAGCCTAGAAGGTTCCTCTTGGTGTTTCCGTACTAGAGAAGGTGTGTCTTATTCCATCATTCACAATAAACATAAGCACCGAGGAAATGCTTAATCCCAAATAGCAACGCCCCTGAGAAGAAAAGCCTGAGGATTTTTCTCACGTGCGGGGAGAAAGGCAATGAGCTACATACAGGGGATTTGCCTAATGGTTGGTGGTTCAGTGCTCGCTTTGCATTTATTCTCAGGCAAAAGGGTTTGGAGTGGAACTGTAAGTGTAGCGACTCCTCCACATTCTCCCACAGGGTCATTTTGTAAACCGGCTTCACGATGTTAGATGAAAAGCCATCTAGCTGGTCATTGATCAAAGGGAAAGGCCGGGTACTTTGCTTGCTTATTCCAGGGGGCGTTTGATTATGAAATCTCCGTTGGCATTGGGAGAATCGCGCAAAGCATGTTATTGTGTGTCTCGGGTCCTGGAAACATTTGGATTTTGGCAAGGTCGGGTGTGGGGAGGGGTTGTGACACTGACAAAGGGAAAGGAGTGATCATTTACTACTTAGATTGTCAGCTTGCTTGGGCAGGGACTTTCTTTTTGTTCTGGGTTTGTACAGCGCCTAGCACAATGGGGTCCTGATCCTGGACTGGGGCCCGTAAGTGCTACCGCAAGACAAATCCATAATAATACCATTGCTACTGTGTAAGTACACAATATATGGGGCAAAACCTCTAGTGAGGCCTGGGGTGCAGCACTCTGTCCCCTTGGTAGGGCCGACATTACAGTGGAACATGTGTCTCGCTGACGAGGTCTGCTGATCTCTCCTCTGACAGCATGGCCAGCCACGAAGGGGTGAATGCCCACAGCGATGCATCACCGGCTGGGCCTTGTACATTCCAGCCCTATTATTTGTATTGCTTCAGTTCCACTCCCTTTCTTTATGCTACTAAAATAGCCCTCCTCTTCCTGCTCCGTTTTACGTTTCCTCTCCCCCCGCTCCCCCCGCCACCACTTTAAATTGGCTCCTCATTAAAAAGCAGAGTCTCCTGGCTCCTCCCTGGCTTCACAGGGGGGTGGAACAAGGGAATGGAGCAGAGCTGGAGAGAGATCGGCGAAGAGCGCTGAGGAAAGAGGGAGGCAGGGTATGGAGGAGAGGAAGAGGGAATGCCTGAGAAGGGCAGAGGGCCACCCCTCTGCGCTCATCTGCGTGGCTCTTTCCTAACGTCCCCTCTCTCCCCTCCCCTTGTGGGTTTTTTTCTATCCCCTTTTCAGGCCTGAAGCAGGTGATATTTTAGGGGACCCCCTGCTGGTTTGGTCTGGCTTAAATATCAGCCGTTCTAAGCCTTCTGGGGTTCGCTGAGACTGAATGGTACTGCTGCACTCTAATTCTAAGCTGTTGTGTTCTGACTTGCTGGCTATTGAAGGAGGAGGAATCATAGACTATCAGGGTTGGAAGGGACCTCAGGAGGTCATCTAGTCCAACCCCCTGCTCAAAGCAGGACCAATCCCCAACTAGATCATCCCAGCCAGGGCTTTGTCAAGCCAGGCCTTAAAAACCTCTAAGAAAGGAGACAGTGGCCTGGTGGTGGTGGGGGAGACTTTCCACGTCGTATCACAGTATAACTCTTACCCCCCCTCCCCCCCACACGCACTCTGATCCCGACTTCCAGTGGGAACCTATAACATTGGGTTGCCCTGCTGCTCAGACTGCCTCCAGGGGCACAAACCAGTCTGAGCATCATGTGGCTAATCTGCTGTTCCTCCCCCTCGCCCCTTGATGTCCCATCTCTCGTCATTTTCACACATCCGGGTTGGGGCGCCACCAGAGACGTGACCAAGCAACACCTAGTTTTACTGAGTAACATTAGCGACGCAGTCTGCTCCTCTGTCCATTTCAACAGAAGGGAGCTGAAATTGCCCATCCAAGACTAGGGGAGGCCATGGCAATTGCTGACTGTTGAGCATTTTTATATTGAGGTAAATTTGCACAATACCTAGGATGAGAGACGGGTCCTTATCCCAAAGAGCTTTCAACCTCACGTAGATAAGACACAACTAGGGTGACCAGATGTCCTGATTTTATAAGGACAGTCCCGATTTTTGGGTCTTTTTCTTATATAGACTCCTATTACCCCCCCATCCCCTGTGATCAGGAATCAGGTTGGAACCAGCCCATCTGTATTATGACCAGCTCATCTAGCTATTGGTCTACATGGCCCTCATCACTGTTGTATCTGAACACCTTGCAAACAATCATTAATTTACCCTCCGAACTCTCCAGTGAGAAAGGGACGTACTATTGTCCCCATTGTACAGGTGGGGAACCGAGGCACGGAGAGATCAAATGACTTGCCTTATGTCACACAGGATGTCTGTGGCAGACCTGAAGATAGAACCTTAACTTCTAGCCACAGGGCCATGTTCCCGCCCCCAACTCCGCTGTGTTTGCAGTATAGACAGGTCCTGTTACAGAGTCAGAAATTGTTTCAAGGCCTCGGATACCCGGAGCCTTGCTCCAGTTTAGAATTTTTAAAAGGCAGTAAAGAAAAGCCAGGGTGAAGGGAGACACTAGATAAGAGAAATGAGAAAAAGAGGAGTCTTAAACTGAGCTTCATGTTCAGACGGATTTGGGAGCTGGGCTGTGGACGCTGTTGGTATGCTGGCTTTTTACCAGTTTGATCACTTGAGTGAAGGGATGTAAGTGTTTTGTGGGATCCTTGCGGGCAAAGTCTGGATCCCAGACCCTAGTGTTTTACTGCCAATGCCAAGTGCAGTTAAATAGTAACTTTAATACAAAGGGGCTATTTTTTTCTTTAGGTTTAAAAATGTGATCCTTGAGTTTATGGCCTCAAATGATCAGACCAGGGTTTCTTCATGGTAATGTATCTCTATCAATTTATTTCTCATTAAAAATTTTACACTGCAGTAAAAGTCAACAGTAAGAAAACAATGGAACTTTATAACCTGTTAAATCAGGCCACCAGTTTTATATAAAACAGCCTCGGGATATTATCAGGATTTTAAATGAAACCAAATCAATCTCATGTGGTTTTTTCCCCTCTGTGACTGCATATGCTAAATACAAAAAGGGTGGGGAGGGGAGAATCATTGGCTTTGAATGTCTGTTACTAGAGAGTTTTTGGCAAGGGGAAGCCAAATTGATCTTCTCTACATATGAACAGCTTCTCTGGGCTTCTGCATTAACGATGCTTTCTCCTCCTGCCCCTGCAAAGTAAAAGATTTCAGTTTGTCATCTTGAGGGAGCCTGTTGTGAAATGTCTTTTTTACCCTTTAATTAAAGCAGGGTCACATTAGGGATTGTTAGGTTGCAGCACAGGAGAAGAAGATTGTAACCCATTGATCTGTTATGAGGCTGGGTAGACTATTAATTATTACATAAGAACATAAGAACAGCCATATTGGCTCAGACCAAAGGTCCATGTAGCCCAGGATCCTGTCTTCTGACAGTGGCCAATGCCAAGTGCCCCAGAGGGAATGAACAGAACAGGTAATCATCAAGTGATCCATCTCCTGTCACCCAGCTTCTGGCAAACAGAGGCTAGGAACACCATCCCGGCTAATAGCCATTGATGGACCTATCCTCCATGAACTTACCTAGTTCTTTTTTGAACCCTGTTATAGTCTTGACCTTCACAGCATCCTCTGGCAAGGAGTTCCACAGGTTGACTGTGCGTTGTGTGAAAAAATACTTCCGTTTATTTGTTTTAAATCTGTTGCCTATTAATTTCATTCGGTGACCCCTAGCTCTTGTGTTATGAGAAGGAGTAAATAACACTTCCTTATTTCTTTCTCCACACCAGTCATGATTTTATGGACCTCAATCATATCCCTGCTTAGTCAACTCTTTTCCAAGCTGAAATGTCCCAGTTTTATTAATCTCTCCTCATATGGCAGCCATTCCATACCCCTAATAATTTTCGTTGCCCTTTTCTGAACCTTTTCCGATTCCAATATATCTTTTTTGAGATGGGGCGACCACATCTGCACGCAGTATTCAAGTTGTGGGTGTACCATGGATTTATACAGAGGCAATATGAGCTTTTCTGTCTTCTTATCTATCCCTTTCTTAATGATTCCCAGCATGGTTCGCTTTTTTGACTGCCGCTGCACATTGAGCGGATGTTTTCAGAGCACTATCCACAATGACTCCAAGATCTCTCTTGAGTGGCAACAGCTATTATTTGTAAGATGTAAAATCCCTCCAGTTCTTCCAAGGGTCGGTGGGGGCATGAGTATTAACAGGAACTCAGTGTTGTTCAGCGGAACTCATCCTGTAAGGCAGGAGGTAAACTGCAGAACAGCTGCAATTCCAAGGGTTCAGGGATGTCCACAGAACGTTACAGACACACACAGGAGGGTGAGGTGCCAGAGCTGGTGTCAATCAGCGCAGTGTCATTGACTTCAGGGTCTACTCTATGCTGATTTACAACACCTATCCTGCAAGGTGCCAACCCACGCTCCATTGAAGTCTGTGTCTCTCTGCATGGGTGCAAGGATCCACCCAGGCGGGTATGTTTGCAGAACTGAGACCCTCCGTTAAAATCGGAATGTTGTGGCTTAAGCCCATCTCCGCTCATTATGCCAGAAAGTCACATGTTTGAGAGATGCCCAGGCATATTAGCACAAAAGGGTGGGTGGGAATGAAAAGCCATTTCTAAGGGATGAAACTAAAAAACCCAAACGAACCAGGGCTGCCCAGAGGAATCAGGGGGCTTGGGGCAAAGCAATTTCAGGGGAGTGGACATTAAAAAAGGCACCACCCGCTGCGACATTTGTACTCACCAGGCGGCGCTCCGGGTCTTCGGCGGCAGTTCGGCGGCGGGTCCTTCACTCGCTCCGGGTCTTCGGCAGCACTGAAGGACGTGCCGCTGAAGACCCGGAGCGCCGCTGGGTGAGTAAAAATCCCAGGGAAGGGATTCTCGGCCAGGGCTCACGGGGCCCCTGTGGGGCCCGGGATCTGGGGAAAATTGCCCCACTTGCCCCCTCCCCCCCCCCGGGCGGCCCTGGCACGAACGAATACCAATTGAAAGGCATTGCTCAGCCTTCTGTAGTGGTTTCGTGCAGCACCACTGCAGACGTTAACTTTGGCAAGAAGGTGACGTGTTAAATTTAGGACTTGTCTCCAGACTGGACTAGCCCTGACTCAGTCATTGGTGGTTAGCAACCAGCATCGCTGTCTCAGTGCTGCCCCCTAGAGAACATGCATGTGTTTGCCCTGAGATCATGAAGGTGTGTTTACCCATGTTATGAGGGTGGAAAACCAACAAATTCCAAAGCGTGTTTACCAAGCAATGCCACTGCACAGTTGGCGATCACATGGTCACCGAAAGCTTCAGGGGCGCAATAAATTTGCCAGTGCTGAACATAAACTGAATATCCAGACAGACCTAGCTAGAGATGGCTCCGGGTGGTACTCGGCCTGCAAGGAGGCTACGTCCCCGTGGGATTTGCCAAGCTGCTGCCGCCACCCCTTGGCCCCCTCCCCGCCCCCCGCGGTAATCTAGTTAAACTGCAATCGGTACTACCTTCGGCTTGCCCTTGTCCGCACTTCGGAGTCAGCAGCACCAGTGCAGCTACACCGATGGCTGAGGTGGGGCTAGTCCAGCGTGCAGGCAAGGCTCAAAATGAGAGAGACTCTGGAAAAGCCAGGGCAGCTGCAGTAAAGCACGGATAGTCAAT
The DNA here is from genome assembly GCF_002925995.2 of Terrapene triunguis. Lineage (NCBI taxonomy): Eukaryota > Metazoa > Chordata > Testudines > Emydidae > Terrapene > Terrapene triunguis. The sequence continues at coordinate 13,584,468 of NW_020665065.1, forward strand.
AGGCAGACCGTGGGCCAAATCCGGACCGCCAGCCACTTTTTGAATGGACCTCGAAATCTTGATTTACTTCTTATTATCCTTATTGTTCGTTTATTTTTATTATTTTCTCTGGAGTCTGGATCTTGACTGTACCTTGACCGAGAAATTTGGACCTTGGAAAAAAATAATTGACGGCCCTGCACTAAAGAGTCGTATCATCGGGTCAGTGCGGAAAACGTTCATGATATTTCTTAGGTGGCTCATTGATTTGGTTGAGTAGGACTCTGTTCATCTGGGGCCATGGAAAGATTCTCCAGATGTAAATGCAGAGGGAGTGGGGGAGGTGGGAGGATCAATTTCCACTGTCCAAATTTGATTTATTGCCATTGGAAGAAGAAATTCTTTATCTCCCTCTCCCTCTCTCTCTCTGAAGGAATTGCTTTCCTGTTTTTATAGAGTCGCTCTTTAATAACAGCCCTGTTTGTCCGAGCCCTGATATTTTGATAACCTTTAGAATTCAGAGGACATTCGCCCCCTATTTTAACTGCGAGAGTTCCCTGTGGATTAAGTAATTAAGGGGGCTTTTTTTTTTTTTTAAAGCTAGAAGGTTACGAAAACGGTGTGTCTGCAGAGTGATTTCGCCAGACCAGAACTGAGCACACCAAGGCCCTGAATGTTGAGTTTGAACACAGAGGGGAAATAAGAAGAGAGTCATTCCAGATGAAGCTAGCTGCTGCAGCTCACAGCCATCCCAAAAGCATCTCTGCAGCCATATGTACGCGTGATGTGTGGTGACATTTTTGCAATTAATGCGATGTATGGGGCCCTTTCATACTGGCGAGGCAATTTAGCACACAATGTTGAGATGAATCACTCTTCCTGTGGAGGTGTGTGTATGATGATGCTGCCAAAGCGATCTTGAAATGGCAAAGGAAGAGAAGCAGCAATCTATGGGGCATATGGGTTGATATTTTTCTCCCTTCGTCTGAGGGATGCTGGGATGGGAGAGTAGGTTCAGGTTTCCTGGTTTTAAGGCACAGGGTCACGTTCAGAGGTGATGTAAGTGCGACGTTGGTTAGTGGTTGTAAGGGAGTCTAATATGACGTGGTATGTGTCATGGGGATGAAGGGAGGTGTCAATTGAAGTGTGAGGTGGCCTAATTTAATTTACACCTTCTTACACTCTCATGTTACACCCCTCTGGTCTGAGATGGTGTAAGTTACACTGTTTTAGATATCACACACTTACCAACATGTAACTTGCATCACCCCTGAATTTGGCCCATGGAGAGATTAGCGTTTCGTAAGTGAAGTGATCTAATTCAGCACACTGCCCTTCAGTCTCTCTGTCCCGGTGCACAGTGTCCCCAACCACTCTGCATTCAACATGCTCCCAATAACTTTTGTCTTGTGCAACACCCAGGTCACTATCAAGTTCTAGGGTTTGGGGTCCCCTACAGTGTTTCCATTTGATCTTTGCTCATCTTCTGTAGTGTCTGCTACATTGGAGAGAGACTTGTGGTTGAAATGAATGGAGGGGCTGTATCTAAATCCCTTTGAAAATCTCAACCCATGTCTTTGTATTTTCCCGTGTGTCTTGTACAGCACCAAGCACACAATTGGCCTTTAACAAATAATACAAATTTTTAGACAGCTGCATTGAATTAATTAACGCCAGCACTAAAATAATCACATTGATCCAAATCAGCTCGGAATCCTTTCCAAACATATGTTAAATTTTCTGACCTTTGAACTCGGGAAATTGTGTAAATATGGGAACTACAGCAGAGACCAAAGTAAATATGAAGTGTTCTCACTCAAGCTCCCTGTGATAGATATGGGGGAAGATGGTGCAAATCCTTATTCATGTGAGTAGCCCCTGTTCATCTGAACTGTCCCTTCGCAGTCGATATGAAGCACCTTTGAAGTCAATGACGCTGTTCTTTGTGAGTTGGGTCTACCCCAGGGGTGGCCAACCTGGGACTCTGGAGCCACATGCGGCTCTTCAGAAGTTAATATGCGGCTCCTCGGCTAGCCACCGACTCTGGGGCTGGAGCTACAGGCGCCAACTTTCCAATGTGCCCAGGGCTGGTGAGTTATATGGGCCCATGGTGCCCATGCTCCAGGAATATTCAGGGCCCAGGGGCCCGGCTCTACCAATGTTTGGGGCCGGGTCTCTCCCCCGGCCCCACCAGCCTCCCCCAGAGCATCTCCCGGCCCTGCCTGCCGCCCCCGCAAGCCTCCCCTGGAGCATCTCCCAGCCCCGCCTGCCGCCCCCGGGGCAATTTAAAAGGGCCCAGGGGCCCCCAGCCGCCACCGCCAGCAGTGCAGCAGGGCTAAGGCGGCTTCTTGCCTGGCCTCGCGCTGCGCCACTCCTGGAAGCAGCCCGAACCGGCCCTATGGCCCCCGCGGTGTGTATGTGTGTCTCTGCATGCTGCCCCTGCCCCGAGTGCCAACTCCGCAGCTCCCATTGGCCAGGAACTGTGGCCAATGGGAGCTGCGGAGGCAGTGCCTGTGGGCAGCGGTGCACGGAGACCTCCCCAGACCCCCTGCCTAGGAGCTGCTGCCAGAGGGGTGTGCGGGTCCCTTTCGGGAGCCGCCCAAGGTAAGCGCCGCATCCCTCACCCCCTCCTGCACCCCAATCCCCTGCCCCAGCCCAGAGCGTGCACCCAGCACCTAAACTCACTCCCAGAGCCTTAGGCAGGTGGGGGGGGGGTGCGGGATTTGGACCCATTCTGGGCACCCCCAAAACTTATACAAACCTGCCGCCCCTGAATGTGCCGGGGGGTGCTCACTGCTCAACCCCTGGCTCTGCCACAGGCCCTGCCCCCACTCCACCCCCTCCTGCCCCCTCTCCTGAGCCTGCCGTGCCCTCTCTCTTCTCCCCTCCCCCGCCCCCAAGCCTCCTGCATGCCAGGAAACAGCTGATTGGGAGGTGCAGGGAGGGAGGGGGAGGCGCTGATCCCGGGCAGGAGGCACTGGGAGCAGGGGGGAACTGATAGGGGGCTGCTGACTTATTACTGTGGCTCTTTGGCAATGTACATTGGTAAATTCTGGCTCCTTCTCCCGCTCAGTTTGGCCGCCCCTGGTCTACTCTCATAAATGTGGTATTGCAAGTAGGTGCACAATCAATCAGGGCTCAAGGGGCTTACATACATTTTCAAGATCTCGGCTAGCTCTGCATTAGCAAATATATGTTAAGTCTTCACAGTTTGCTCGCTCTTGCCTTCCTTCAGTAGCACATTGTCATAAACGTATTGCCTTGGCTTGCAGGCAGTTTATCACAGATTCCAGATGAATGTGCAGAAAAAGAATCTGATTGTAATGACTGTGGCTCTGTTCTGCTTTTTGGAAAGTCCATCCTCCTGTAATGACAAAAGGGCATTAAATAAAGGAATAGCAGGTAGCATGAGGGGAGTCTGTTGATTGCCAGAAGGAGCGCATAGAGGCGTTGACTCTGAAAGCAGCCTAAAAAAAATTAATGGCATGGGAGTTTTCCTAGTCTGATTTTTCTAATTGTAAGGAAAAGCTCTAGTTGTACCTGATTTCATTTCTTCTCAGCCTGCCTTTGTCTCACAACAATGTGGGACTGGGTTCATTTGAGATCTGATTGGAGTATTGACAGGCCTGACTCAGGTTTGGCAATTCTGCACAAGGATATTACGTGGAAAGGCAGAAGAATGCAAATGAGCAATCCCAGTCAAGCTGTTGGACCCCATTCAGACCTGGGGTAAGCAATGCTGAGTCAGGGGGATTGACCCTCTAACACCAGATCTGAATTTGCCCCTTACACAGGAACGAAAATAAATAAGTAGAGAAACCAGTGCAGAGGAACAATGGAGGAGAACGAATGACATGTTAGAGTATAAGTATATAACAAGGCCAAGTGTGAGCCCCACCAGTCATGGAGGACCGGTTGCTTCCTGCTTTGGAGCAGGAATCTTTGGGGGGGGGGTGCTCATCTTCTCACTTGTTCACACAGATAAACATCTAGGGCAAAATTTTCAGAAGTGCCTACGTGATTTAGGAGTCAAAGTCCCATTTACAAAAGTCCCTTCGGCTAAGTCTCACTGAAAGCCAATGGGATTTAGACTCATACATGCCCAAGTTGCTGTTGAAAACGGGACTTACCCTAAGTGATATCGGAGTCTATGTCTACACTGCAATTAAACACCCGCAGCTGGCTCATGTCACCTGACTCAGGCTTGTGGGGCTGTTTAATTGTGGTGTAGACGTTCAGGCTTGAGCTGGAGCCTAAGGTCCTGGGATCCAACCCAAGCCCAAATGTCTACATGGCCATATTTAGCCCTGTAGCCCAAGCCCGGCGAGCCCGTCAGCTGACCCAGGCCAGCTGCAGCCGTGTCACAGGTCTTTGATTCCAGATGTACCCTCGGGCACTTTTGAAAATGGCACCCCTCTTATCTTTCAAAAATTGCATCTCTGTGAGTAAAGCAATTACATGCAAAGGACAACGCTGTTCTGAAGTCAGCACTATCCTCTGGGCTGTGTGGTGTGAGTGCTATTGCTGGGGCACATGGGACCTGTTGCTTTGTCAGCACTCCCGCCGGGCACACAGCCAATCCCCCCCCCCCCCATGTCGTGGATCACCTTGACTCTTCCCACTTGGCGACAGGGTCTTCAAGGAGTTCAACCACCACCTTGAAGGATGAAATAGAAGGGTCCCTTCAGAGCTGCTGAAATCCTACGTGGCTGTCTCGTGAATCCCATTTTCCTCCCTCCCACAGTAGCAGTAAATGTCCTGGTTTGCTTCTTGCAATGTCTGTCTAAATAATTAGGAGCGGCATCCGGCTATTAAACCCTTTCACCCACAAACATGTGGGGGAGGTGACATCAAACTCCAGTGCTTTTCCACGGTCATTCTTGCCCCTTGATGTTTGACCGTACACACTGCAACTGGAAGATGCCTCTTGGGGTTTTCCCCCGCAGAAAGTTCATTCACTTCTTCAGAAATCATTATTATAATGAAAATAATCCATTGGTGGCCTTTGGTGATGTGCTCACAACTCCTATCGATTTGAGGGCGATCGGCACGTGTGCATAGAAAAAAAGGAAGAATTTTGTCCTGGATCAGTTTGGCTGGAAGAGAACAATGTGCACATTTGTATCTTTTGTGTAAGGTAATCCTCATTTTCCTCCTCGCAGGATTGCCACATGGCATAAAGAGGGGAGGGGCCTATTGAGTGTTCCTGGAGTTCTTCATTTGCAGGGCTGGTGTGTGTCAGAAAGGAGCCATCATTTTCATATCTTCTTATTGATCAGATCAATGAAGTAGCACGTGTCCACAGGCATGTGCAGTGGATCCGCAGGAGTCAGAACATCAATGTAGAATCAGTATCATACATAGAAAACAACATGACGAGGACAGAAAATTGGGCACAACTAATCAGTTGGACCTTTAGTGAACACTGGCTGCACGTTAAAACCAAGGGTACTGTTCATTTGGAAGCTAATGAGCCAGATCTTCAGCTTGTGTAAATCAGCATTACTCCATTGAGCTCAACACAGCTGTGCAGATTTTTCAGCTGAGGATCTGGCCCGGTGTTGTTACATATTTTTTTTTTCCACACAATGGATTCCATGCCAAGCTTTCTCCTTCCTCTTTGGGGGTGTAAATCTTCCAGAGGGAGAATTAGGACCCTGTTAAATATGTGTGTGATTATATTATTATAGAAACCTAAACAAATGGCCTTTCAGCAGGTAGAAACTGGATTAGATCAGTGAGTGCCCTATCCTGCAAAGTGGTGTGAGTTGTGATATTGGCTTAGAAGCAATGACTGAAAGCCTGATTCAGGAAAGCTCTTTAGCAAGTACTAAAACCGCGCTGAAGTTAAAGAACTGGGGGGAGGGATAGCTCAGTGGTTTGAGCATTGGTCTGCTAAACCCAGGGTTGTGAGTTCAATCCTTGAAGAGGCCACTTAGGGATCTGGGGCAAAATCAGTACTTGGTCCTGCTTGTGAAGGTAGGGGGCTGGACTTGATGAGTATCTGGGGGTGGTCCCTTCCAGTTCTATGAGATAGGTATATCTCCATGTAACTTAAGCATTTGCCTCAGTGCTGAATTGGGGCCCGAGTGTTTGAATGATTTGTGCTCAGTCCTGCAAAGTGTTAAGCGCCTCCTGAGAGATGTGCCAATCCCTCAGTTCTCATGGGCTTGAAGACACATTGAGGGTTCTCATCCCTTCTCCAAGGACGCTCGCTACTCTACAGAAAAGGGCTTGAAGACAAGTGAAATCAGTGACTGAGTGCAGTACACGAGGACGTTCTCAGCTGTTACAGGATATGGGAAAGGCACACAGATGTGGCATGTAGGGGTAGAAATCGTTAACTCCTAAGAGCCAGACTGGGAGCCCTTTATTCTGAGCAGATGAGATTCTGTGCTGCGCCTTAAAGGGCTACAGCACAAAACTTGCAGCCAAGGGGAAGGGGGGCTAAGGCATCTGCAAACCACATTCCCAAGCTGCCCAGATTCTGCAGCGCTATATGTGCCTGTGGCTGTTCTTCTCAGTTACTGCATCAGGGGGATTCTCTTATTGCTCATGTGGTCTTTCGATGGCCAAGTTCATCCCGAGTATCTGGGGGTGGTTGTTGTTGATCCCTGTGTGTGTCTCCGGGAAACACATAACACCTACCAGTTGTAATCGGTACACATTTTGGCTATACGGTCACTAAAATATAACAATCTCCTAGGTGACCTGTTTGGATCTGACCTAGGTCAGTAATGACAGAAGGCAGTTACCTCTGGAGGACTCTGTAAAATGAGTTGATTTTTCGCACTGTTTTGAAATATCTGATCAGGGAAAAGAGTACAAATTCGTGTTCTCTCTGCAAGGTGAGACTTTCTTACCTTGCATTCCATTCATAGCCCCCTCTCGTTGGGTGCGTGTTTCGTTGTGGAATTGTGAGCCATGTGTTTCTGATTCAGCACCACTAACCTTGGCCCTCAATATTGTATTCTGCAGCTCTCTGCTAAAGTCATCAAGACTTACATAGTCAATAGAGATGTCAAGCCAGTAAATCGAATGGAAGAAATACTATTTGAAGGAGAAAATTAGCTGGGTTCTCTATATAGGTATTTATGGCACAAGGCTAGAATAGGCTTCGCAGTCATCTAGGTACAGAAATCATTTTCCGAACTCCGAGATGAAACAGTGTCGATCATTAATCTTCTCGCATGTTATTTTGGTTAACAAAGATCCAACTTTTCCTGATGACTTCTCAGATGCTTCGTGACAACGGTGCTGTGCTCTCCCAGTAGCGTAATGCAAACGTTTAGTTATTCATATGCCATAGACTTCACAGATCAAATTTGTGTCCAGCTTCACTCCATCCAGCATAATATTTGTAGTCTGCCTGCCTGCAGGAGAAAATAGCAGTACGGCAGTGAACAGATATTTTTTCCCCTGGAGCCAAACACTATGGTGCTCCTCAGCTAGTGTAAATGGGCATACTTTACTGACTTCAATGGAGCGATGCCCGTTTCCACCAGCTGAGAACCAATAGCATTGACTGAGGTCAATAGGAGCCGAGGGGGTTCAGCACCTCTAGAAATCGGGTCTGATGGCATTTTTCTGTAGGGGACTGATTTGAATTGTGGTGAATGTGGAGTGATGTTTTAATAATCTAGAATTACTCAAGCAGGTCAGCGGCCAAACGAACAAATGCAGAAGCACAACTGGACTAATTCTTTTGTTGCAATAAGTGAACTGGGGTGAAGTCACAGTTTTAGGGTCACTGCGCCTGTATTTCCCCCCCCCCCCCCCGTGGTCCCTTGAAGGCATCCACTTGAAGTTTCTGACCCCCAGCCATCACCTCTCTTAGGTGGAGACCTGCGTCTCTCACTCCTGACCAGAGTTTTAAGGCTGCAGAGCTCCTATGCTGTGATATCCCCAGCAGGCCAGTGGCTGTGCTTTGCTATCCCCCGAGGGCTATGAACAGTGCATTCCCAGCAGTTACAAGTGACGACACCGCTTTTTCTAATAAGCACGTTTATTCTTAAGGTAAAAGCATCACAGAGAAAACATACAAAATACAATAGAAGTTCCTATATGTATCCTAAAAGCTTATCCATGTCACCCACCATATTTATGGGCCTTTCCAATTCTTCTGCAACAGTTGGGGGCCCCCCATGGGCAGAATGTCCTGTCTGTTTGCTGGATCAGAAGGAAGGTCCTCATTCAGTTTAAATGCAGCCTTTTTATATCAAACGCCCTTTCTTTATCTGTTGGTCTCTGAAAATCCTAGTATGAACCAGTACCCAGCGGGTGGCACCTCTCTGGAGGTGTTTACAAACTAAGGGCTTGTCTTCACTACCCGCCCGGATCGGCAGGTAGAAATCGATCCCTCAGGAATCGATTTATCACGTCTCGTCGGGACGCAATAATCGATCCCCGAATTGACGCGCGTACTCCACCAGCCTAGGTAGGAGTAAGTGCCGTCGACGGTTGATTTGCCGCTGTCCTCACAGCGGGGTAAGTCGGATCAGATACGTCGAATTCAGCTACGCTATTCCCGTAGCTGAATTTGCGTATCTGAAATCGATCCCCCCCCGTAGTGTAGACGTAGCCTAAGTGATTTGGTGCCTGGAGGAGCTGTAGTGATCCTCCCCTCTGGAGTTACAGGCAACCCCTGGCCCACAGTGATACACAAACCATTCGTAAACTTATCTGATGCAGATGTGATTAGTACTAATTATACATTAGCACATGTATCGGTGCCTTAAAAGGGAAGGGCGAATATTTATGCTTGATACAATTAAACCATGTGTCTGCCATGTAAAACGTGAATTATGTGAAGGGGAAGAATTTCATTTATGATGTAGCAATGCCACTCCTTAAGGGATATAAGACTGCCAGTAATAATGACAAAGTGCTTGATTAGTCCTATATGTCCTGATTTGTCTTTCAATAAGCACCTTGCTCTGTAAGAGCCTCATTCCATGGAAACAAGGCATATTATTTATGTCGATACCTCCCCTAGTTAGAGAGTGTCTGATTCTTGGAACATTTTCTCCACCAGAGATGCAAAGGCTGCATAATAACAATAAATGAGATTTAAAGCAGATGGAGAAAATTCAGTCTATACTGAAATCACTTAGTGCCAAAATTAGCCTGTCTCCCGTGTTAGTTACTTTGATAGCATTTATTTACTAGTGTGATTTTCTAGTACCTAGATTCTGCTCCCCATCAACAATCCATCTATTTAATTCCTTGTCCACAGATGCTATAGTAAGTGTTTAAAACAACCCGAGTCCCATACAAAGCAGCGTAAGGATCGGAGTGCTCATTTCCTTTGTAAAGAAATAAAGCAAAATGTGCATCCTGCACAGTGGCTGGTATTTTCAGAGGCGCCTATAGGAGTTAGTCACCCAAATCCCATTGAAGATCTTAATTTCTTTTGAAAATCCCAGCTCATGTGTTTACCAGCATTCTGCCCCTGTGTGTAGGGGTTTGTGGATGAAAATGAGATTTGCATGCTTTATCTATGGGCTTGCTTCCTATAGTCTGTGGTGAGAACTCCGATAGTTTGTGTGCTTGTATTGTGCCATCCATCCGTAGATCCCAGGGCACTTTACAAATAAGTCTGTCAACCCTCTGCAGATAAATATGGTCCCATTTTATGATTGGGGAGACTGAGGCACACAGAGGTTAAGTCACATGCCCCAGGACAAACAGGCAGCAATTGGTAGGGATAGAACCTAGATCTCAGTTGTTTCATTCATCTATAAGTCTGTCTTTTCTCCCCGTCTGTGTAGAGAACAATACCAGACTTGACACGCTAGAATGAATGACTTCGACAACCATATCCATATGTAGTAGATTGGAGAACCAGAGCAGACCGACAGTGTTTAATCCCAGAGGGTAAGCTAGCAATGACACGAACACTGGCTTTTATTTTGCTTGAGACTTGATTTAGCTGATACAGAAAGCTTGGTAACTCTGTTTCCCTTCTTTAAAAACCCAAGCTGACTTACTTAGCATCTAGTCTCTGAATGCTTAACAAGAAAAAAACCTGTCTTCCCATAGTAGCATCAGTGAATTCCCTCAAGGATACAGTTCTCCAAGGAGCAGTCTTTACACAAGCAGCGCAGCTAGCTAGCTCGAGAAGTTAGGGCTTCATAATTCAACATTAATTTATATCTTCTCAGTGTAAGTTATGGCTGTCACTAGAGATCAAGTGACATCTGATGCTTTGTAAATTTAAGGTGAGGATGCCAAAAGAAGCACTAGCTACAGGATACATAACTACAGGGAGTTCTGCATTCCCTTCAGAACTGCAAATCAGGTGAACGTCGGCTTCACTGAACTAGACAGACAGCGCAGAAAGATGTTCAATAATTGATGGCTAAGGATCAGTCCAAGGTACATTTTTGACAGATTACAGCCATTTTATGAGTGAAGCATCTGAGATTTTTAATAGAGCTGCCATGAAAGGCAAATACAAATCAGAGATATGACCCTGCAAAGAATGAACATGAATTTTAATTTCTGATCATTGTTATCTAGTAGCTGACGAGATCAACATACTTAAATAAACTTCAACAAAGTGAGTATAATGCTAATGTTGTTTTAACTCCCCAAAGCATAAAGTTTTTAATGTCTCCTATGCAGTGGGCCAAATTCTGATCTTATGCTAGTATAAATCTAGGATACTTCAACGGATTGTAGATGATTTACTCCAGATTTATAGTGTAACTTAGATCAGAGTCTTGATACAAATTGCGTAACCTAATATTATTGTTTCACATAACATGTTAGATCCTCTATTGGAGGAGAATATATGCTGCAATGCAGAAGCCCATTGGAACGAACTCTTATGAAAAAGTCCCGTGGAATAGAATTTAATAGGGATGAAACCAACTGAGTTCCACAGAAATTATATAGGACTCTACAGGAATTACACTAAAAATCTATAGAATTTAATAGAGAACAAATACTTTCTCTAGGATTTCCAAACCTTATGTAGAGAATTATAATCTTGCTATAGAATTGTATAAATTGGCCCATTCCATAGGAAGGTTATAATTCTGTATTAAATGTGTAGGCTCTTTCCATGGGGTAGATAAAACCGGAGTATAATGGCTCCCTACCTTGTTGAGATTAAGATCAGGTCTTTATGATGTTGTAACATTAATTATTGCTAAGGAAGAAAGCTGAATTGCAGTTTTGTTGTGTGCATGGAAAGCGCCTGATGGAATAGTCCTACAGAGGATAATAGAAAAAAGCAACCCCTTTTATTTTGCCTTGTGAACTATTCCGTAGAACGGAATAGAAAATTATACCCTTGCAAAACATCTTTCTCTGACCTTGAGAAATGCGATCTTGCCTGGCCCCATGTCCATTCAGAATGCTGCTGCAAAGATCATTTTCCTAGCCCGTTGCTTTCACCACGTCACCCTTCTCCTTGAATCCCACCACTGGTCTCCCTTCTCTGTGGTAGGATTCAAGGAGAAGGAAGTCCTCCACTACCCACTTGTTAAATCTTGAGCCCAAAACCTTCGTGCTTTCTCCCATGCTGCCCGTCACACTTGAGCGGTGCTCCCTGTAAACATCCGCAAAGCACCTTCAAATCACTCCTCAAAACTCTCCTGTGTGTGACGCCTACAAAACACTTGACAATGGTTAAGCTGCTGACGCGCTGAGACCTCTTCCTGTCAGGCTGACCAATATTATCTCATCTGTCCATATCTAACTGTCTCTTGTCTTATACTGGGTTTGTAAGTCACTTGGGGCAGGGATTGTCTTTTAGCTCTCTGCTAGTGCAACTCCTCGCAGAATGGGGTCCCAGTGTATGACTACGGCTCCTTGGAGCTATGGTAATACATATAAATAATAATAATCACACCCTGCTACAATATTCTACAAGACGGTGAAAAAAATACCTGCACAAAGTCTCATTCTCTATTGAATTCTATAGGGTTTTTGGAGTGATTTCTCTAGAACCCTGCTATTACAGCGCTACTAGATATGGTAGGCTTTTTCCATAAGGATCATTTTCCTGTTGCTGACTGACTTGTTCTAAACTACTCTACAAACAGCTTCGTGAAAGGGAGAGTTGCCTTCCAGAGTGTGTCCCAATGCAAAGTTAATTACTATGCAGCCTCAACCATATTCAGAGTCCTGTTCATAGCAAGGGGTCTCCTCTTGCCTCTATCAAGCCAAATTGTTGCTGTTGTCTGTCAAAATGGCACGAGATCTCCTTCGCCACCCAGACACCTGGCAAAGGAGTAAGTTCTGGGCTGCTGTCTGCTAACATGTCTCTGAGTGCCAACCACCCTAAGAGATGGGGAGGTAGGAAGGGCCTGGATAGGAAATGTACTCTTCAGGCCACTAAAGGGTGTAGTAGCAGCCATGCTTCCTTTGAAGGCAGTGCGACTTTGCCCAGGCCCTTGGCTGTGGCCTGCCTTTACATTGTTCATGTTGTAGCAAAGTGTGCTGGAATAACACTGCTCATGAGGCCAACATTTTCAATAGAGTATTTGACTTAGTGGCTTACTGCAGCCGTGAAGCTGCCTGGTTGACTCAATGTTATCTAAAGAAGCAGCATTCCGTTTTTTTCCCTCAACAGGAATTTTTTCTAGATTTTAGCTGTGAATTTGACACTATTGAAAAGATGCCAGATTGAGAGATCTGAGATGCTTAATTTATCTCCAGAACAAGGACAGCACGGGGGGAGCTGGTGCAGAGTCCCATGTAGCTATCCCAATAGGCTTCACCCCATTTCTGCAGGGATCACACCAAAGTGTCCATGACCTTTTCAGCCCGTGTCCCCTCCACCTAGATAGCCAACCAGGGCACTCATTAGCATCAGCTCTGGAAGTGTCAAGGCTTTTTGACGTAGGCACCCACCCACCGGGACCTGGATTAACACTGCCCTCTTCCCCAGTTGCCAAGAAGCTCTGTGATCCATCCACATTCAGTTCTAAAGAAGTCAGTTTCTCATGAACATAATTTAACAGCACAATGTCACTAATGAGGCTTTCACTGAATATGTGATTCGGTATTTGCCTGCTCTAATTAATGTGATATTCTAAACATGTTCTTAAGATCCAGAAAACTCATAATCAGTGAACTTCAATGCTTTCGGAAGCCAAAATGAAAACAAAAATCATATTTCCTATATTGATTTTTCTTGTAGATGTTTCAAGCAAAACATGGGGGCAAAGATCTCTCAAAACTAATTATAAAAAAACCCCCAGTGCTTTAAATTTCCTTCCAATATCGTGGTTTGTGTCTAAGATTTTCCTTTAGTACCACACTCCCTCTTTTTTTTTTTTATGTCCCAAGTATGTATTCAAGCAGCGTGCATGAATTTACAGCATTGCAATAAGTCAGCTGAAGACAGATTTCTGTTGCAGACCTTGTGGGAATAGACTGAGTAAGTAGGTATTTCTTATTTGTAAGGCAAAGCAAAAAAAAAAAAAAGTGGTAGGTGAGGAAATAATAGCTTCGGTAGATTTTGTTCATAGATTTGTTGGGTTTGCCAAAGGGTGGCGGGGGGGCAGGGAAAGAAGCAGCAATCAGCTCTGATACCATATTTTTCAGCAAACAGTGTCGGCCCCAGTGATTCCACAAACTTGACGTAAACATGGTATCATCCAAGCACAATCGCGTCCTTTCATGTACAGCTGAAACTCAGGATGCTATCTGGCACTCCCAAGGGAAGATCTGAGTTATTATGCTCTCGCTCTCTTCTGGCAGCTCGTTCAATTACTTCTTAAAGGTGTGGTTCTGCAGATGCTGTTCGAAAAAGGAAGATGGCTCTGTGCCTCTTTGGCCTGGGGCTTCCAGGGACTGGGTTGGATTCCAAGGCGTTAGATAAAACCTTTACCGGATAGGTCTTTTTTTATGCTGTACTAGCTAATGTGGAAACGACCTGGAGCTGCAGGGAACTTAAGGTGAAAGGACCCTAGAACGTTCTTCTCAACATGGAAGTCTTGGTTGCAGTCTGCAAGGTTTCATTGCCCTGGTGTATCGGCCGGCTACTAGTCGTGCCATTTAAAACATCCAGTTGCCTCTGAAATAGCCCAGAGCATTTCTCCAGCAGGAGGGGACCGGATTGCTGCCTGCCTACCTTATTGGATATGCAGTGCTAAGGAGTGGAATTCTGTCTGGCTGCAAATGCTGACAGATCAATCTAAGCCAGTTGGAGATGATCTAGACTCCTTTGCTTCACCGCCATTGGGAGTTTTCTCGAGGCTTCATCTGATTTTCCCAAGAACTGTGAAAAGCCTGATACAGCCTTATTCCTCCTGAGAGCTGACAGTGAGGCTATTATTATTTTATTTTGATTGTGGTAGTTCCTAGAGGAATTTCTGCAAGGTGCTGTACTAATGTATAGAATGAGAAGACGATCACTGACCCAAGAAGTTTACGTTCCAAGGAGCTCTAAGCCTGCAGAACAGTTTCCCCCAATGCACATTTGGGGTTGAAATCCCGAGAGGTGACTTCGGTGGGAGCTGTAAGAACTCATTGACTTTTCAGGATTTGGCTCTTGGTTTGCACTCATTGCTCCTGGGAGTATAAATGTGAATCACTTCATACCATGTGGTTCTCCATAGAAACATAGATTCATAGAGTTAAGACCAGAAGGGATCGCTATGATCATCTAATCTGACCTCCTATGTAACACAGGCCATAGAACGTCCCCAAAACAATTCCTGTGGCTGTGCACCAGCTGGGGTGAGTAACTGCACTGGGTGAGATTCATACTAGTTGGAAACACATATTAAAAACCATATTTGAAACAGTAGAGTTACCGTAACAAAAAAATAAGAGCAAAGAAATGAGGCATTTAGATGCTGCAGCAGCAGGTGCAGTAGACATTAAATTAAATGTTAACCTCCGAATTTAAAAGCTATAATCAATTCACACAGGCATCCGACCTCCTCACAATATTGAGCAAACATCACGCAGGTCTTGAGGGCAACTTTGTTTCTGATCTGCCAGGTTGATGACTATTGATTTATTTATTCCACTCTATGTTAATTTTCTTTGGACAATAACGTGCAGTACGGCTGGCTAATAGGTTGTTCCTTTTGTGATGTTTGTCTTTTAGCGTCATGGGATCAGGATCCATCTAGATTAAGATGCCTCATCGCAGAGGGTGGTTCTGCTCTCCCTTTTGAACAGTTTCTTTGTTTATTCTGCCTCTAGACACATAGACAGCAAACTGTCTGAAACCAGACATCTGTTAAATATTGTATGTGACAAATACTTGCAGAAGCCTAATTCCAGTGGGAGTCAACTTCAGTGGGAGAAGGCGCAGACCTTACTAGGATTAGGAGTATCGATGTGTTTTATGATGTAATTAGAGCGGGCCAAATTAATCATGGGAAATAAAATTATCCAGTGATTTTTTTACTCTTTGTGAGTCAGTCTCATCCCATTCAGGTTTCTGCAAATGGATTTGTTCTTCATCAGTATTGGCTGAATAGTGTGAGCCAATATTTTGTCAGCCTATGGACACCGTCTACTTACTGTATTTGCTCTTTATGGCATGTGATTAGTTTCATGGGTTTGTTTTTGTTCCCTGATTGGAGGAATGACAATTTTTAAGTAGGAAAATAGTGGATATTGAATAATAAATAGCAAATGCTTTCATCTGCTCGTAAATATCCTTGTTTTCTTAAGAATACAGCCATTAATCAAAATACAGTGGTAGAATATTTACACTGGCATGAAATTGTCCCTTCTATTTGTAGGTGGAATAGGTGTAAAGCAGACATCATAAATCATGATGTAATTTCAAGTGGAGACTATATAGACCTGCTGCAACATCACCTGAATATAAAGCAACTGTATTGTCTAGTCCATTGTTATAACGGTGAATGTGACCTCATGGCAGAGCCCTTTAGTACCCTACATGTGTTCTTTAATCAGTTGGGCATAGAAGAGAGTTGTTTTTAAAATCTGTGGCGTATCTCATTCTAGTCCCAAATTGTGCTGGGATGAATTATTTACTTGTTAATCCAAAAATTCTTCAGTAGTATCTCTCCCCCCAGTCCAAGTCTTCAGTGACGGGAATTTAAGTTTCCTTTTTCAGTGTGAACGTGACATGTGTTTTTAGTGGTGTTTATTAAAGAGAGCCAAGTTTGCCCCTAGCAACATGGACAGATAAACAGAGGGCCTTTTGACCTACTCTTATTGCTTCCTTCTCTCGTAGCGTCTAAACAGAATTGACTAAACCCCCATTGCGTTGGCAGTGGGGAAAACAGATTAACCTGCCATCCCCGATTCAGAATTCCCAGGTCGTCTGTGCTGCACTTAAATTTGCTGTAATATGCTAGTATGTGATGGTCTGATATGTGGATTATACTCCTCCCTGTCTGTGAGTACTTCTCGGTGCTTCTGTAAACTGCCATTTACAGAGGCCTGAAACACATAGTTATGCTTTTTTTGTAAGAGTTCAAATCCCCTGGTTTGATGCTGAAGTCATCCAGAAATTCCAGCTGCTTGATTTGGTATTACACAGAGCAGACTGTCAGCCCAGGGATCGGACTTGCTCATTCCCAAGAGCACCCTGGACTCACTCCTTGCCCAGATGGAATTCTCACTGAAGCCAGTAGAATTTTGGCCTGACCAAGAACCTCAAAATTTGGTCTGTAGATCTTGGCATTGGTTTAACCTGAAAAGGGAATCCTAGAACCATAGGGTTAGAAGAGACCGCAAGGGTCATCTCGTCTAACCCCCTCCCAAGATGCAGGATTTGTTGTGGGTAAACCATCCAAGGCAGATGGCTCCAGCCTCCTTTTGAAAACTTCTAGTGAAGGAGCTTCCACAACCTCTCTAGGCGTCTGTTGCATTGTCCTACTGGTTTTACAGTTAGGAACCTTTCTCCTGAGATTTAATCTAAATCTGCTATGCTGTAGTTTTGAACCCACTGCCTCTTGTCCTGCCCTCTGTGGCAAAAGAGAACAACTTTTCTCCATCTTTTTTACAGCAGCCTTTCAAATATTGAAGACTATTATATTCCTCCCCCCCCTTAACTTCCTCTTTTCCAATCTAAACATACCCAGTTCCTTCAGCCTTTGTTCACATGGCTTACATTCCATCCCTTTGATCATCTTTGTCGCTCGCCTCTGGATCCTTTCCAGTTTCTCGACATCCTTTCTCTACATCAGTGACTAAACTTGGCCTAACCTGCACCAAGTAGAGTGGTACTCTCACCTCTTGTGACTTGCATGCTGTGCCTCTGTTAATGCAACCTAAAATTGCATTTGCTTTTTTTGCAAAAGCATCTTATTGCTATGGGGATTGCTGAATGGGGATCACAATAGGCAGGGAGGAAAGATAATCTGTGGCTAAAGCCCTCGGGAGTTCTGTTTTCCTAGCTCTGCCACTGACTCTCTGTGTGACCTTAGGCAAGTCTCTGTGCCTCATTGTAAAATGGGATAATAATTCTTACCTACTCTGACAGGGGTATTGGGGAGGATTAATGATCATGAGACCCTGGGTTACTACGGTGATGGGTGTGGTATACATACCTGGACGGAGTGTCGGTTTAGAAAATACCAAGGGCAGAGGGAAGTGACCAAAGGCCTTCTTGCTGGTGAGCACTGAGAAATAAAATAATAGAGGGGGGGACTTCATTGGCTTGATTTTCCACAATTCACGGATGTACCACTAGTCCCTCATCTTGCAGTAGGCTCCACTAGTGCAGACCCCTGTGACCAGGCAGAACTCAATGGACTTGGATGTGGGGAATCCACACTATGAGATGCAGCTGCAGCACTGGGACTATGGGGAAACTTATACTAGCTTTTTCTGTGCTCCAGTAGCCCCCTTAGAATTACCCCTTTGATCAGGAAGGCAGTGGGGATAAAGAAATGATCTCATCATTTCTTTACCTTTGCTATAAACTAAACAAACCAATTTTCCTTGTTTCTTCTTTTCAAAAGATGGTGTTGCTACCTGCTCCCACTCTAGTTAGTCACCGGCCTCACATTCTGTGTGTAGCAGGCAATGCTCTGCTTTCTCTCTGGATAAAGAGCTGCCTTTAACTGGATCCCTCTCCTGATTGTTCTTGCCCTCCGTTTTCTGCAAGTTGCTGGGGAGTGTTAAGCTGTGGGGCAAAGATGAGAGGGAAATGTGTTTTTATTATCACTTGGATATAGCAGGCATGCAGAAATTAACACTGATTAAAGTGTATTTGACATGATACTAACCAAACCTGTAAAGGCATGCCCTTTCCTCACTTCCTCTGTTATCAGAGAGATTCACAGGAGAATTATTAAGATTCTAGCCGCAGTACAGCTGACAACGAATGCGTTATTGACAAGCCTTGCATACTCCTTCTCTACATCAGCAAATTACATTGGTTTAACTGAACTCTGGTTTTATACCCATATAGTTAAACTGGTGCAAACTCTTATTTGGCTTTGTGTGGCTTATTTCAGTTTCACTTAAACCTATTCCCAGTCAAGGTAAGCTAAACTGAAAAAGCCACTCTTATACTAAAATAAGACTGGCTACACAGCTTTCTGCACAGGTTTACCTGTATTGGTTCAAAAGCTGATTCACATTATACCAATGCAACTTTGCAGTATAAACAAGCCCTTAGTTAGGTAAGGGTGAGAGGAAAGATAGTCATGGGGTTAAGGCACAGCCTGTGGGTTCTAGTCTTGTATGTGCCTTAGACTTGCTGTGTGATCTTGGATGAAAATTTTCAAAAATGGCTTCTGATTTGATGTGTTTCAGTATTTGAGCCACCCGCTTGCGACACATAGGGCCTGATTTTCAGAGATGATGGATGCCCTCAGCTTGCATTGCCTTCAGCTGGAGTTGTAGGGGGCTCAGCTTCTCTGAAAGCCAAACCTCAAGTTGCACACCTGAAACTACTAGCCACGTTTCAAGGTGTTGACCCGAATCTCTCCCTGCCTCAGTGTCCCTCTCTGTATCATGGGGTTGGTAATACCGCAGCTTGCAATAAGTGTCATTCTGTGGAAAATGGGGAGACATCTGCTTTTTGGATTCAGTGTCTGGCGCCTTCATTGAGCCCTGGGGACATTTCACTGTGTCAAGCTCTGCAAGGGGATTTTGTGCATGTGGCGAGTGCCGCACCCTGCTGGGTATATACAGCACACAGACTAGCCTCAAGGAAAATCACCGTGAATTCCTGATTTCAGAGCGCTAGCCGTGTTAGTCTGTATCAGCAAAAAGAACGAGGAGTCCTTGTGGCACCTTAGAGACTAACAAATTCAAACTCTGGCTCAGCCCCATGTGCTCATTTAATAGAGACCAAGTTCCTCCCCACCTCTTTCTGACAGGTTTATTAAAACACACATTTAGAAAAATCAATATGTACTTTGTCCGTTTTCTTTGTGCAGAGCTCTGTTCCTGCAGCACTGCGCACACTTGGAGAGTGCAGGGAGGTTTCCAAGACGTGTCTTTCTGGAGAGAGTGGGGAAGGTGAAGTAGCTGCCAACAGCCCCTGATCTACATGGGGCTAGATGTTAGTGTAGCATGTAGGTCCTTAGGCACTGAATTGCAAGGAGCATAGAGCTACGCCGGGGTGGGCAAACATTTTGGCCCGAGGGCCACATCGGGGTATGGAAATTGTACGGCAGGCCATGAATGCTCACAAAATTGGGGGTTAGGATGCAGTAGGGGGGTGAGGGCTCTGGCTGGGGGTGCGGGCTCTGAGTTCAGGGTGCAGAAGGGGGCTCTGGGTTGGTGTGCAGGGGGGTGAGGGCTCTGGGGAGGGGCTGGGGATGAGGGGGTTGGAGTGTAGGAGGGGGCTCCAGGCTGGGACCGAGGGGTTCGGAGGGGGGAAGGGGGATCAGGGCTGGGGCAGGGGCTACGAGGGAGGGGTGTGAGGGCTCCGGATGGGGGTGCAGGCTGTGGGGTGGGGCTCGGGATGAGGGTCTTGGGGTACAAGAAGGGGCTCTGGGCTGGGATTGAGGGGCTCGGGGGGTGGGAGGGGGATCAGGGCTGTGGTAGGGGACTGAGACATGGGGGGGCTCAGGGGTGCAGGCTCCGGGTGGCGCTTACCGCAAGCAGCTCCCGGAAGCATGTCCCCCCTCCAGCTCCGAGGCGCAGCCAGGTGGCTCTGCGCACTGCCCCGTCCGCAGGTGCCACCCCTGCAGCTCCCATTGGCTGGGAACTGCGGCCAATGGGAGCTGCAGGGGTGACGCCTGCAGACAGGATAAGGTGCAGAGCCACCTGGCCATGCCTCTGCATACTACATAGGAGCCGGAGAGGGGGGGTCCATGCCGGCTGCTTCCCTGGAGCCGCACGGTGCGGGGCAAGCCCCCGACCCCGCTACCTGGCTGGAGCTGAGGGCCGGATTAAATGGTCTGACGGGCCGGATGTGTCCCACAGGCCGTAGTTTGCCCAGCCCTGGAATACGCTGTCACAGGTCTTCCTCCCCCTTATGTCCACAAAAAGATTTGAAGTCTATGAAAGTGCAAGGAGCTGTAGTCTTTACTGCGATACCGTAGTGTTTGGTGAGGGCATTTTTGAAAACTGCATGGTTTGTTCATGTCTCTGGAAAAACTTTGGAATCCCCCACCCCCTCCAAAAGCAGAGTGTTTCCTTAATGTGCATTTATTTTCAGACCCATCCTTGAAAGTCTCCCTTCCTCACACCTTCAGCTTGAACAAAGATAACGTCAGGCTCCTGCAAACCGTCGCAAAGGGGAGCAACAGAATCTTGGGGCTGCAGATATTGCAGGCAAGTTGCAAGGCTGCGAGTGCCTGATCGTAGAGAAAGTGAGAGGGGAAATCTAATTGGAATGTTCCAAATCATGAGCGCAGCGGCTGAGATAATTGTAATTGAGGAACTGTTTTTAACTGAACTTGGAAGATTAAGTAAAGAGGGCAAAGGCTTAACTAGAAATTAAATGAGGGACTAGATGGCTGAGAGGATTGGTAATGGAATATGGACCCTTCCCGCTGTAGGTCATCAGTTCAAATCTGGCTCTGGATGTTAATCACTTAAAGTCATTACAGTCTGAAAGTTGTTTGGGGCGCGCTCTCTCTCTGACAAGACATTCTGATGTACAGGTGTGTGTCCTAAAATTCACTGATACAAGGGACCCCTTCTCCTCCACATGTGTCCATGATAGGACTCAAGGAAAAGCAACCGGTGATTAAATGGCTATCAAGAGTACATTGCAATACTAAACTGTCTCACCCATAGAGATGGCTTTGTTGGGTCAGGATATGGGGGCCAGTATTTTGGGGGATTGGGTGCTGTAGCTCATGCTTTGCCTGCTCCGTGAACAGAGAACTTAAGTCAGCAGGGTGGTCATTTAATGTGAGTGGGGATGGAAACTCTAAACAAGCAGTAAATAAAATACAAATTCAGAAGCAAGAGGACCTGTGCACAGTGCACGTGTACTCCGTAAAGTGACAGTGGGAAAATGGCTCCTTTTTATTCAGCAGATCTGTTCCCTGTGTGTATTCAGAGTCACACCTCCACATGTTAGGAGCATAAATGAGTCTTTACTACCTTTTGCTTCTGTTAGCCGTGTAGGGCCAACCCAGCTAAGAGAGCAGGAGCTGGGTTCTAGTCCCTCCCATGCATCGTCCACAGAAATGTTCACTTCAGTTCCAGAGACAAGGTGGGTGAGGGAATATCATTTATTGGACCAACTTCTGTTGGTGAGAGAGAGAAACTTTTGAGCTTCCATGGAGCTGCTGCTGCTTCTGTGTCTGAGGGTATCTCTGTAGTGCAATCGCGGGGTGTAATCTAGCTAGCTCAGGTACTAGAGCAGTGAAGCTGCTGTAGAAACCTGCCCAGAACCCTGGGTCATTCCTGGAGGAGTTACCCTGCTCTGAAGCCCACACTGCCACAGATTCAGTAGCCAAGCTAGCGGAAGAAGAGCTCTGTGTAAGCTCGAAAGGTGGTCTCTCACCTACAGAAGTTGGTCCAATAAGAGAGATTCTCATCCACCTTATCGCTCTCATATCCTGGGACCAACACAACTACAACACTGCATATGTTTAAATTCCAGGCCGTCAGAGCTGTACATCCACCCAAAGCAACGGGGTTGCAAAAGTGGACCTAATTTGGCTTAGAAGACCGTTTTTTTCTGGTGATAATGACAGAAAGGAAAAAATCCAGCTTGACTATCAGATCTGTGGGTAAATCTGCAGGGCTTGCATTTAGGAACCTACCCCTTTCCTCAGCTTTTTACTTGTAAACTGAGTACATTTGATATGAAAATCATAGAGAAAATACATATAGAACCCGCAACAATGCCTCTTCTCAGAGCAGGACTGCATTTGAAAGGAAAATAAAATAAGCCATTGGCTGAAAATGGCTCGTGATTTAAGACCACTGTTGCCACTTCAGGGAAGCAGGGATGAGCTAATTAGATTCAGAGTCTGGAGAGGAAGAAAGGGGAAACTGAAGGAAATTCCTAGAGCTGGTGGTTATTTTCCAAGAAGATTAATGTTGAGCACATGCTGTCATTTTTCACCATCAGGGGCTAAAGCCATGAGGAGCATGCTGCTGTTAGCTAACTGCATGAATAAAAGATGTCTCCAGACACAGTAGACACCTAAAATCTTAGCTGCAGATCCCTGATTTAAATACCATAACTCCTGGGTCTGGCAAGATTTTCTTTGATGATGTTAGTATTATGGCAACCCTGACTAGCTCCACTAGTGACCATTTCCTGTCTGTCTACCTGTGTATCGATCATAGCATAATATCCAAGGCCACGTCTATACGTACCAATGCAGCTGCGTCTCTGCAGCTCGTCTGGTGACGATGCTCTATGCCGACGGGAGAGAGCTCTCCGTAGTCATAATAAAAGCACCTCTGCGAGTGGCAGAAGCCATGTCAATGGGAGATGCTCTCCCACCGACATAGCACTGTGCATGCGAGCATTATATCGGGGTAACTTCTGTCACTCCGGGCGGTGGTTTTTTCACACCCCTGAGTGACATAAGTTATGCTGACATAGGCTGTCATGTAAAAGTAATCTTATGTTGTGTTTCTTTTCTCTACTACTAAAAAACATTGGGTGTTGAACCTTGGGTACAAAAGGGCTAGGTTTCTCGCAGAGGTAATGGGTAAGTACATTTTAAGACCAGATTGCGAGCCTCTTACATTGGTGAGCTCTTACTCAGAGCAGTCTCACTAAAATAAGTAGCTTAACTGGAAAATTTGTCTGCGTTTGAGATGTCCGGACAAGCCACCGAACCTGAATGTTTAGAATGACCCTAATGGTGAATGAAAATTCGAAGCAGTGATAGTGTGTTACACACCTGCCTGGAATATCTCTGCCACGCTGTTGTCGTATCATTGTCATCACGTTAGCTACGTCTCTGCTGTTCTTCACCGCAGCAGAATGTGGCGGCTGCGAATCGAGGAAGATGTAGCCAGTACGTTGAGAAGCCTTGTGGCTGCAGTTTGCCTGATGTGCCAGTACGTGAAGACAGCACTCGAAAGTCGAAATGGTCTGGAAAGGGCATGGGAAATATCCAAGGGACAAAGCGTAAGAAGATCCTGTTCCCCGAAAGCTGCCCCCGGCCTGTCTCTGAGCCCTCTTCTCTTCCCTCCTGGCGTGCCTTTGCACCCTTTCACCTGATCACATGCCAGCCATGGCAGGAAATTGTTATTACTTGGTGAGGGCAGTTAAATGGGTCCCTAGGTGTATGTCTACACAGCCCGTGGGGGTGAGCCTCTCAGCCTGGAGTGTCAGATTCAGGGTAGCAGGGCTCACACTAGTGCTCTAAAATTCTGTGTAGACGTACCCTAGGAGTCGCAGGATGTGCGTGACTCGGCCCGGCTTCCGGATTGATGGTGTGTAAGCGTGTTGCATCAATGTGCCCATGGGCATGTGGATATTCTGGAGGTATCAGTCCTCCCAGCACGTGCTTTATTATCTCATCCCATTTCAGCTCATTCCCCCGTTTTATCCCCACCAGCCTGGTTATGCTCCTGAGAGAGGCAGACGTTGCTTTTAGCAGAGGTCCTGACTTGCATCTGTATCATTTGAAGTGATACACCTCTTTGAACTCCCCTTGTTACATTAATCTGCTTACACACCCTTTTTGTGCAGATTATTAAGGTTTCATTACGTGGGAACCAGAGATTCCTATAAGAGAGCTTTTCCACTGATGTGAGAAGCGGTTATTTCCAGTGGCGTTGCCTGACAGCCCACTGCAAGCTTCCTGGAACAGACGTACATTCCTGGAACAGCCTGCGCTCGTCTCCTTTAAGACTTAAATGTCAGATCCCGCTTGGCCTCTCTCGTGCAACACAACTTTCCCCGCTGCAGCACAATAGCTTACTTCAGGATGCACAGCGGCTTTGATTCATCTGGTGGTGGATAAAACAGCCTCTCCAAATATATTTGGCAACCTAATGAACCAAGAAGAACATATTGTGCTTGTTAGCACGGGCGCAGTTTCTAAAGAATGTGTAAGCTGCTGTGTGGCGGGGAGGAATTTCCTTCCCTTTCATAGGAGATGGGTCCAAGCTGCAAAGTCCAATTCTGGACCCAAATGTTTCCTAAGGTGTTTTGGATCTAGAGTTTTGGTTCAGGACTTTAATACTTGAATAGGAAAAATTACAATAAAGATACCATGAGGCCCTGATTCAACCAAGCACTTAAGCGTGTGTGTAAATCCATCTCTGTTCAACAAAGAGCTTAAGCCCATGCTTAGATCCCATTGACTTCAACATTAAGCCCATGCTTAAGGTCAAAGTCATACTTACATGGTGTGCTGAGTGCAGATGGATTAAGCATGTGCTTTTGTGAATCATGGCCTAATGCAAAGTATTGCTCCCTTCACTCCAATGAGAATAATTTGGCCCAGTATTTTATCTATGTTTTGGTGAAGGTGTAATGGGCAGCACAGTATGGGGAGGAGGTGACCACCCCTCTGTGGCGAAAGAAGTGGTTCCGGAATATTTAGAAAAGCTGGACAAGCACAAGTCCATGGGGTAGGATGCACTGCATCCAAGGGTGCTAAAGGAGTTGGCGGATGTGATTGCAGAGCCATTGGCCATTATCTTTGAAAACTCGTGGCGATCAGGGGAGGTCCTGGATGACTGGGAAAAGGCTAATGTAGTGCCCATCTTTTAAAAAGGGGAAAAGGATGGTCCGGGGAACTACAGGCCAGTCAGCCTCACCTCAGGCCCTGGAAAAGTCATGGAGCAGGTCCTCAAGGAATCAATTTTGAAGCACTTTGAGGAGAGGAAAGTGATCAGGAACAGTCAGCATGGATTCACCCAGGGCATGTCATGCCTGACTAACCTAATTGCCTTCTATGAGGAGATAACTGGCTCTGTGGATGAGGGGAAAGCAGTGGACGTGTTATGCCTTGACTTTAGCAAAGCTTTTGATACGGTCTCCCACAGTATTCTTGCCAGCAAGTTAAAGAAGTATGGACTGGATGAATGGACTATAAGGTGGATAGAAAGCTGGCTAGATCATCAGGCTCAACGGGTAGTGATCAATGGCTCCATGTCTAGTTGGCAGCCAGTATCAAACGGAGTGCCCCAAGGGTCGGTCCTGGGGCCAGTTTTGTTCAATATCTTCATTAATGATCAGGAGGATGGCCTGGATTGCACCCTCAGCAAGTTTGCAGATGACACTAAACTGGGAGGAGTGGTAGATATGCTGGAGGGTAGGGATAGGATACAGAGGGACCTAGACAAATTAGTGGATTGGGCCAAAAGAAATCTGATGAGGTTCAACAAGGACAAGTGCAGAGTCCTGCATTTAGGATTGAAGAATCCCATGCACCGCTACAGACTAGGGACCAAGTGACTAGGCAGCAGTTCTGCAGAAAAGGACCTAGGAGTTACAGTGCACGAGAAGCTGGATATGAGTCGACAGTGTGCCCTTTTTGCCAAGAAGGCTAACGGCATTTTGGGCTGTATAAGAAGGGGCATTGCCAGCAGATTGAGGGATGTGATCATTCCCCTCTATTTGGCATTGGTGAGGCCTCATCTGGAGTACTGTGTCCAGTTTTGGGCCCCAATCTACAAGAAGGATGTGGAAAAATTGGAAAGAGTCCAGCGGAGGGCAACAAAAATGATTAGGGGGCTGGAGCACATGACTTATGAGGAGAGGCTGAGGGAACTGAGATTATTTAATCTGCAGAAGAGAAGAATGAGGGGGGATTCGATAGCTGCTTTCAACGACCTGAAAGGGGGTTCCAAAGAGGATGGATCTAGACTGTTCTCAGTGGTAGCAGATGACAGAACAAGGAGTAATGGTCTCAAGTTGCAGTGCGGGAGGTTTAGGTTGGATATTAGGAAAAACTTTTTCACTAGGAGTGTGGTGAAGCACTGGAATGGGTTACCTAGGGAGGTGGTGGAATCTCCTTCCTTAGAAGTTTTTAAGATCAGGCTTGACAAAGCCCTGGCTGGGATGATTTAGTTGGGGATTGCTCCTGCATTGAGCAGGGGGTTCGACTAGATGACCTCCTGAGGTCTCTTCCAACCCTGATATTCTGTATTCTATGATAATGGGTTCATCTTTCATTGAATCAGTTTGCCTTTCCTTAGGCTAAACATTCTCGGCTCATCACCCTGCCAACTAAACAGCCCTGTTAATCTTGGAGACGTGACATGGAGGAGTTAAACCTCTAAATGAAGGGGACTAAGAGACATTACAAGTAAAGCTGTTCTCATTTCCAAGCCTTCTTCTCTATCTTCCAACCAAATTGAGGGCTTAATCCAGCGAGATCCTGGACTCCCTGGGTCCCGTTACTTCCTGGGATCAGGCCCATATCGCCCTTCTGTACATGAAGTCTCCTGTAATACTAATGGCCAAAATCTTTCTTTGCATGTACACAGTTTCCATGGAGATTGGTGCACCTAGGCTTGTCTGAGACCAGATTTAGGCCCTCAGGAATTTCCACAAGCAGAAAAGACTGAAGAGTGCGAGGAGCATTGAGCTGTCAAGGCATTAATATTATTTAACATTTATATTGAATTAGCAACCACAGGCCCCAATCGGGTTGAGGACCCCATTGTACTAGGGGCTGCACAAACATAGAAGACATGGCCCTGACCGCAGAGAACTTATACTTACAACCACTGATTCAGGGGAGTAAGTTTAATCACATGCCTGTACAAGGGTGACCAGGTTTTGGACCGGAACACCCAGTCAAAAAGGAATCCTGACCCCTCCAGTCAGCACCACTGACCGGGCCGTTGAATGCCAGTTCGCTGGTTGCCAGGGGGGCTCCGTGTGCTGCCCTGCCCCCCGCCGGCGCAGCTCCCATTGGCTGGGTCAGAGCAGGGGAGGAACTAGCGTCACTCGCGAGTACTCCGTGAGACGCCATCCCCCCGTCATTGCATCCCTCCCCCATCCCATCCTGCCCCCCACACCTACCCATCCCAGCTCTGTACCCCTTACAGCGCTCTCCCACCCATCCTCTCCACCTCCCAGAGCCTCCACCCCCGTCCCTCACCCCCCACACGCCTGCACCCCATTCACCTCCATACACTGCTGCACTCCCTCCCATTGTGTCCCTATACGCCCCGTGCCCCCACATCATCATGCACCCATAGCTTCTGCATCCCCATCCACCCCACATACCCCCTCCTCTCTCCTTCCCTGCCCCCTCTCACCTCCACCCTGCTCTCGTCCTTGGCCTCTTTCCCTCACCATCCTCTCTCCTCCACCCCCACCCCATCTTTTCCCCTCCAGCCCACCCTCCTCCCTTCCCGGCTGGGTGTCTCTGTGTAGGCAAGTGTGTGCATGCATGCACTGTATGTGTGTAAGAGGCTGTGTGTCTTTGTGTAGGGAGATGCATGTATTGCCGCCTGCGTGTATACCTGTGTGAATAAAATTTGCAGCCTAACTCTTTGACTTTTATTCCTTTTGCTAGCTTGCACACACAAAAATTGATGACCTAAAATATGGGTATTCATTTCATAACAAGTTGTTAAAAGAGACGGGAACTCTAAAAGAAAAGGATTATTTCTTAAGAAGTGAATGTTGTTGACTAGTAATTGCAGAAGAGCCGATGGATCATACATTTCTCCCCACCTTTGTCTAGCTACATTATAAACCCTTTGTTGCAGACTCTCTCTTTTTATGTGTATGTGCAGCACCTTCCACCCTGGAGCCCTGATATTAGTTGCGGTCTCTCGGCACCAAACAACAATTGTAATAATAAAGAATGTGGAAGTACATGTGTTAGTGCATGCTAGATGTGTACACATGAATACACGTGTGTATCTGCAAGTAGATGTGGGAGTCAGTTTCTACAGATTTATTTATATAGGTATCTGGACAGGTGCATTTCTGTGGTTGTTGCTCTCTGGATTTGTATTTGGACTTCGGGAGTGGGCCTTTAATGGACCCATTGTAGCTGTGATAATGTGTGGTCCTAATTCCACACATAAAATTACAATAACTTTAGTGAACAAAAAACATGGAGCTGGTTACGAAAAATGGGAGGAGGAGAGGGAAAGAATCACAAAAACCTTTGTGAAATTTCATTTTTTTTAAAATTACCCTTTTTGACTATTTTGCTGCCAGCTCTAGCGTCCTATAACAAAAAAACCTGAACTTCGCTTAATACATCTGTCAAAACAATAAATATGCCTGTTTGGGCCTTGCAGTGAAAATGAGCATGTGAGAGAGAGCAGGTGAGAGCGAGAGGGGGTATGGAGTGAGCGGGGGCGGGGCCTCAGGCAGGGGGCGGGGCAAGGGTATTCAGTTTTCTGGAATTAGAAAGTTAGCAACCCTAGCCTATACCTGGAACTACTGATGGGCCCAATCTGGGTTCCATTGACCTCCCATTAGAATCAGGATTTAGCTTTAAAGTTTCTGGTTTTAGGCTCGGGGCCTAAGAAGGCAAATGACAACATACAAAGCGTTCAGGGAGAGGGAGGCAGTGAAATATACATTTTAATGATCACTTGCAAAGATTTTAATTTTTTAATAAGACGTTGTTGCCTGATCACACTCATCATTTTGGACATCCATGTACAACATGGCTTAACTTTCAAACGGAATGATTTAAATGTAAAAATAAACTAAGCAAATTGTACCAAAGCATCCATTAGATGATGATTGATCAGAGATGAATAGTACCAGAAACCTCTCGAAAGCTGACGTTTTGTAGAAAGTGCAGCTTCTGGGCTGCATCATGATTTTAATTGTAGAGGACCCGCTGGTGCCATTAAAGAGATTGGAAATAAACTGACCGTTGAATATCACCATGAAGAGATGTGGCCATTATCTCCTAGGCTATCAAACTAATCCAGTCAAGTGGCTGTGAGTAAACGAAGCTCCTCGTGAGGTGAGACATGCTATAATTAACAAAGGGGTAAAATAGCTAAAGGAATAGCTGTTTCTGGAAATATTTGTTAATCTACTTTGGAATAGCTCAGAAGGTCATTTCCCCCCCACTCTTTAAGAAATAATACATTTATTTTAGAGTTCCCTTCTCTTTTAAAAACTTGTTATGAAGTGAATACACACACATTTTATGTCATCAGTTTGTGCACAGGCCAGCAAAAGGAATAAAAGTCAGAGTTAGGCTGCAAACACAGGCATGAGCGTGTCTCTGTTCTTATTGGTGATCCCATGGGACTCCACATATGAGCAAAGTTACACTTGTGCTTAAGTTGCCACCGGTGGTACTCCGCCCTCTGGCAAGGTGTTAGGCACATTGGTGGAAATGCTGCAGTTTGGAAGGCGTGTAAAACATAGGCGTTGGCAACTTGTGTTCATGAAGATGCCATGGGACTGGGCAGGGACAGGGGTGGTAGCCCAGGTGTTGTGGCTGAATTGGAGTTAAAGAATCATCTCCATTCTGTGATGGCGCCTGATCGCGTCTGTCAGACATGCTGTGGGTAATATCACATTCCCCTGTTCCTGGACCTCCGTCCTGCCCTCTGCGTTGTCACCACCCAGTTTGGAAAACCAACTGTGATCCTTTTCCCAAGGACTGTGAACACTACGGATTGGAGGGCACAATCGAGTCCTCGGCCTTTCACAATTAATCTTCTGCTGTCAGCTGCTAAGCAAAACTGTTCCCTCCCTCTCTCAGATGTCAGTGCCGTTTGATCACATCAAACCAGTGATGTGCAATTAAAGTGACAGTGGGTCATTGACTGGCACTGGGTATCAGTCAGACTCTGTGAAGAAGTTGGCATGTCAGTCAGTATGAAACCATGTACGTTTTTGTTGACATTTAATTATATTCTTTTCCCATCAGCTGTCGTGGCAACTCCTTGACAGGATAGCGAATTACACTCGGAGCCAATCAGGCATTACACTTGCCTCTCTCCCTAAGCTTCCCACCGCAGGGCAGTTGTAAGGCGGGGTAAGTGAGCCCGCCATGAGGGGTCACTTGAACGCTTACTGGAGTCAATGTGTATTTTCTGTGCCTCTCTCAGATTATTCCCTTCTCTTCCCTATCCTCTCCATAGGCAATTTTAGGGCCTAATCAAAGCCCACTGAAGTCAATGAGAGGCTTCCCAGGCTTTGGATCCTGCTTACTGATTTGATGCAGCTATAGTATAGCAATTATCTATTATAGAACCTTCCATGTTGTTGTGGTGCAGCAGGTCTGTCTGTCTAAATACCTGTCTGTCTGCCTGTCTGTTGATCTATCTACCTGTCTGTCTCTCTATACTCCTTCCTACCTACCTACCTAACTGTATGTCTGTTTGCCTCCCTCCATGCATTTAATTTAACAATGCTTCTATCCACAATCTTCAACACAACAGCACTTCCAATTGCAAATGCTTTTGTGACAGAATGTACCCCTGTGTCCACACCCTACACACTACTATAATAATCTTTGTACAAAGTATGCCTTGTGAGGTATCCTTTGAAAATTTAAAATTTTCTGGTGGTTGTTGTCCTGGTAAAATGTGTGGCAAGCTTGTATTTGAAATTATATGATTACATTGTATGGTGTCGTTAACACATGTTGCAAACTGAGGTTGGCAAACAAGTCTGTCTCAAACAAAGGAACGTGTGCTCTGTTTAATTTGCATTTAAGCATCATCAAGCAGGAAGGAAAACAAAGGAAGCTCAAATAGGATTAGGAAAAAGCAGCAGGGAACATCCTTCCCCATAGACTTTTTGTGTCCTTGTACCCAGCTGGAAATGTTTTTGAAGTGGGGGACTGAAACTATAAAAAGGAAGGAAACGCATGCACACACACACACCCCACCTATCATATTGAGGGCACCTGAAGTGACAAAGAAAGCATTTGTTGAATTCTGGGAGAAGGGGTCCATACCTAAGAAGTTCGATCAGTAAGATTGCTGAAAGCCTAGGGTGAGATAACTTTGCTTTTAATTTAACATAGTTTAAGTTACGCACCAGTTGCGTTTTATCTTATTTTTCTTGTAGCTATTTCTGACTTTTATGCCTCATTACTTGTTCCCACTTAAAATCTATCTCTTTGCAGTTAATAAACTTGATTTATTGTTTTATCTAATCCAGTGTGTTTAAACTGAAGTGTTAGGGAAACTCCATTTGGGGTGGCAAGTGGTGTGCATATTATTTCTATTAAAGAAAGAGTGGACTCTTATATAAACTTGTATTGTCCAGGAGAGGGCTAGACAGGACAGGACATACATTTCTGGGGGAAGATCTAAAACTGGGGTGTGTTGGGGTCACCCTGCAATATAACCCAGGCTGGTAAGAGCCAAGGTGTAGCTGGCGAGCTGCAGCACACATAGCTGGGAGGGACTTGCTGGTGGCTGTTTGTGAGCAGTCCAGGGCTCAGGCTACAGCAGCAAAGCAGTATAAAGGGTACCCCAGGTTAGAGGGCAGGGGTGACACAGCTACTCATTAGTCTGGATTGTCAGACCTGGTAGGTCACAGCTTCCATTTGAAATTCATTGGGTTTTGCATAGGCGCCAACTTTCCCCAGCGCCGGTGGGTGCTCGCGACCTCTGGCCCCGCCCCAACTCCACTCTTTCCCTGCCCCTGCCCCGCCCCCATTCCAAACCCTTCCCCAAATCCCCGCCCCGGCCCCGCCTCTTCCCAGAGCACACCAAGTTCCCCCTCCTCCCTCCCAGTGCTTGTCGCGGCGCAAGCACTGGGAGCTGGGGGGAAGGAGCGGGCCCTCGGTGCGCTCAGGGGAGGAGGTGGGGCGGAGCGGAGTGGAGCCGGAGGTGAGCTGAGGCGGGGGGGGCGGGGCGGGGAGCTGCTGCACCCACCAATTTTTCCCAATGGTGCTGCAGCCCCGGAGCACCCACGGAGTCGGCGCCTATGGGGTTTTGCCTAATACAGGCAGGTGAGACATAGTCTGCAAAATCATACCTCATGCTGTGGCACTGCCCTTTACTCGTTTTTCCCCCTGGCCTACCTTTCTGCTCGACTGAACTCCCTCATTTCCTGCTGTTTTGCGGCCTAGCTGGGGAGAATGAAATAGTGTCTAATTACCCCTTAAAAGTCTGCAGGATGGCACTGTTGACTGACAAATAAATCCAGTTCCAAATATCAGAGCAATAGAAGCGGTTCTAGAAATCACACTGCAATTAAATTAGGAGAATCAGACAAACAAACTTGGCATTTATCTCCCTTTTGTGTGCAGGCGAGTTTGGGTAACTGTATACATCTTAAAACAGATGGTGGATCCCTCACTCTGGTACCTGAGATTGCTGTGCATTCTTGGTTGTTGGCTGGTTTTGTTTTATTTTTTGATGATAGTATCATTCTCTGAATCAGACAAGTGACAATGAGGGAGAACAATCGTTTATTGTTGGCAGCATCGTCTGTGTGTTCCGCTGAGATGCCTTGAGATTTCATCGCTTCTAGCCAGTACGCTTCTGTCTCCGAGGTACCGGGTGCCAGCTGTTGCTGGGAGCGTGTGTGCAGAGTAAATATGACACATAGTTTATGCTCTCTTGTGTAATTCCCTTTGGGTAATGTATCTCATTCCAACCACATATGTTTTACCAAGGTTTATGCTTTTGCTGCAGTACTGGAATGCTTCAGTTTGGGGAGAGGTTTTTTTTATGGGTGCTGTCTTGTTTAGATTGGGGACAGATTGTTTATCTCCATGCAAAGGCATTGCATCGCACCTCTAATGTTACACTAACTTTGAAATCACCTGACTTAAGTTTTGCTCGGAAATGTCTTAAATCGGAACGATGCACAGGGCTGAATCTGGCCTATTATGTAGAGACTGTAGCTCAGAATTTTACATCAGGCCTTAACTGAAGTGCTGGAAAGATGTCTGGTAGGCTCATATGCATTAGAAATAAACATCCTACTAGATCGTTAAGTCGGTTCTCCTGTGAGGGCACAGTAGATTCCTCCAGATTAGATAGATTGAAGTCATCTTAGACCCGATACTAAACTCAGAACCAAATCCTGCTTGCTGTACTCACGCAAGTAATCCCATTGACTAGAGTGGGATTACTTATCTGAGTGAAGTGAACAGGATATGGCCCTGGATTTATCTTCTACATGCATGTATAATACAGAAAATATTGAATATATAATGAAACGAGGAGTGAAAATAAGCATCAGCTCCAACTAGCTATTAGGTGGATGCAATACTACACAACTGAATTGTTCAGAAGATGGGGTTGGGGAAAATCATCCGTTTCCAATTTTGGGAAGTCTCTGGCATCCGTTTTTCAACCCAGTAGCCTGCGTTTGCTCGGAGTGTGTTATGAACACTGTGTATTGCTCAATATGAAAAGACCGTAATTATTAAAATTGTGTGTATAGGAGAATTTAGCCTCTCATTTGAGGTGTCCTAATGACACTTCAACAACTGGTAGGGAAGATAATAGGGTTTATGGTAATTACATAGCCAGTCAAATACAGTACATGAATGATTCAGCTTCAGGCTTGAAGCAAGAGTGATTCCCGGTGTTTTTGTTAGCACACAGCTGCTTCATTTAAAATATTTTGGCAGAAATTGCCAAGCAGCCCAGCTAGGCTGGTGTTAGTTAGGGAAGCTTAACCGCTTCATGCCCAGGTCTTTCCTGGCTGTGCATCTCCATTACCTAATTCAAGTATCCTAGGAGCAATTAAAATATGTTTGTTGGCATGATTCGGATGGAGGTTTCCCCACCTGCTCTGGGGTTAGTGCAGTATTCCGTTCTGGACATGTATTTTTTTAATTTGTTTGTAATGTTCGTGGTTCTGAAGTTAACAGGCCTTTCACCAGTATTGAGAGGTGTAAGTCATTAGGGTTAGATCATGGATGATGCCTCTGTCCTGTGTAGGGCTCAGTTCCAGGACTCCGATGTCCTTGGAGGAGATGGGCAAAATCTATGCGGGGACTGCTCCGTGCACACAATCTGCTCTATGCGATAGAATGGAGCAAATTACTCCCCTGTGCTCTAGCCCTACTCCCCTACTTGATGTAGGAGGGGAATGGGGTGATGTCCTCACCTCCTCTTTGCCCCCTTTTTGGGCAACTGGCTCCCTGGGATGAGCAGGAGTGAGCTATCAACCCTCCACTGAGCACAGGGACGGCTGTTGTTGGAGGCCCATACTGAGCTGTGCGAGGGTGCGGATGCTTCTTGCACCACAACTGAGCAAAGGCCACCACCATCCGGCCCTCCGTGCTCATCCAGGGGAGGATGCTAGAGAAGTGCAAAGTGTCCTTCACTTTAACGATTGCAGTTTAGGCCTGCGGACAGGCGCTTGGGGCCGTTCAGCTGCTGGGATTGCGTGCTGGAGTTGTTCCGTAGAGTAGCGAAGGACCTCACACCCTGTCGGGCGTATGTCGGTGCTATCCAGATAATGAGTAATTTAATCCCAGCCCGAACATCTGCACATACCATTGGCCATCAAATTACCCCAGCCCCATTTTAAAGCCAGCCACAGTATAGGACTTGGTGACTTCCTTTCCCGACTGACGTTACGACATAC
Organism: Terrapene triunguis; assembly: GCF_002925995.2. NCBI lineage: Eukaryota > Metazoa > Chordata > Testudines > Emydidae > Terrapene > Terrapene triunguis. The sequence continues at coordinate 13,619,251 of NW_020665065.1, forward strand.
GTTGCTAGCATGGGGATGGGCCCTTTGAACAGTTACTTTCCGTGGTGGGGCTGCGTGGAGTGGGAAAGGCTTGGCTGTAAATAAAAAGCGTATGCCCCACTTAACTTGTACGAATAGCTCTGGATTTCACCACAGCTAGTGAGTCCATGTCAGCCCCCAGTCTGGCTTTGTGACGGGATGGCAAAATATATGGGGTGTGATTTAGGATTTCCTTATCTTTTGTTCTAAACTCCATGTTCTAATGAAATTGGGAGACTTCGGGGACCACCAATTAGCCTCTCTTGACACGGTTTTTCCTTATACATTTTAGTCTGTGGTGTCAAGTTGTGACACTGCGTCGAGCTTTCCTCCCCCTGCTTCCCCTCCCCAAACGACACTTTCCTCGTGTTATTAATGTTCCGCCCTCTGAGCTCTGCCCTCTTGGTCTCTATTGTTTACTTGCATAGCTCTATAGCTGAGTTCCTCAGGAATTCCCAGCCAGAGGCCAAGATGAGGGGTTTGAAAAGGTGGAGGCAGGGGGCAGTTTTGCAATTTGTGTTAATTAAAAGTTACGGATTATTTAATGGTCTGCGGGTGGCTAAAGAAAATCTGCATGAGAATATAACATGATGGGAAAGAGAACAGATAACTTGGCCTCTTCTATACCTTTTAATACTCTATTCCCTGCAAGATGTGGCATTTAATTGCTTCTTTCTTGACCTCCGCATCTGTGCTTCAACAATCTTTGCCTGGCAGGCTATTCCAACTAGTTATTTCTGTGCAGTTGTGCAAGCAAGTGGTTTTCAAGCTGTTTTCTTTCGCTAGCTTTTCTGTTCATTTACTCTGCCATCCTAAACTTCGCCATCAGCATTTTTACTGCAGCTGGTGACTTGAGTGAGCAGGGTGCTGTCAAGCTTGGTTGGCCCACAATTTAAACCATATTTTTGCAAAAAGTGTAGTGGAGCAAAAAGATAAGCCAATATATATATATATATATTTTTTTGGTTCAAACTTGGGTGCATAAAGTTAGACACTTAAGTCCATATTTAGGCACTGAAAGAAGTGGCCTGATTTTCCATGGCGCTGAGAACTCACGGCTGCCACTGAAGTCCATGGGATGTATGTGTTCAGCAGCTCTGAAAATGAGAGTGCTGATTTCGGTGAATAATTTAGACTACCAGTTTTGCGAATGTTGGTCATAGTTTTTTATCCTATGCTGTTCTCCCCTCATGCAACTGCAACCAACCCATGTTTGCTAACAACCCTACGCAAGAACCAGTATGTAAGATGGGAATGCTTCTAATTGACTCCTCTGCAAGGGGCGGTGTTAGACACTTTCATTTGGTTTAAGCTCCTTGAAATCCATGCGTAGAAAACGAAGTGCAAAGTAATATCGTGCAGGCGGCTGCCTGTCCGCTGGAAATGTGGGCCCAGCTCTGGTTGGCGGTGAACAGTGGTTGAAATTCCAGCCATTTGGGGAAAGCGTTGCAGCTCAGTTCTTACGCACTCAAAATTATTATTATTGCTGTTACCGTAGCACTTAGGGCTTGTCTACACTGCCGCGCGGGGTCGATCTAAGTACGTCGAGTTGCATATCTTAGATCTACTTACCGCGGTGTCTTCCCTGCGGTAAGTCGACAGCTGACACTCTCCCATCGACTCCGCTTGCGTTTCTCGTTCTGGTGGAGTACCGGAGTCGACGGGAGAGTGCTCAGCAGTTGATTTATCGTGTCTATACTAGACACGATAAATCGACCCCCGCTGGATCGATGGCTGCCCACCGATCCGGCGGGTAATGTAGACAAGCCCTTAGAGCAGGGGTCGGCAATGTTTGGCACACGGCTCGCCAGGGTAAGCAGCCTGGCGGGCCGGGCCAGTTTATTTACCTGCTGACGCGGCAGGTTCGGCCGATCACGGCCCCCACTGGCCACAGTTCGCCGTCCCGAGCCAATGGGGGCGGTGGGTAGCCGCGGCCAGCACATCCCTTGCCCGCGCTGCTTCCCGCCGCCCCCATTGGCCAGGGACGGCGAACCGCGGCCAGTGGGGGCCGCGATCGGCCGAACCTGCCACGTCAGCAGGTAAATAAACTGGCCCGGCCCGCCAGGGTGCTTACCCTGGCGAGCCGCGTGCCAAACGTTGCCGACCCCTGCCTTGGAGACTGCAACAGAGATCAGTGCCCCACTGAGCTAGGTGCTGTACAAACATGTAGCAAGAACAGGCTCTGCCCCAAAGAGCTTACAGTCTAAATAGACAAGAGCGACAAAGAACGGGAGGGGAAACTGAAGCACTGAGTTGAGGGGTAAAATTTTCAAAAGCTTTGTAGGAACTTAGAAGTGTAAGTCTGCTTAAAAGCTAATGGTACTTAAGTTCCTAAGTCCCTTAGATGCTTTTGAAAATGATATCCAAAATGACTTGTCCAAGGTTGCACAGCAGGTCAGTGAGAGAGCCAGGGACCAGCCCCAGGAACTTATTATCCACAATACCCCCCAGCAGCTCCTCTGTGTCATGAGCCATGGAGAAGAATATCTCAAACACCCTGGGGCAGGCATCACCTCTTTCTGCTCCGATGGCCCCTGAGACAGCAGTGGAAAGAGGTTCCCCCTCGTGAGTTGCAGATGTTTTATGCTTCCCATAAGAGTAATCAACACAAGAGCTGATTTGTTTGGCGAACAGGATTTTGTGAGCATTGCTCACTGTTGTGGGAGCTGTGGGTGCATCTGTATATTGGAAATGATGACCCTGGATTTGTTTATTACTCGGTTTCCAAGATGTTTGCCAGTTTTCCAGTAGGTTTCCCCATAGCTTTTCCTAAAAACTGTCATGAGCAAACTGTAGCCGTATCAGTCTTTCATGTCCGGGTGGGACAGATTCCAAAAGCTTTGCATTTAATTAAGAAAGGCATAAACTAATGACATTCGTAATGGGCAGATATTTTGTTTGGCTTTGTTTCTACCCTGGCAGGTTCCCTAATTTACTATTATGCGAGTATTGATATTTTTTCCTGCATAGTTTATTATACTGCTTGATAAAGATCTTAATCCAACAGGCCCTTTAGCTTCCTGGATCAGTGTCAGCTTGGTTCTGAATAATAAGGGCCAGATCCTCAGCTGGTGAAAAGTGACTTCAGTGGACTTGTGCCAGTTTATACCCACGGAGAATGTTGCCCAAAGTGTTTATTTCCACATTTTCAGACGCTTGTTCAGCATCAGCAATACCCTGTATAGGCCTTCAGAAGTGTGTATGTATTTTGTGGGCATCAGGCTGATTCCTCCTGTATATTTTATTGTTTTGGTTTGCATACCACAATAATAAGCCTCTACTAGCACCGAGGATCTGCATAAAAATCTTTTCAAACTCTTTTCTGCAACTGGAAGGGCTAGCAACTTGCTTTGATTTTGTTTTTTTTGTGTGTGTGTGTTTTTTAAATGAAATGATTCTCTGCAGCATCGGATGTGTATCACTTGCAGGTTTAAACTCGTGCAAATGGTGGATTCTCTGTAACTTGAAGTCTTTAAATCATGATTTGAGGACTTCAGCAACCCAGCCAGAGGCTATGGGACTGGGTGGTGAGGTTCCGTGGCCTGCAATGTGCAGGAAGTCAGACTAGATGATCATGATGGTCCCTTCTGGCCTTAGAGTCTGAGTCTAATCACATGACTCAGAGTTGGAGCTGTTTTTTAAAAAAAAGCCACCAAGTATTCTGAGACTTGCAATAAAGTCATGAGAGTTGGCAACACTGTAACACATATTGCTGTGGCTCAAGATGCTGGAAAGACGTGCCATCCTTTTTCTAACGGGCAATATAGGGGAGAAAGGGGGCTAAGAAGACACTGAATGTAAGAAATGGGGGAGAAGTAGAAGCTCAAAAACTAGAAGGCAAATGAAAAGAACCGAGTTTTCTTCTTTTATACTCACGATTCTTAACTCAATCTCATTATTTTGGGGGCCAGATTCCTGGTTTTGGAATGCTTGGGGGGGTATTGGAGCTGGTTGAACATGTTCCATTGGAACCTTTTTCTTTTCCCCCTCTGGAAAATTGGGTTTTTGACTAATTGAACATTTCCCCAGAAAGCGCCACTTGCCTCCAAAAAAAATTTCAGCTTTTTGTTAGAAAACCAAAAATTGTTCGCTGTTGGCTTTTGGTTTTTTGATGACTAGACAAAATTTTTGGCTGAAAATTTAGACAAAATAAAAAATGGAGGGTTTCATCAACATTTTCCACTGGGTGAAAAAAATGTTGGCAACACAGTGTTTTAAAGTATATTTTACTTATTCTATGTCACATCAGAGTCTTCTGAAATACATTGAGTTGCATTATTTCTCTGTACCTTAGAAAAAGCCAGATATGCTTATTAAATCCTTACTTTTGTGTCACTTTTTCAGACATGGCTCAATAGATTTTCCTACAGGTTCACAGGGCACAGGTTACTGCTAGCTAATACAATCTGGAATTAGTCAGCAGCACTGGAGTTTGAGTGTAGGAAAATAAGATGTTCATTTCTTAGATGTGCCTATCGTGAGAGTGAAAGGGAGTGCGTATCACACTTCGAATCACATTGCATTCCTATCACCTGCTCTGATAGGATTATCCAGCTGTTATACAAACTTCGTAACGTAATGACAGAGACGCACGGTATTGTAGAACTGATAATACCAGAAGATTATGGTGCAGGATTAGTGTTTGTCTGTTGTTAACAATAAATTGGGAAAGTACAAACGATGCACTGAGGTGCAAACTGTTACATTACTGTCCTCTAGAGGTGGGTTCAAGCTACAGAATTTGGATCGGATCGGCACTGCAAAGCACTCTAATGGACCTGGATCTAAACAATGGGTAAACAAGGATCCAAAGCGAATGTTACAAGCCAAGTCCATGTCTAGTTTGTATATTAGCTGCCTCCCCGCCCCCCCAAAAAACCTGCATTGAATGAATATCCTTAGTGCGTATCTTCAAAAAAAAATTGTCTTCAGTTCCCTGCATGTAGATAACCAAAGATACACCTGTTCTGTTCTCTTCATTGCTCGTGTTCATATAAATTAAGCCCTGCCCATTACAGTGAAAGGGATTCTGTGTAGGACGTACTACAGGAATAATAATATGTCCCATTCTCGTGACACATACATTCCATGCTTCCTCAGTGAGGGTCCTTAGTTTTGTCCTGATAGTTTTCTTTCACCTGCTTCTCCTGGCAGGCCTGATTCCCTTCTCATTTACACAGGCGAAAAGCAGAAGTGACCTCACTGAAGTCAATGGAGTTAACCAGGTGTGAAATCAGTGCAAGGAGAATCTGGCCCTTTGAGCCTCGTTCCAGTTCTCCACCTGTGCTACCTCTTACCTGCAATGTGGTGGTCATAATGATGCTCCACAGTCATAATACAGCACTTTCCATCCAGGGATCTTAAAGCACATTGCAAAAGAGGGTTAGTATGATCTGTTTTAGAGATACGAGAACAGAGCGATGACATGCCTAAGGTCGTAAGACCGTCAGGCATAGAATCCGGACCTTTTCCCTCCCAGTTCCATGCGTCATCCGCATTGCCTCCCTAGTACGGCAGAAGAAGGCTAGTCCAGTGGTTAGAGCACAAGGCTGGGATTCAGGAGACCAACATTCAACACCCTGCTGTGCCAAAGACTTCGTGTGTGACCTTAGGCAAGTCACTTAGGCCCAGATTTTGAAAGGTGTTTAGGTGTTGCTGCACTTACCTGATTTAGGGGCCTGATGTCATTTTCAAAACAGATTAGGAGCATATTTCCCATTGACTTTTAATGGCATTTAGGCTCCTAAATGCTAAATCCCTTTTGAAGATGAGATTTAGGCTTCTAAATCAGTAGATGTTGCAACGCTGAGCGCAGCAGTGCCTGAATACTTTTGAAAATCTGGGCCTTAGCCTCTCTGCTCTTCATATGTAAAAGAGGAACAAAAAGACTGCCCAACCTCACTGGTGTGTAATGAGGATAAATACATTAACAGATTGTGAGGAGCTCAGATGCTAAACTAAAGGTAGCCATATAAGTCCCTAAGCAACAGCAACAATTATAGGATTATACATCATGTAATGTATCTGCCCTATTATCTGTAGATCCCCTCTTCCCATCCTTCACATCTCCATCATTACCTTATGGCAGATCTGTAGCCGTTAGAACCAAAGCCCGTTATTTTCCCTGCATGATGTTTTGATCTGTCTCCCTCGGTCCCCCCGCTGCGATGTCTAGTAGGAAACCAGGAGAAATTGGCTGTTGTGTGTTAGTCTAGATACTAGTTCTCTGACCCTGTTTTCAGACCCCTCAGCTCTTTATTCTTAATGACACTCATCAGCACCTAGGTGACCAGAACAGGCTTTCAGCAGGAACAACACCGATCTTGTCAACTGGTACCATCCCTCCCCGCTCCCATGCCTGCTTGTAAAAAGACTTCTATAGAATTCTAAAGAGCTTTTGTGCAGAGCCTCCTGCATGTAATCTGTCTAATCATATTATTCTTATTGGCTGTTCAAGATTTAAGAATTCCCTTTGAGTCTTAAATGGGTCTGGAAGATTAGAAACAGTAATTGCAAATTTCTGCCCACGCGTCTTTCTTTGCAGAGGTGAGTTGTTCCTATTATTGTTGTTGTTATGCCAGTTGAAATCATTAGGTTTGTTGGAAGTTTCCAAACTCCAAATGAAGCTAATCACATGTTACAAAAACCATTGGCAAAAATCATTTGGGCTTTTCTTCTTCCCTAGTTGTGCTGCTATAATCATTAGGGCTGCGTGTGTCAGCGACCCAATGCTAGCCGCCCTAAAGATGCGAGAAAAGGTGAAAGGTTCAACTGGTCATTTTAAACTAATCCTAAACAGGCAACAGCTTTCTTGATTCATTGCATGAAATTATCTGAGGCCTGGTCTACACTAGAAAATTAGGTCGGATTAACTACGCCACTCAAGGGTGTGAAAAAGCCACACCCCTGAGCAGTGTAGTTAAAATAACCAAAGTCCCCATGGAGACAGTGCTAGGTCAATGTAAGAACATTTTTCTGTCGCCTTAGCCACCGCCTCTCGAGGAGGTGGATCACCCCTTCCATCTGCGTAGGTAGCGTCTACACTAGGAGGGTGGTGAAGCACTGGAATGGGTTACCTAGGGAGGTGGTGGAATCTCCATCCTTAGAGGTTTTTAAGGCCAGGCTTGAAAACCAAAGCCTTGGCTGGGATGATTTAGTTGGTGTTGGTCCTGCTTTGAGCAGGGGGTTGGACTAGATGACCTCCTGAGGTCTCTTCCAACCCTGATATTCTATGATTCTATGATACATTGAAGTACTCCAGTGGTGTATCTGCAGCCTCTCAGCTGTCCTGCTGTAACATTTTAAGTGTAGACAATCCCAGACGCTGTGCTATGGAGATTGTACCAGCATTATCGTATGTTGCCGTAGCTATGCTGACATAACCCTGTCGTATACACTCAGCCTGCGCCCACGATGGGGTTTTTCTGTCAATGCAGGAACTCCACCTCCCCAAAGGATGGTACCTACATCGATGGAAGCATTTGTCTGTCAGCGTGCCTGTATCCACACCAGGGGTTAGGTCAGAATATCTAAATTGGTAGGGGAGGTGGTTTTTCACACCCTGACCAACGTAGCTATGGCAACCGAACTTTTAAGCATAGACCAAACCTGAGTACATTCAATTATTCTTTGAGTCAGTGCAATGAAGTAGTAGGAGACTGAAAAACTCAGAGAGAGAGACAGAAGGGAATGATTTATAGACCCCTATTGCAGAGGGAGGACATCAAATCACTTCATTGACAGGTTCTTCTGACTGTCATATACTGGGATGTCAGACTGGGATGAAAGGCAAGGCCCTCTTTTGCTTCGGTGCCAAGTCCGGATGCTGCCCATTGTTCCTCACAGCGCCACTCCGCAGTATCCCTGGGCCCAGGAAAGACTTTTGGCTCTGCCAGGCAGCACCTTTACTTCCTTTGAGAACTGCTGATCCATGGCTGTTACCTGGAAGGAGCATGCCAGTCCCACGCGAGCCTTGTGTGAGACTTGTCTGAGCATGGCAGCCCGTAAGGGCTGGGAGCTTTTGGGTTAGGGTTGCCAACTTTCAAATTGTACAAAATCGAACGCCCTTGCTTCCAGCCCCATCCCCCTCCCCCAAGGCCCTGCCCTGCCCCTTCTCTGAGGCCCCGTCCCCACTCACTCAAGCCCCGCTCCCTCTGTCACTCGCTCTTCCCCATCCTCACTCACTTTCACTGGGATGGGGCAGGGGTTTGGGGTGCAGGAGGGGGTGCGGACTCCCGGGTGGGGCCAGAAATGAGGGGTTCAGGGTGCGGGAGGGGCTCTGGGCTGGTGCAGGGAGTTGGGGGTGTGGGAGGAGGTGTGGGCTTCAGCTGGGGATGTGGGCTCTGGGGTGGGGTTGGGGATGAAGGGTTTGGAGTGCAAGAGGAGGCTCCGGGCTGGGATCAAGAGGTTTGGAGTGCGGGAGGGGGCTTGGGGCTGGAGCAGAGGGTTGAGGTGCGAGGAGGGGGGGTGTGGGCTCCAGGAGGGAGTTTGCGTGAGGGAGGGGGCTCAGGGCTGGGGTAGGGGGTTGGGGTGCAGGAGGGG
>NW_020665065.1:13627819-13628796 GCF_002925995.2 Terrapene triunguis
TGGGGTGCAGGAGGGGGTGCAGGGTGCGGGCTCTGGGAGGGAGTTAGGGTGCGGGAGCAGGTTCTGACCTGGGGCAGGGGTTCAGGGTGTGGGTTCCGGCCGGGCAGCGCTTCCCTTAGGCGGCTCCCGGTCCGCGGCACAGTGGGGCTAAGGCAGGCTCCGTGCCTGTCCTGGCTCTGCGCTGCTCCCAGAAGGGGCCAGCATATCCAGCCCCTAGGCGGAGACATGGCCAGGCAGCTCTGCATGGTGCACACCGCCGCTGCGACCAATGGGAGCTGCGGAGGCAGGGAGTCTGTCTTAGTCCTGCCAACTGGACTTTTAATGGCCCTGCCAGTGGTGCTGACCAGAGTCCCAGGGTCCCTTTTTGACTGGTGTTCCAGTCAAAAACCGGACACCTGGCAACTCTATTTTCGGTACAGAAATCCTTTCAGTATGCGTGCATGTGTGTGTGTGTGCGCGCGTGGGGGGGGGTGTAGGGGTATTCCAAGGAATAGGATGCATTGGGGCAGCATTGCTTAGCCTAGGCATTTTCCATGGCTGGCCTGGAGGGTAATTTAGTTGAGCTACTTTCTTTCCCCAAGCCCATGAACGTTATTCTCCTTTGTCCTTTTCCTAAGTGGCGTTTCCTCTCCCCCCACACACACTTGCACCCTTACTTTGAATTTTTTACTGAACGCCAGCAGCGCTTTGCAAGTCAGTAACCACACACGGTCCCTGCCCCAGGGTGCTCGGTCTAGTTTAGGTGCAGACAGAACAGTGCAGACATACGGGGTGCAATAGACCAGGGGTTCTCAACCTTTTTTTTTCTGAGGCCCCCCAATGTGCTATAAAAACTCCACGGCCCATGTGGTGCACAGCAACTGTTTTTCTGCCTCTAAAAGCCAGGATCAACATTGGGGGTAGCAGGCAGGGCAATTCCCTGGGTCCCCATGCCACAGTAGGTTCCCACAAAGCTAAGTTACTCAGGCTTTGGCTTC
>NW_020665065.1:13628806-13651675 GCF_002925995.2 Terrapene triunguis
TCCACTGAAATAATAGAACTAACCCCATGAGTAAAGGGGGTTAGTCCTAGGCGCAAGATCAAGCCATAAAAAAAGACTGGAAACCCCCAGGCAAAGGATGGGGGATAAGGAAGTCACAACCTGGGGCTCCTAGATATTACCACAGTACAAATAATAATAAATGCAAAGTGATCCAAGTGATTTTTGCCACATATCTAGTTAGTTTCCTGCTTGTTGTTGTTTTTTAATTCTATAAAAGCTATACCCATCTTCCCCCTTCTCCATGCAATTTGGCTCTGAATTATATGGATTGTTGTCTCATATTTGGGGAGTAAAGAAGTCTAGTGTGGCTGTTAGTTTCTCCCAATGCTGTGGAGGTCCAAATCTGAAATGTTGTTAGAAAAATAAGAGTAGCTAGCAGTTCTGGACCCACTACATTTCCTTCCTCGCCGAGGGAGTCTGGTGACAGATCAGTTAATCGGAGCACGATTCATATTTAACATAGAGGGCAATTAGTGTCAGCAAGTCTCTTCAGACCTCTGCCATAAAGCCCTAAGAAACTGGAGAGGATCTAGCAAAGAAAAAAAGACTAGCTACAGTCTCAGTACATATAAATCAAGCAGCGAACGTTCATGTCAGATTGCAAGTGGAGGCTGAAGGTAAAACAAGAGGGGATCTGGCTGGCCTTTAGGGATTGTGATGGGTAGAGACGGTTAAGAAGTGTGTGTGTGTGTGTGTTTGTGTTGTCAGAGAATTGCAAAAACGTTTGTTGAATTCTTCTCAAAAATACTTTCAGGCACAATTTTCCAGCCAGCTCTAAGAATGAGATTAGCGTGGCCAGATCCTCAGCTGGTGTAAACCGGCATTGCTCATTTGACTTCAGTGGAACTAAGATAATTTACACCAACTCAGGATCTGGCCCAGAGTCTTTAACCTCTGGGTTGCCCAGTTGAACACAGACCAAGTTGATAGTGACTGAAAGTAGTTGTCGTCCAATAGCTATTTGGTGGCCTATTTGGCCGCCAGACACCAGCTCCCTGTGGAAAGATGTCCATGTGATTAAACTAATTGGCCCCGTCGCTGGCATTCTTTGCATAGAGGCCAAGGACTCTCTGGGTCTGTGAGAGGCACAACACAGGAATGCAGGCAGGCGTTTGAAGTGATCTGGGGTTTAGTTTCTTGAACACATCTGAAGTCTCCTATAACCTTGTTTTCGAGATTCAGTATTTCTGATGTTATTTCCCCCCAGTAATGAGCAGTGAGGGAAACATCCAATTTGAGTGGCCTGGTGTTAAATTGGAGTCTAAAATGCATCACTGCCCTCCTCCTATTGAGGTCCTGGTGAAGGGTGCCACTGCCTTTTACAAAGTGTCAGTTCTTTGACCTGAACTCGCTGGTAATGAATCCAGAGGAACTGCCTTGAAGCCCATGGAAACATTCCAGGAGGGGTAATTAGAGTTGGACCTGTCCCAGAATCCTGGATCCAAATAACACCAAACTTTCAGGATCCAAATTTGGATCTGAACTTTGCAACTTGAGCCTAGTTGTAGGGAAAATCCTCAGGGTTACATTGGCCTTGGCAGTATTTGGGAGGGAGGAATGGCATTGAAGACATTTGCTCCTTTCATTCCATGAGCACGTCTGCTTTTTCTCACAAGGAAATGCTCCCGAATCTTTAACTGCCTGATCAGTGTCTTATGAAAGCAAAACAAAACCATTCAGAGTGTAAATAATGCAAGCTTGTTTTCTTTACTGAATGTTGGCTGGTGAAAGTAAGTGCTGAGAATCTTGCCCCTTTCAAAAACAGATTAAGGAAATGAATTCCTTCCCGCTGGGTTTATCCTTGACCCTAGGTTAAAAAAGAAGAAGAAGAAATATCTTGTATTAATTGTAAAGGATTCTCTACCATGACGGAGATTCAGTTATAAATGACTGTGTTATAACTGTGTCAGTTTATAACTGCAGGGGGAAAAAGCTGCTTTTTGACTCCTTATCTTTCAATTTTTTTGGTGGTGTCATAAGAGCTGAACTTAGGTGAGCTAAAATAAGCACCGATGGGATTTGAACTGGTTAGCAGGCAGCGGATGTTCTCAGCACGCGAGGTTCCATTATTTGGAATGAGGGAGGGAACCTTTTAAATTGCACAACGTTGTCAAGTTTACCTAACGTGGGCTCCAATTCAGGAAAGCACGAAAGTACATACTTAACTTTCAAGCGTCTGCTTAAATCCCTTTGACTTCAGTGGGACTCAACACCTGCTTGGATGCTTTCCTGACATGGGATGCTTGCCTGAATCTTGGTCATCAAAGGTCAGCTTTTCAGGCATTCACACCTAAACTGAGATAATAGAAAATGTGTGTGCCCCTTGCCTGTGCAAGCTCTGTATTTATGCATGGAAAAGGACATTTGTGCATCCAGACCGGACGGCTGAGCATGTAAAGAGCTATTTTTTATTTTTATTATTATTTTTTGCATGCAAGTCCCTGTTGCATTCACAGAATCTGTCCCACTGAGCTGGTGAGTGACCTTTTCCCCCCCAGTAGTTAGGCCGCTAATGTCTTAACATTTTGCCGTCGCTGACTCCCTACCAAGCCGTGTCTGTTTCAGGTAGAGTTAGAACAAATCATGTCTCTTCCTCTTCACAAGCCCCCTTTTAAGATAAAGAACAAGGCTAAGCAAGCCTGCTGAAATCTCTGTTTTAATTTTTATTTGCAAATATCATAGAGCCATTGCCTTTCTGCTAGGATCAGATCCTCTTATCTGAGGGATAATAACTGGCTCACTAAACAATATAATCCCTCTATAACCCCAAGCAATCTTTCAGAAGGATTTCCCAAGTAGCTGAAGACCATAGTCAAATCTCCAGATATAGGATTAATTGGAATAAATCAAGTTTATATCCAGCCACAAGTGTAAAAAAAGGTGTGCATGTATAAATATTAGTGTGTGTGTGTGTGTGTGTATATATGTGTTTAGCTCTTAAGTGATCCTTAAGGGGCTTTACAGATTTAGATTCTGATTCCGCAAACACTGATATACATGCTTAACTTTATGTACAGGAGTTTTCTCATTGAAGTCAGTGGGATTATGCACATACATAAATTTAAGCACATCTATAAATTTTGGCAGAACCAAGGCCTTAGATGCAAATATCATTTGCTTTTGGCGCACACCTTCCCGTCTGAACCCTTATGTTAAATAATTGGACCGGATCCCGCTACTCTTACTCACTGTGTCGTTCTTACTTACAAGCATTGTCCTCATCAAATCAATGGGACGGCTAGTGTGAGTAAGAATTGCTCACGTGAATAAGGGGTGCATGTTTTGCCCCACCGATTGGTATAATGGTTAGCCAACATCTCTCCCCACGTGTCTATATAGAGGTTCCTCACCCTTGGATTAAATCGCTTATCACTTCCTGATTCTGGCTGAGGGAGCAGCACCCTTTCTTAGGATATTTCAGCACTATTGCCTGATTCTCGCCTGTGTCGGTTTCTGCCAATATAATCTATGCTTTGTATCTAATCTAATCTAGATTAGATTAATCTGCCACATTTATTTCCTGTCAACTGTTCATTTGTGATCCAGCTGGATAAGTGCAGGAGAGCACAGAGAGGCTGGGGTAATACAGGTAAAAGATGCAAACAGGTACACAGAATGCACATGAATCGCTACCGGCAAACGATGCACGCAGTGAGAAACACAGGGCTGTCAATATTCTGACGCTGGTAGTAGGAAGCCAATCTGGTAGTTGGTGCAATAAATCCAATTTGTAAATAAGTAGCAGTCAGACCCACCAGGGAGCCAGTCTGCATACAGAGCTTGGGGGTGGCGAGAGTACCCAATGAGGTAGGTTCTGGAGGTGTTTGCTGTGGCTTTGTCGTATTTTGCAGGGGGGCTGGGTTCAATTTGTATTGGCACATTAATATTTTGGGGCTGGTCTTCACTGCAGAAAAGGTGTGTGTGTGTGTGTGTGTGTTCGGGGGGGGGAGGGCTTAATATGGAAATAACTAATTTGTTGTCAAATCCCAATGGAGACAATGGGTACGTCTACACTAAAGAAAAACCCGCGGTGCCAACTCTCAGAGCCTGGGTCAGTTGACTCAGACGTGCAGGGCACAGGCCATGGGGCTAAAAACACCAGTGTAGATATTGCCTGTTTGGATTGGAGCCCAGGCTATGAAAACTGGCAAGCGAGGAGGGTTTTGGAGCATGGGCTCCATCCCAAGCAGGAATGTCTACGCTGCTGTTTTTAGCCACGCAGCCCGAGTCAATTGACCCTGGCTCTGAAACTCGGTGAGTTTTTCTTTGCAGTGTAGATATACTCAAGGCACAGGTGGTTTTCACCTTTATGTAGGTAGCTGAGGTTAACCCTGTACCCACCCTCCCACCTGACGTCAATCTCAACTAGCTACATGGAGGTAAAAACTACCGTGCCTTGTTTCCCCTAGGATTTGGCATTGAGTGAGGTAGTCGAGTGGGGTGGACGTGGGTAATTCCATTTTGCCAAAGATGTCAATATTTTGGAATTGGATTTTGTTCTGATATGGAAAGAAAACCAAACACTTCAAAATTCTTTGCAGAAGGGAATGGAGCCTGGCTGTGGGGCAGTCTGCCTGAAAGCGCTGCCCCTGAGGTCCCCACCTCTGAGGCAGTCCCCACGGCACGCTGCCCCAGAGCCGCGGGCTCCTGCAGAACCCATTGGCCGAGCGTAAGTTGTGTTGTCTCACTCCGCCCCCTCACCCCAATGGCCTTTACTCTGACAGATGTCGTCCGTCAGGCTCTGGGCCAACAGAAGCTGGGAAACTTTGCGGAGAGTTGTGTTACCCTGCTAAATTGCATCCACTGAATGCAGGCCAGTGAGTTGGATTGATGAACAGTTTGTTTCCTTGAGGTTTGGTTTTGTTTTAAATAAAGGAGAAAATTAACAGCGATGTGCAGCACAGAATGACTATGCGTTGGGTGATTTGTACCCAGGACTGACTGGGGTGTCAATTTTCATTGAAGTTTGAATTTTAATGGTATTAAGTTTATTAGTAGTCATTTTATTTAAAAATCCCATCTATTTCCTGCAGTTTAGTTTATAAAGAAGAAAAAAGAGAAGTAGATACTGTTCTGGGGTTTTGTTTTTTAACCTCTGAGTTGTGCAGAAATCCTGACAAGAATTAAGTGACATATTTTGAAGGTTAAACTTCTTTGCAAAGCCAGATTGTTTCTGTCTCGGGTGTCATTTTGGGACAGTTTTGTTTTCTTTTCAAGCACATCAAATATTTGTAATCCCAGAGGGACTGTGCTGCTATGGTCACTCTCACTTAAGCGGGAATTAAACGTTTTATCATTTTATAATATGCTGATCTCGCGTAGACTAGCAAAACTGCCAAAGAATGAAAGTGAGCAGAGAAATAAAGCTAGCCGAACTTTGTCCTTGTTTTAAGCAGTCTCATTCATCCCTCCCTAATATCCACTGGTTTGTTACTGTATGATAGCATGACCGCTGGACTGTCATCAAGATTTTTCCAAAGTACCTATGATTTTGGATGTCAGTTTTTGGATGCCCTGTTTGAGATACCTTAAAGGGGCCTGATTTTCCAAAAGAACGCTTCTTCTGAAGATCAGGTGCCTTTAAGATGTCTCAGGTTGAACTCCTAACCACTAACCACCTTTTTGAAAATGTTGGTCCTTGAGCTAAAGTCATCCTCTGGGGTAACACCATTGCCTTCAGTGGAGTAACACCGGGGTAGATTTGGCCCATTGGTTTGTTTTCATAGGTAGTTTGAGAGTCCAGGGCTGTCCACTCCAGTTTGTTGATGGAGGGTAGCATAGGAACATTATACTAGTTCCTTTTGGCTTTGGTTGGCTTGCTTTTGAAAACAGAGTGCTGAAGAAGTGATTTTTTTTTGTTGTGGAAGCAAAGAACAGTCCTATCTGACCTAGAAGAGCATAGAACTGCAGAGAGAAGGGAGAAGGCTGGAGAGAAATGAGTGAGAAGTTCAAGTTAATAGCTCCCCCAAATTTGCAGGTGTCATTAGAAACATTAGTAATAGTTACATTAGTGGGTCTTTAGATAAAGGACCTTTGCCAGACCATTGATACCAGAGCATCCATGCCTCTTTCATATAGGTATGCTGGAGAGTTAATCTTAATAGGTTTTCTTTCTGGAGTGAAGTCAAGGTTTAAGTGAGATTTCTCAATGAGAAAAACACAGATGGTCAAAATCCAGCCTATGTCTCTCCCTGCCCTGCCAGAAGACCTAACAAACATGAGCAATTCTCGTCTGAGTGATAGGCGCTCAGGGGAGCAGGAGGAGGAAGGAATCCTCCATCCAACCAGGCTGTGGAGCATCCTGGTCGCCACTCATCCCCTCAGCAAGGTTGGAGACCACTCCAGGTCCCTCTGCTCCCCGTATCTGCTACGTGACTTGGGATGTGCACATCTCGGCTGCCCCTTCTCCCCAGCTCCTTCCCTCTTGGCTTGTGAAATGTGATCATGCTAGACTAGTCATTGTCACTGGAGTGTATTTTATAATCTATTCAGTGTTGTGGGATATAAAGAGGCTTAAAGAATAAAAGAGCAGTCAGCCAAGTAGAAGGATGGACTTTTGGTTAAGGCATTGGATTGGGACTTGGTATGAATCCATATTTCTCATCTCTATAGTAGGCCAAACCAAAGCCCGCAGATCTGAAGACTCTTGCCATAGGGGGTCAATGGTGGATGTGTGATAGGTGGTAGAGATGATGCATAATCATTTAAAACTCCTTGTATGCAACCTAGATATTGAGAGAGACACTATCACTTATCCTGGGATAGTGGAATGTTCATTATACACTTGTAATGCTTGAATTCAATGAAGACCATGCAGGAAGGCAACACAAGTGCTCTCCAGATAAGAAACAGCCCATCAAACACTTGAAAGGCAGTGGGAGAAGTTGTTGACTTCAAGGATCTCACAGCCTGACTAAAGGGAAGATGCACTCCTTGCTATGCCTGGAGGTCAGAAGGTCTAAAAGCCCCCTGAGGAGTGGGGAGGGAGCTGTCAGTGAGCTCTGGCAGGGGCACAGATGTAGGTCCTGCAGGAGTGTGTACTGAAGCATGGAGCTGGGGAAGGCGTAGGGAAGAGTAAGCCTTAAGAAGAGGCCAGTGTGCTTATAGACCAGTGGTCCCCAAACTTTTGAGGGTCGGGCCCTGCCTTGCCCCTTCCGTGCCCTGCCCACCCCCTGGTAGCGGGGTCATGGACGGGGTAAGGGAGCTGAGGCTGGGGGTGGGTCTCGAGCAGGGACAGGGACAGAGCTGCGGCCAGGGGCCGAGGCTGGGGGTGGGAGCAGAACTGCAGCTGGTCTGCAAAGTAGGCTGGCAGCTGGTCCCCCAGCCAGGTGCGGAGCCGCACCGAGACTGGGGATGGGGACGGGCCCAGGCACCTGACCGGGTGCCAGGTCTGTGGCTGGGGCAGAGCTGGGGGCGGGGCAGGGCTGGGTGGTGGTCCTTGTCCTCCCCCTTGGGGACTGGCCTGAGGCTGAGCCCTCCACGCCCCCCACAAATGTTCCTCTGCACCCCACTGTTGGGGGACCTCTGATATAGACTGTTGTTTTAAGATCTGTTTTCTTTGAAGTGCTTTAGTTCTAAACCAAGGCTACTTGGCTGTACGGAGGCTGTTTGGTCGCTGATTACCACAGTCGTTGCTCCGGGAGGGAACAGAAAACGGCAGGTGCTGAACATAAGTCAGACCTGCTGAGGTTATTGTAGTTGATGTCCAGGGCCTAGTCAGAGTATGGAAGAATTGTTTGCTTCCATCCTGAGCAAGGCGGTGGCTAGAGTCCAGAGACCTGAGAGGGTGCAGAGCTTTGACAGTGAGCTCAAGCTGTGAACTTGGAGTTAAACCTGGATTTGAATCTAGGACTCAGGGCTGTCCTTGGCTCATTACAGTTTAACAGTATTGCACTTGAATGTGAATGCCTCAAACCCAAACGCTGCCCCAAGGTGAAGATCTAATTCTAGTCGTTGCCATTGGTGTATTTGAAGTACACCTTATGTTACATTAAAGTAACCTATTATATGCCTTGAGTTGCCAGTCACTGCCTTTTTAAAAGATTCTTGTGTTTTGTTAGTTCAGGGTAGTAAATTTAAAGCATAAGGTGACCAGGTGTCCGGCAGCGCTGCACAGCGGGACTGGCAGGCTCCCTGCTAGCCTCCGCATGACTCCCGGGAAGCAGCCAGCATGTCCCCCCTCCGGCTCCTATGCAGAGGTGCAGCCACTGCCCCTGCCCCTGGCACTGCCCTTGCAGCTCCCTTTGGAACCGCGGCCAATGGGAGCTGTGGGGGCTGCACCTACAGACTGGGCAGCGTGCAGAGCCCCCTGGCCATGCCTCCGCATAGGAGCTGGAGGGGAGACATGCCGCTGCTTCCAGGAGCTGCTTGAGGTAAGTGCCGCCCAGAGCCTGCACCCCTGAGTCCCCCCCCCGGCACCCCAATCTCCTGCCCCAGCTCTGATTCCCCTCCCGCCCTCCAAACCCCTTGATCCCAGTCAAGAGCACCCTCCTGCACCCCAAACTCCTCAACTCTCATCCCCCCCCAATCCTCCCCCCCAGCCGGATCCCTCACCCCCTCTCACATCCCAACCCCCTGCCCCAGCCCAGTGAAAATGAGTAAGTGAGTGAGGGTGGGGAGGATGGAGTGGGTGAGGGCGGGGCCACGGAAGAGGGGCGGGGCAAGGGTGTTCAGTTTTGTGCGAGTAGAAAGTTGGCAACCCTAAGCATGATGGGTCCTTCATGTATAGATCACATTCTGAGGTCAGCTGCTTCATTGCCTGTGTCATTCAAAGAAAGGCTTAGATATTTATAATGGGATTTTCAAGAGAGGCTGAGAGAATGAGGAAATTATTTGGGAATTGGGTGCCTAACTCCCTTAGGCTGCTTTGAAAATCCCAGCCTCAGATCACAAAAGTCTGAGTTTTAACAGTAGCTTCTAAGGAAATACTGACTATAAAAACAGAAGCAATTAGCTTGAGACAAAGAAACTGGGCCAGATCTGAATCGTGGTTAACGCTGGTGTAAACCTGAAGCAACTCCATTGAGGTAGAACAAGTCACTAGGCCCAATTCCAATTTCGCATTATACCAGTATAAATCAAAAGGACTCAAGACAATGGAGTTACACTGGTGTAAAGCCAGAATAAGACCTTGTCTTCACTATAAAAGTAGAATAAAAAAGATGTATTCTTAACATTGCAAACTCATATCTAAATTATAGCTAATTTGAGTTAACTAACTCAAGGTAAAATCCTAATGAAACTAAGAAAGTTTATAGGTTTCACATGAGTTAGCAGATCAACCAGCTAACTCACGTGAAACCTTTTTATAAGAATCTCTCCCAGTGGGAGTGAGTCTGGAATAGTCCTGATGTAACCGCATCAGCATCCGGCTCTCTGAAGTGACTCTGGATTTGCCCTGTGTAACTGAGATCAGAATCTGCCCCGACATGTATAATCTGTTAGACAATGTATCTAAAATGTAGACCTAATGGGAAAGAAAAAAAATATTAGCTCCTTATGGGGTTAAGGAAGGAAAAAGGGTCTCTTAGTAACCTACCCCGCACAGAGAATACAAAATATTTTTTGGTTTCCCCTGTGTAAACATAGAGCTACGTCAGTGAAACCTGAAAACTTACATTAATATTGACAATCGTGAAGATGGAGTTTGAATCCATATTTGTTTTTTTCTTCAAAGTAATACCGTAAATCAACCAGGAGCCCCCTATCTTAAGAATCCAGGCTGATATAGAAGAAGTAGATTTAATGTCACAGATATAAAGCATTGACCCCCCCCCCATTCCCTTCTCCATATGTGTAAGGAAAGACAAAAGCACTTTATGAAAAATTAAAATATCTCTCTCCATTCAGTCCTAAAGAAATCTGGCCTGAAGCCATTGAAATTGAGAGAGAAGGTCTAGGCTTGAAGTGATGATTACAAATCACTTAATAGCGCATGCAGTTGTACGTGATATTGGCTGTTTCATGTAGTTCCTTCAGTTCCTTGCTTCAGTCCTGATCCTTGAAACACTTACGCACCTGAGTAAATTTACACAACTGAGTAATCAGGCCATTGATTCCATTGGATTGCTTAAGGCTTCGATTGGTGAACTCATTTAAGCATATGCTTAACTTTAAAAAAGTATGTAAATTGCATTTCAATTGATGGGGTTTAAGCACACACTTTCGGTTAAGTGCATGTTTAAGTGCGTTGCTGAATCAGGGCCCAAGTGCGTGAGTGGTTTGGGGTGCTTGTATTTGGGCCCAGTGTCTAATGTTTGTATTTGTTTTGAAAATCAAGGCAGTTCACTTGTAGATGTTTGCTAGGTTCCATTTTGGAATGGGGCCAATTTAAAATCAGATCTGGATTCTGTGATTAGGATTTAAATTAATAAAAACTTGACAGTGTTAATCTGCCGAGGGTCATTTACTGTCCCCCAAACAGGGATAGGAGTAATTCCATGATTTAGGCCATAGTGACCTAATCCATGCATCAAACTGAGCTCAATCCCAGATCTTTTACACTGTTGTGTATTTTCCTCATTGGTATTTTTGATTATATGCAGTGTGGGAGGTAAAGATTCAGAAGATTTTCCTGACACCTAGTTAAAATTAATTTTCTCTCATTACTCCTAATTGTATCACTGTGAATTACCCTATTCCTCTACTTTGTGGGGTCACCCTTCAGTTATTTGTAGGCATTTCTGTTCCCATGTTGTTGCTCAGTCAAACTGTACATATTGAACCAGATTTTCACCTGGTGAAATCAGCGGAGTTAGTGATTCACAGTAACTGAAGATCTCACCCAAAAAATCTTTCCTTCAAATCCTTAAAGCCCCCTGGTAATTAGTGTTGTTCTTTTTCTTACTTTCATCAGTTTCTTTCTGATAAAGTGTCCAGAACCAAACACAGTCCAGGTGAGATCTTATCAAAGCTGTATCAGTAGGGTCCATGATGCAAAGCCTTGGAGTACGCAGCCCAAAATTATATAGTCTTTATGCTGCTGCCATATTGCATGGCAAACGCAAATCCAAATGATCAGTGACTATCCCCTTTAGTTCTCATTCTGTACGTCTGCTTCCTGGGTATCTGTCTGCCACTAATAACACTAATAGTTATTATTTTTGTTAATTGCTGCCATAGTGCCAATCCCAAGCATTCAAAAATCACGATTCGGGCCTCTGCAGAACCATGAATTTGTCTGAAAAAGTCATCAGATATTTCAAATTGCTTTTGGGTTCTTTTTCTTTGCCTTGGTTTTTGAGTCTGAATAGTACACGGGGTCACATTTGCAAGCTTTTCCCTGACTACATGAGGGCTGAGGTTTTCACGTATTCACATGACTCTAGGAGCTGAGACTTCAAGAAAAGCACAAATTATTGCTAGACTATAAAATCGTGAGAGTTGGCAATGCTTCTTATTGTAGTTTCATATCCTTTGTGTCCTATTCAGATAATCCACATTCTCTTCCTTCTTTCCCATCACTCCTTGTCCACATTTTAAAATTCCCATTTCATCTCTCTTCACGAGTTCCCCTTTCCTCCCTTTATCATCATGCTTCCCTGCTCTGATGCAGTGAATTTTTCAAGGGTATCAAAGTGGAGCAGAGAAATCAGAGAAATCTCTCCATCTTTCTTCCCCCCCCCCCCACCCCCTTCCAATGCAGGAGGTAGAATCCGAAATTAAAATAAGCTCTGTACCCGTAATATATCTGTCTGCACAGCTCTCTCTGGTTGTTAGTTCTTGTTTTCAGGCCATGCACCTGTACTGAATTGATGATACGCTGCAGTACCAAGGCTCGGTGTACCCTACATACTTCCTTCGGTATAACGCCGTCACTCAGAGGTGTGAAAAATCCACATCCCTGAGCGACATAATTATACCAAGCTTAACCCCCCACACCCCATTGTGGACAGTGCTATGTCAGTGGGAGAGTTTCTGCCACTGACGTACCTACCACCTCTCGCAGAGGTGGAGTTAAGCCAACGGGAGAGCATTGGTGCAGCTGCACCGATGTAAATTTGTAGTGTAGACCTGCCCTGAAAGAGACATTTTTGCTTCAAAAAAAAATCAGATGTTCCCCCTTCCATAGGGCATATCTCAGCGGTCTTGTTCCTGGTTCATTGATAAGCTAGGGAGAGTAAGGAAGAGACGGGCTTTAATTTTCAAAAATAACTAGTGATTTTGGGTGCCCAACTTAAGACACCTTACCGTGCCTGATTTTCAGACGTTGTGTGCTCAGTGCTTTCTGAAAAAACAGGTCGCTTTAAAGGTGTCCCAAATTGGGCACCCACATCACTAAGTACTTCTGATAATTTAGGCCACAAGATCCTTGGCATTTCTTCGTCGCCTTTTCCTGCATCTGTGACAGCCAGGATTTCAGCATGGCTGTGTCAAATCCATTTAAAGTGCTTTTACTGTAATTAATGAACTGTAAAGCTGGCAACAATTACTGTCAATTATAAATGTTGCTCTTTGCACTGATTTTTGTTTTTTAAAAGTAATCTACACTAATTATTTAATTGCGTGGGACACTGTGTATGGAAGTTAGTTTTAAATATACATTTAATGCAAGATTTTTGTGGTGTAGCAATTTCAGGACCATCTGACAACTTCACTGTGCTTCATATCATTGTCACTTGAAACGTCATGGGGACAGCAGGTTTGGGTCTCAGGTCCTACTGCAGAGAAGATACAGCCACCTGCCATTTGGATAAAAGAAGATTTTCTAATAGCTATAGAGGTCTTATGACACACAGTTAAGCAGTTCTCATTCCATCCACTAGATGACAGCAGCACACGATTGTACAGCATGTGTTTGTGGAGCAATGCAAGCGCTCCTCTGATGGAATTTTTTGCTAGACTTCTCTATGTACTCCAAGAACAAACCTTATTTTCCCCTCTGAAAGCCATACATGAATATTATTTATTACTGGTACATCATGGTGCCCAGAAGACCCACTCAAGTTTACAATCCCATTGTGCTAAGGGCTGTACACAAACACAGAGAGAGGCGTGGTGCCTGCCCCTGGCATGTAGAAGTGGAATTAATTTCTAGCTCTTTAAAAATTATTTGTCCAGGGGAAGATAATGGCCATTAAGTCACACTACAACTATAGCATCATTTATAGCATCCCCAAATACTGTATGAAGTTTAAATAACATGATTACAGACATGAAGAATGATGCGGAGAGCAGAATGAACAGGCATTAGGAAGGGAGGAAAGGTGTACATTTCCTCTGAGATTGAAAAGGGATGGAGAGTCAGTACGGGGGAGGGCAGAAATACAAGAAGCATTTTTCAGGAGGAGCAAAGGAGAAGGCTCTTGCACCCCCAAGGGCCAGATTGTATGGAGGGACAGACAAGCGGGGGGAGCAGGGAGGGAAGTACAGAGGGAGGCAGTGCTTAATTTGTAATGAAAGAGGTGCCGGGCCTCAAGAAATGTTTTTACATTCATAACTGATGCAGCAAGTCCACAGGAGCCGGGGCTATGAAGTGCCAAGCCTAGAGGTGCCGGGGATCAGCCCTGGCACAAAGTAAGCGCTGGAGGGAGGGTCTTGTAACCGTAAGTCCCATGAGCCAAATGAATATGGGATTGTGAGCACTGTGACGATGGTTCTATATCCATAATACATTCACACCAGTGTTAGAGGAACACAGGAACGGCCGTATGACATCAGACCGTGGGCCGGTATCCTGCCTCCGTCGGCAGTTGCAGAGGAAAGTGAAAGGAAACCGGGCAGTAGGCAGTTATGGACTACAAATATAGGCCTAGCAGGGGGAGAACTTCGGATAAGTGGTTCTGGGGTTGGCCAAGCTCTCTCTTCCTTTGCTTAGAAACCCGTGATTAAGGGGTTTGCCTCTGTGTGAAGAGTGGGCTGCGTTTGTTCTGGAGTTATACAGGAGGCACATCGAGGGGGTAACACTCACATCAGCTCCTAAGCCTGAATTTACGGATGTAGGCTGTCAGTAAGATCGACAGTTCCATTAAGCAGCAGCCCTCTCTTGGTCTGAGTGATTAAAATGTCTGCATCCACCCTACTCTTCATACATCATATCACTGCGCTGGCACTTAATCAGGAGCTGAATAAAACCCAATGCATTCTTCACAGCTTTTTATTTTTTCCCAGGTGGGGTATTGCCAAGACATACTATGCTGTCCTTCACTGAGTTTCCGTTTTTTTCTGGAACCAAAGTTAATAATTCCAAAAGTTGCTTTATTACACACTGCTATTTCTCGTTATTGAAAAAGGAAACAGTGTTACAACTTTTGGCCTGAGCAAGCCGTCTCTGTTTGGTTCTGGACTAGTTTCCAGATTACCAGGATCCAGTGAGGAGGACTGGTTTTATGGTTAAGGGACTGGAGAGGGACTCAGTGGGAACTTGGCTAAATTCCTCTCTCTGCCACAGATTTTCTGCATCACCTAGGGCAAATCACTTAATCTCTCCATCTCCCACCTTTTTGTCTGTCCTGTCTTTTTAGTTTGTAAGCTCTTCAGGACGGGGGCTGCCTCTTACTGTGTGTTTGTACGGGGCTGAGCACAAGAGGGCCCAGATCTTGGCTGGAGCCTCTAGATGCCATGGCAATACCAACAAAATAACTGGATCCATGCCAGCAGAGTGAGTCTGGGGGCCCAGTGGAAGTCAATAAGGCTCCCCCTGAGCGCAGGAGTCTGCCCATGGAGACCCAAGTGCAGGATCGGGGCCTACATGTGTAATGCGGTCAAGGACAGTTGCAACCTTCACAAAAGTAACAGGCCTTTTTAAAATAAAAAGAGAGTTGGTGATTTTCCAAACAGTGCTGTAACTTTAAATAGCTGCTGAAGCCCTCCTGGAAAGCTTTGAAAAGCATTTTATGCAGCAGAACAATTGAGCAAATTCCTCAACCGACTTTTACGCCAGTTTTCACTCAGCTAAAGAATTAAATTTGCTCTGGCTGCGTTTGTGCTTCGGTGGGGGCTGACTCCCTGTCACATGCTGTAACCACGAAGACCACGTTTCTTTCGCTCCATCAGAATTGTGTCTAAACATAAAGTTTCTCTGTGGTGCAACCTCCTGCGTGTGCTGATGGCTCTCTGGCATTTCACAGTCCGAGGAAACGCAGTGCTAAAACATTCTGCATCTTCTGGGTTTGTTTCACAGCATATTTTCATACAAAGAATGGGAATATTCTGCTTCACTTCATCTGATAATGAAAAATAACCCTGCTTAAGATGAGACAAAGATTGCATAATACTACTTGTTCCATCTGTCTACGGTACATATATGGCCTCCATTACCTTGCTATCTGAGCACCCCACAATCTTTAATATATTTATCGTCACAATGTCTCTGTGAGGTAGGGGACTGCTATTATCCCCATTTTACAGATGGGGAACTGATGAACAAAGAGATTAAGTGACTTGCCCAAGGTCATATAAGAAGTCTCTTGCAGAGCCAAAAATTGAACCTGGGTCTTTTAGGACTCAGGCTAAAGCTCTTGACCACTGGACTAGTCTTTCTTTCCTTTTCAGCTTGGATGTCTTCATTTTTTCACTGTGAGAAGCAGCTTTCAATTTCGGATCAATTGTCTTTCCATTATTATTATTATTGTTGTTGTTATTATTTATTTATTGAGGTAGCTCCCAAAAGCCCCCAATTCAAGCCCTAACGTGCGCAACACTGCACACACGTAAAATACAAAGATACGCCTGCCGCAGAGAGCTTCCGATCTTGAAGCCTTTTGCATCCGTTGTTTCCACAGCACCTTCGCCGCCCAGGAGCAAACGTGCTCCTTCCCACTGTGCCATCCAAAGACATCATTGGGCTTGCGAGCGATCCCGTTTCCATCACAAATTCTGTTTTGCTCAAAATAAACAGGTTTAAGTGTTTGTTTTTCCATCTCTCTCACTTCCGAATGGCGTCTGGAAACTGCTCTGCAATCAGAAAGCTAAATGACTAAGATTCTTCAAGTGGCGCACCGTGGTGTGAGCACAACGGCACGTTTGATACATGCAAAGCAACTTATCTTGTACTGCTTATGAATTGGCAATGCGGCATCAAACCTCCAGTTATTAGCGTGGCAGTTAGAGCCCTTGCGAATTTTAAAATGCACGGCTCCTCCTAGGGGGTATTTCTCCCCCACCCCCAAACATCTCCGAATCAGAATTCTAGAACCATAGGGTAAGAAGGGACCGCAAGAGTCGTCTAGTCTAACCCCCTGCCAAGATGCAGGAATCGCATGTCTAGCCACCCATGGTTGCCTTTTCTCTTGCCACCTGGCAGCTGTTGGGAGGGGAAGGGGCAAGCTTGTGAAAATTGCTGTGTTGGTGTTTTAGCCAATGCTTCGCTCGGTGCCAGGGGATATTTCCAAAGGAGTAGATGGCCTCTGGTGCAATTGCACCATACTCACGTTGCTGGTTTGAATCCATGCATGTGGGGGGGAAAAGGAAGAGCAGTGAACCTGGTTAATGTCAACTCTTCAAAGGGACGATTTTAGCAGAGGCCTAAAGGGAATGCAGCTATTGACAAGCTGTGCGTGTGAGTAATTAATGATTTCCTTTTAGGCCATGCACAAACATTTTGGCTCCTTTTCTCCTCATGTTTCTTTTCCTTTATGATCGTCTGCAGAGCACAACTGGCGGGACTCTGCTAGCGTACAGTACTGATGGCGCGTGACGTTCCCATGACCAACAGCCACGCAGGCGTTCTCCATAACTAGCACAGAACTACTGTCCTCGGAGCATCTGAATGCTCGCTGTCGCTAACATCACGCCTTGCCTATGCTATCCCGGCCTTGCCGCCAGTTAGCACCATATCCAAATGGAGGGAGGGAAGGGGGCATTAGTGCTTTCCTATGTTATATAAATGTTGCTGATGCTGATGGTAGTGTCAGAAGGTTTATGTTTGCCGGTTTTTTGGGTTTCTTTTTTTTTTTTTCTTTAAGCACTCAGCTCGCCGTGTGTGAAGCCATGATAACTTTGTCTAAACTGGTGCCTGTTGTCTCGGAGCATTATGGCAAGAGCTAAGATTAATAAAAGCCTGTCACTTTTATTAACTTTGTAATCTAGTGCATTATTTAATTCCAGGCAGGCATGAACTGCCACTATCAAAGCTTTTAAACTGCTTTGTGCGTGCTTGTGAAATAGATCTACTGCGGCTGGTATTGTAAAGCCAACCACACTGTGCTATCTGAGATCCCACAATTGCTTGCCATTCAACTGCAGTATCCCAGAACAACGCGCTTTAACGGTACGGATGAATGCTGACTCTTCATTAGCGACCACTGCATGCAATCTTTAATGCTTTTTGGGGGGGGGGGTTCCCTCAACCATTGTGATCTGATTCGTACATAAGTGTTGCCAACTCTCACAATATTTGAGGGTGTTTTTAAAGCACCAGCTCCTGGAGTCATGTGAATAAGTGAAAATCTCAGCTTTCATTTTGGGGTTAAAAATAAAGGTTCTGGCCCTCATGATGGTGAAGAAAAGCCAGGAAATGTAACCTGGATGTATAAAAAGAACCCAACCTTCCTTTTTTAAAGTCACAATGTTAAAAACAATTTAATGATTTCTGTGATTTTGGAATACTTGGGACTGGCAATACTAATAATTATCTGAGAGAAAATACATCAAAGAGATGTGCCAGGCCAATACTCCCCATCCACCCGTGAATGGTAAGGCAGGGTTTGACCTTGTCTATTAGGGCCATCAAGCAACGGCAATTAGGCTCCTTATCAACAGCTCAGTAGAGCAATGGGTCCCCAGTCTGCTGGGCTCCGGCACTGGTAATGAAAAAGGCTCTTTGTTCTATCATTGCCTCACCCCCAGACACCAACACACACAGCCCAGCAGAGAGAAGATAGAGATAGAAAGACCTTATTCCTGTAGGTCATTGACTTCATCCCAGGCCAGTGGGAACCACCTCATTAACATTCCCCCCCACCCCACCCCCAGCTAACAAGAAACCATTAGAACATCATTAAAAGCCCATTGGCATGGAACATGTAAATAGAGAGCCCCAGAAAAAAAGGCAGCGTTAGCATAGTGTGTGACATAATGGCATTTACTCCCTGTAGCAGCCTGCACAATTGGAACCTAAAACACACAAATCACTGGCTAGGGCTAGGAGGATGGTAAGTACAGCAAGAAGCCAGGCAAATGAAACATTTTTATATTGTCTGGGCATTTGCAAAGGTAGTGCTGGAGGAAGCAGAGCCGCGAAGGGAAAGGCAGCGTGACAGGCTGCAAACAGAGTAAGCATCGGGTGAAATATTGCTTAACGTGCTGGCGCTTTGACAGACATGCGGATGGATGCTGAAAAGGTGGAAATAATTCCAGAAATAGTTTTAAACGTTGTGTGTCTTCGGAGGGGGGGGGGGGCGGGAAAACCCAGACTGCTGAGTTTTAAATTGTGCCTCTGATCTAGAGCTTTGTCTTGGCCACGGAAAGAATCAGATGTTTTAGATTCCAAGGGCACTTCCGCTGACTTTGTTTGGTTTCAGAGAGAGACAAGGCGGGTGAGGTAATATCTTTTGTTGGACCAACTTCTGTTGGTGAAAGAGACAAGCTTTCGAGCTACACAGAGCTCGGATTCAGTTTGTTTCAAGCCCCAGCAGGTATTACACAGCCACCACCTCTTCCATGCAACAAGGACAAGATCCAGGCTTCTAGCCTTTGTTTTAAAATGTTGTTGACCTCATGGTATTCCCAGCTCATTCTGGGATTAGACATTCCCTGCCCGTTTGTGCTGCTCGTGCCGGATCGGGTAAGGTTCAAATAAGCATCAGAATGTTTGTGTGTTTAACGGAATCTAACGTTCTAAGGTTCACCCATCACTGGTCTTCTGCCAAGCTCAGGTCCAGAAATTGCCCTACCCATTTTACCCCTGTATTTGGCCGATGCTGCTGCTTCGTTGTATCACCAGTGTTGTGTGAATTGAGACCCTGTTTTAGTTCCACCCAGTAAGCAGGTGGTGGGTGCCTCCACCTGAGTCGTGACATAGGAGACACACAACGGATATTGTCCAAATTCACCCCCAACTCTCCTCCACCCCCCAAACAACTCCACTTGGGATGGTTTGCCTCTATTCTTTATTAAAAGTATCTCATTCCTAGGACAGGATTGTGTGTACAAACATAAGCCTTAGCCCCCACTCTTTGTCCTGGGGTGGTCGAATTAGGATTTTTCCCTACAGAACCCTCCAGCTCTTCCTTCTTGCAACAGGGAGACTGTTGGTCTTTTTTGTTCCCAAATGATGCTAATCAGACCCAATTGCTCTGGCTACCAGAGTGAGTCAGGAATCTAGCTCTGTACCTCCATAGCTGGTCCTGCAGCCTCAAACCCAATTACATTTCCTTAATATCTAGCTATTATTTTCATTTAGAAATCAAATATATAGAGAAGAAAGACACTGGAAACCATACTGGGTATCATCAAAGAACTACAAACCATATTCAATGGGACCCCATCCTGAAAGAACTCTTTCCTGAAACCTCTCTTCTGGCCTTCAAACAACCCCCCAACCTCTCCAAGCACATCCCCCCCGCTCACTACATTCCCCTCCCTCGGTGGCTCACTTTCCCCCACCCTCACTCACTTTCACTGGACTGGGGCAGAGGGTTGGGGTGCGGGAGGGGGTGAGGGCTCTTACTGGGGGTGCAGACTCTGAGGTGGGGCCAGAAATGAGGGGATCAGGATGCAGGAGGTGGCTCCAGGCTGGGGCAGGGAGTTGGGGCACGGGAGGGGGTGAGGGCTCTGGGCTGGGGGTGCAGGCTCTGGGCTGGTGCCAGGGATGAGGTTTTGGGGTACAGGAGGGGGCTCCAGGTTTGGGGGGGCTCAGGGCTGGGGTAGGGTGTTGGGGCTCAGAGTTGGGGCATGGGCTTACCTCGGGCAGCTCCCAGTCAGCGGTGCAATGGCGGGGGGCTAAAACAGGCTGCCTGTCTGTCCTGGCATCGCACTGCACATGCCCTGGAAGCAGCCAGCAGGTCTGGGTCCTAGGTGGGGGGGGGGCCAGGAGACTCTACACGCCACTCTAAAATCGGGACATCTGGTCACCCTAGCCTGTGGTGCCCGGGCTCCAGGAATATTCAGGGCCTGGCACCCCAAATTCTTCATCTCCGGCACCGGCCCACCCCATCCCAGAGCCTGCACCTCTAGCCAGAGCCCTCACCCTCCTGCACCCCAATCCTGTGCCTGATCCGGAGCCACCTCCTGCACCGTGAACCCTTCATCCTTGGCACCACCCCATACCCCACACCCCAACCCTCTGCCCTAGCCCTGAGCCCCTGCCACACCCCAAACCCCTCATCCCTAGCTCCACCCCAGAGCCTGCACCCCCAGCCAGAGCCCTCATCCCCCCTGCCACACCCCCACATTGTGCAGTATAGGGAAACTGTTAAACACTTACTGTTTCCAGTCCATTTTTACATTATTTTAATTATATATTGGCTTACGAGGCAGGTGGGGAGGCGGGACTTAGACCCGTTCTGGGCACCACTAAAAATTATACAAACCTGCCGCCCCTGTATGTGCTAACTACTTATGTTAAACTATCTGTTGGATCTTGTAATTAGCTGTGACACTCTTTGTACCTTTCCCAGACCTGAAGAACAGATCTACGTAGCTCGAAAGCTTGTCTCTCACCAACAAAAGTTAGTCCAATAAAAGATATTACCTCACCCATCTTGTCTCTCGAGTATCCTGGGACCGACATGGCTACAACACTGCGTATCGATTCAGATGTTATTTGTGCATGCAACCTGCATGTATATTGCTCCAAACTCCTGCATCACTGATTCAGCAGAGCCCCTTTGGTGCAGTTCTCTGTGCAGACTGTCTGTGCTGTTGTGTTATTGTTGCGAACTAATGTATTATGTTTTTTCCATCCGAAAAGGGACCAAACAAGTTCTTTTACTGTTTCAAGCGTTACTGCAAAAAGCTGCTCATTTTTTCACTGCTTCCTCCAAATTTGTGACTTTAGCAGCATTTGCCTTTACTTCAGCACCGTGACTGACTTAGGTGCTTGCATGAGCTTACTTTGGACAGGTTTCAGAGTAGCAGCCGTGTTAGTCTGTATCCGCAAAAAGAACAGGAGTACTTGTGGCACCTTAGAGACTAACAAATTTATTAGAGCATAAGCTTTCGTGGGCTACAGCCCACTTCTTCGGATTACTCTGGACAGTCATTTTTGTTCTGCACCAGCCACTAAGCGTATCTCCTTCAAGCATGTAGCTTTCTTTAGCCACTCAGGACAGGCAATTCGAAATCTGATTCTGCTTTCAGGTCCCCTTCAAGGCCGTCCACTAAATTGACCCTTTGTCACTGGTTAAGCTCAGACTTTTGCAACAAAACCTGAACCCATTGTGCCAGGCTTTATATTTCATTATAATGATGGAACCTAGCAAGGTTTGTGTTGACTTTTGCCAGACCTTTTCACTATCCCTGGATTAAAATTCACCTGAAACCAGTAAACCTCACTGTTCCACATTCAAGTGGATATGCACAGAAGAGGTTTGTGCAGTATTCTCCCAGCTCTGTTAATTACAGTCTGTCTAAATTCCCTTGCTAGTTTATAATAATAAATAAGGTAGAAATAATACCAAAAAATAAAATCTCTGTTGTAATGATGATCATTTTGTTTCTGATTTTACATAGCAATGATTTGTAAACCTGTTAAAACTTCCTAAATACATGTTATTATTATTATATCTTTATAGCTCTTTAACATTTCAGTAAGATGGGATTTTCTTCATTTACTGGCCAGAACTGTTATGTAGTGTTGCTGTGCATTATCAGACAGCTGCCATGCTCTGCCCCACATGTCGCTGCAATTTGATGACAGGTGAGGATTTTTCCTGTTTATAGTTTGTAAATACTTGCTGTGGGAGCCTTCCAGATCCTTATCAATGGAATATGTGATGCAAGGACAATGCAGATATACAGAAAGTACAGTACTGCAAAGAAAGCACCTATTACAATATTTGTCAGGACTTTTACAACGCTTCAGCATAGGTTGTGAAACACAGACAGAAGTGTTCATTTTTTTTCTGTTATCCTTCTGCATAAAACAATTTTTGTAGTTTTTTTTTTAAAGATTCTATGCGTTGTCGTGAAAACTAGTACATCTGAGCTGCTCTGAAAAAGCTGACAGCAAACAGAGAGAAATGAAATTTCTAGGCTGTGTAAACCCTTCCACTAGAATTTAATACTTTTTGCAAGTTTTGGAATTTGCAATGTGATTCAGGTCAAAAGCTTCTGATAGTGAGTGGCAGAGGGAAATGTAAGCTCATGTATGGTTATTTGAAGGATTGAAGGAAACTAAATATTACAACAGGTGTCTGCTGGAAAAGTTAATTGTATTAGTATGCTAGAAAATAAGGTTGTATAAGGTTGACATCAGTGGGACTTAAGCACCTAACCTGCGTAGGTGCTTTTTAATATCCCATTGGGCTTAGATTGTAAGATCTCTGGGGCAGGAACTCTTCTTTGGTTCTTTCTTTTGTACAGCATCTAGCACAGTGGGGTCCTAATTTACAACTGGGGCTCCTAGATGCTTTGATATAGTAGGTGCCTATCTCCATCTTTAGGCACCTACATACCTTTAAAATTCTGTCCCCTGGGCACCTTGGTGTGACTTGCAATGAAATTTTGGCTAAGTCATTTTTGAAAATGAGACTTACACTTCTACACAGGGCCGGCTCTAACTTTTTTGCCGCCCCAGGCAAAAAAGAAGAGCGCCGCCCCGCCGTAACAACCCCCCTGAGTGCCGCGCCGCCGACTGCCCCCCCCAGCGCTGCGCTGGGCCGGGCTGCCGAAACCCCCGCCCCCCAGCGCCGCGCCGCCCAAACCCCCGCCCCGAGCACTGGGTCGCCCAAACCCCCGAACGCCGTG
>NW_020665065.1:13651775-13664260 GCF_002925995.2 Terrapene triunguis
CCCCCCAGCGCCTCGCCGGGCCGCCCAAACCCCCGGAGCGCTGGGCCGGCCAAACCCCCGCCCCGGGCCAGCCAAACCCCCACCCTGCCCCCCGGAGCGCCGCGCCGTGCCGGCCAAACCCCCGGAGCACCACGCCGTGCCGCCCAAACCCCTGCCCAGCGCCGCGCCACCAAAGCAAAAAAACCAACCCTCGAGCACCGCCCTGCCAAACAAAAACAAAAACACCGCGAGCACTCCCCGCCACCCCAACATTGGCCGCCCCTTATAAGATGCCGCCCCAAGCATGTGCTTGGTCGGCTGGTGCCTGGAGCCGGCCCTGCTTCTACAGTACTTATGGCCAGATTTAAAGGTATTTAAGTGCCTAAAGATGCCCATAGGCCTTTAGTGGGATTTGCAAAAGCACCCAGGCACCTAAATCCCATTGAAATCAATGTGGCATGTTGCTGTAGGAAAGACCCACAAACAAATGGAAGGAGACTTAAGGCAAACACTTAAGCATGTGAGTAACTTTATGCCCTGGAGTAATCTGGACCGCTCGGCTGAGTAAAATTAAGTATGTGATTAAGTGGTTGCAGGACCAGGACATAAACTCTCCATCCATGGGCAATGGTGGAACTGACCCGTGCTGGGATGCTGAGATGTAACGGGAGCTGTGCAGTTCTAGGCTGGGGTATTTTTTTAAAGCAGCCTGTCTGCAAAGTGCTGCCAGGGCACAAAATAAATACATTGAAATGTATTTTCTGCGCTGATCTCTTAGTAACGTTAGTGGTCACTGGGAACAACAAGTAGTTTAAAAAAAAAAAACCTAGACAGAAGTATGGTCTTTAAGTTGACAGTACCCCTTTAAACGTCAGAATTTGTAGCAGCTTTCCTGCTGCCTGGCTGTAACTTGCCACTACATTAATCCTCTATTGTAGAAGAAAGAAACAGTCTCTATACTACCCTGCGCCATATTATTGGTCTTCTTGCTGCAGTACAGTTATTTTTTATCTATCGTATATTGTTCTCCGTAGAATTATTCTGCCCCCCCCCCCAGCCTGTAGATAAGGATTGTTACTAAATGAATTTGAGCTTTTCCTTAAAGGTTAAGTTGCTGCTTTGCACATTGGTGAATAGCAATGAGAGATGCTTTCCCACCTTCAATGGATAGGTCTTGAGTCCCGATCTTGCAAAATTTTCAAATACACCTGTACCCCGATATAACGCCACCCGATATAACACGAATTCGGATAGAACGCGGTAAAGCAGTGCTCTGGGAGGGCGGAGCTGCGCACTCCGGCAGATCAAAGCAAGTTCGATATAACGCGGTTTCACCTATAACGTGGTAAGATTTTTTTGGCTCCCGAGGACAGCGTTATATTGGGGTAGAGGTGTATTACATTCTGAAATATACTTTATAGTGGTACATTTCGTATTGAAATTCTTAATATAATTCTCCAAATTGGAGGTGAGAGTCTGTGTTGTGCTCAGTCATGAATTCCTTTGGGTCTGATTTTTGAATCAGTGTGATTTGGTTTAGACACAATCCAGCGTTGCCAACTCTCATATTAGGTGCAGGTATTTTTTAAAGCCCCAGCTCCTGGAATCAGATGAATAAATGAAAATCTCAGCTTTCAATACAAGCAAACAAACAAAAACTAACAACCATCACCAGCATTCTGGCCCTCAGAGTGGTGAAGAAAAGCTTGAAAACATGACCTGGGTGTAGCCTAAAGGTTCAAAACCCAGAATAAATAAATAAGTAAAAAATATAGGCCAGCACTCTCCATCTTCCCATGAGCTTGTCTATCAGGGGCATGAAGCAACGCCATTGGGTGAATTAGCCAGGCTCCTTCTCACAGCTCTGCAGGACACTTGGTCACCCTGTCTGAGGTGCAGCATAGAATGTGTAGCCAGGGTGCAGGAAGGGGCTAAAGTGGCTTTAAACCAGGGCATGTGAGGGGGTCCTCGGAGGGCTCCTTATAAGTGCCTACACACTGCCTGCAGGAGGAATCCTACCTTGGCTGGATACAGGGCTTTTAGGGCCTCATTATGTTGCTCTGGCCCATTTACCTGGCATAAAGGGGTTTGAGCCAGGTGCGGACTTCACCCCTGGTGTTTTCTGGGGTTAAACTTGCGCTATGCAACCGGGAATTGTGGGGGCATTCCCGGGTCCCTAAGAGTATGTCTACACTGCAGCTGGGGTTGCGGCATGGGTGTCAACTCACGCTAGCTGCCCAAGCTCAGACCCAGGGGGTGAGGCGGGCTTGGACTCAGATGGCCAGTCCGAGCCACCCCCAGCGCTGCAACGTCCACTGCTATTTTTAGCATGCTAGCTCAAGCAGAGCTAGTGCGAGTCTCTACCCACGCTGGGACTTGCACCTCCCAACGGCAGTGCAGACATAACCTACGTGAGTTTCAGGGGCTGTAAATGGAGCTGTGTCCTTTCATCCTTACACAATAACGATCTGATGCCACATCATTATGATGCAATGTTGTCCCGCCGCGTCACTGAGCTGGGATGTTTTCATGCAGGCACCAAAGTGTCGTAGCCTGAAGCCCTGATGTGATTATCAAATTGTCATGCTGGCAGAGCTGCCCCCACTGGGCAAACTTAGGCAGTGAGTTCTGTGGGGGCACCATTGAAATCACCTGGCATCGAGGTCCACGTGCCTAGAGCTCATTGTAGGATCGGGATCATAGAACGGCCGCTGTTCAGAACACCACAAAGAATGGGTGGATCTGCTTGTGTACCTGAAATTATCCCAAACCAGAGTGCTACCTTATTTTCTGAGTTGCACTTACCTGCCAAAAATATCGACTTTGTTTTTATTCACTGTCTCTTGCACAAGAACACTCACATGTGTATATACAGTATATGGCAGGAGTTGGCAAACTATGGCCCAGGGGCCATATGCGGCCCTTCAGATGTTTTCATCTGGCCTTTGAAGCAGGGTCCGGGGCTTGCCCCGCTCAAGCTGGGGAGTGGGGTCGGGGGCTTGCCCCGCTCCATGTGTGCTGTGGCTCTGCACGGCTCCCAGAAACAGCGGTATGTCCCCCTTCCAGCACCTACATATAGGGACAACCAGGGGGTTCTGCACGCTGCCCCCGCCCCAAGCGCCACCCCTGCAGCTCCCATTGGCTAGAAACTGCGACCAATGGGAGCTGCAGGGGTGGTGCCTATGAACCAGGCAGCGCGCAGAGGCGCCTGGCCGCGTCGCTTCCTAGGAGCCAGAGGGGGACATG
Organism: Terrapene triunguis; assembly: GCF_002925995.2. Lineage (NCBI taxonomy): Eukaryota > Metazoa > Chordata > Testudines > Emydidae > Terrapene > Terrapene triunguis. The sequence continues at coordinate 13,655,001 of NW_020665065.1, forward strand.
CCGCTGCTTCCAGGAGCTGCTTGAGGTAATTGCCACCCGGAGCCTGCACCCCTGACCTCCTCCCGCGCCCCAAACCCCTACCCCAGCCCTGATCCCCCTCCTGCCCTCCGTACCCCTCGGTCCTAGCCCGGAGCACTCTCCTGCACCCCCAACCCCTCATCCCAAGCCCCACCCCAGAGCCCGTACCCCCAGCCGTAGCCCCCCCCCAACCCTCTGCCTGAGCCTGGAGCTTCCTCTAGCACCCTGAACTCCCCATTTCTGGCCCCACCCCAGAGCCCGCACCCCAGCTGGAACCCTCACCCCCCTCCCGCACCGCAAGCCCCAATTTCGTGAGCATTCATGGCCCACCATACAATTCCCATACCCAGATGGGGCCCTTGGGCCAAAAAGTTTGCCCACCCCTGGTATATGGCAACGCTGCAGTATAATCTGGTGATTTAAGAATACCTGTCTGCCTTTTGCTGACTCCATGCCATGGCAGAATGAAACATAAATCAAAGCCTGGGGGTAAATGAGAGAGAAAGGTCTAACTTGGGGCCTTCGTCCCCACCGAGTGTTGGACCCCACCTGAACTGAATCTCAGCTCTTCTAGCTCCGCAGGAGTGGAACTGCAGAGTATAATAGCTTTGAACTATAGGAGCCGAACTTTCGAGTTGCAGAGTTTAGGTGCTCTGCCATGAGGGAACAAGTAATAAAACTCCCCTTGCTTTCAGGGGGAATTGCATTACCCCAGTCCTGAACAGCGGGTGAATTTCCCCCTTGTGCAGCGGTCCAGCACAAGGCTTACGTGCTGCTTACATCCCACTTAATTCTAATGTTGAAGGAGTAACTGATGCATTTTTGTGCTACTGGCAACTCTGCACAGGGGTGAATTTCACACAGGGAGAATTGAGAACTATAGCAGGGTGGCTTCACCCGGAGGCTAACCCAACCTGATTACAGAATGATCCCCACCTGGAGGGAATCAAATAATTCCCCATAATGAGCAGAAGGAGGCTGCACTAGTGGGAATGGAGCCAGGATTAAGAGGTGATAACATCCAGCTGGGAAAGAGTTGTAGGAAGAGTTAGACAAGAAGCTAAGGAAAGCTGTCCAGACGGGGAAGCCTGGGGTAGACCCTGATTAAGCAGGGAAGAGACAGAGAGAAGCAGGGGAGGACTTGAGAGGCTGGGTAGGAAGTGGCCCAGGGAAAGCTGCAGCACAGGGAAAGGAGCAGACCTAGCAGTTCAGTCCAGGATCCTGGGGCCAGTGCTCAGACTTGAGGGTGGGACTGGATTCCCCTACCAGCCCTCAGGAATGGGGAGGTATAAACCCACTGCAAAGGCTATTGGGCCCAGCAAGAGGGCTACGGGCTGAGCTGAGGATGGCTGAGGAAGAGCCGCAGAGTGGGGGACGGATTTTTCTTTATGTTGGACGTTTTGGGGACTTGTAGTTTGAACAACTGGGACCCCAGCAGGGATGGACTCTAAGATGGTGACCCAGCCAGAGGGCTGAATTATTGACCAAGAAACCACCCGCTGAAACCACTGAAGCAACCGTCAGCAGGGGGCACCCGCCAAGCGCAAGAGCTGCGACCCCCATGCCCGGTCATCAGGGGGTGCCTAGCGGTGAGTGAACTCAGTCACAGGCCCCTACTATACAGCGCTTCAGTCGGTCAAATCCTAGAGGACCAAACTGATCTGTGTCTAGCCAGGCGAACTGTGATTATGTGTAAATAAATGGCGATTTGTAATTCCCTCTCTTCTCAACATGGACTAAGCAGAATAGGTTTAGCCAATGATCCTAAATGCCTGTAAAGGTGGTAAAGGATAATTTGTCTGAGCAATAAACTGCTCCTGAGGTTGCCGTCCTGTTGACGCTGACGTAGCAAATTACACCAACACAAGGCTCAACTTTGATATTTGCCCTGGACACTTAGCCAGGAGGTAGGGGAAGGAGGTAGATGTCGCTAAGCAGCCCTGCAAGTTGGTTAAAGCAGATTGTAGTGTTGGCCTGAGCTGACCAAAAAAAAATTGCTCCAGAAGTGTGGCAGCTGGGTGGGGGAAATGGAATAGGGTGGGGAAAGAGAAGAAATGTTTTTAAAATATATGTAAAAGGCATCTGTGAAAGCTAGTCTGCTGAGAAGTTGATTTTTTTTTTCAATCAGTCACCAAATGATGGTCCATTTAATATTTATTTCACTGCGAGGGGACGGATTAGTGCCATGGGATATGTCAAATGGATAATATTAGGATTTATATCTTCAGAGGCTTCTCTTTAAGTTATGTAGTCATTAGTCTATAATTTTTTTTTTTTTTTTATAACCCAGCTTGAAGGGGCAGGTCACTTCACTAAACCCTGCTGAATCGGGCCAAGAAAGCGCCAGCGTATTTCCTATTTTTTCGGGATGTGTGTGTAAATGTGGCAACTAAAAGGACACTCACTTAGCCGATCGGGCCTCATAGCGATAATTCAGTTCTCTAGGCCATGTGTACGGCCTGCAGCTACACCACTGTAGCACGGCAGTGTAGAGGTTTCCTACAGCGAAGCAATGGAAAGAGTTTTCCCATCACTAGGTAATCCACCTCTCTGAGTGGCAGTAGCTAGCCCTGTCGTCACCCAGGTTAGGGTGGCATAGCTACAGCGCTCAAGGGTGTGAATTTTTCACACCTCGGCACTGTCGCTATGGCGACCGAACTTTTAAGTGTAGACTGGACCTTAGCTAGCGCCTTCTGGCTCAGCATCTTGCCTCTCTTTAGAGACGCTAATGGGCCTCGTTGTCCTCTCATAATAGTTTTACACCAGGCTGTTTTCACTGGTGGACATTGGGGGTAACCCCACTGAAAGGGAGAGGAGAATGAAGGGCTAATGTATTTAAGTGCTCAGCACCTCTGTGAGGTAGGTAAAGCCCTTAGGCTGTAGGGTTTAAGCCAATCTCTCACTGTTATTGATCAGGAGGATGAGACCTGATGTGGGAGTCAGATTATCCCATTTCTGCTAGTGCAGGGTTCTGACCTCTCCTTCTGAAGCAGCTGGTACTGGCCACTCTGAGACAGGATACTGGGCTAGATGGACCTTGGTGCTGATCCAACCTGGCAGTCCCTGTGCTCTTCATTTTACAGAAGAGCAAACCTGAGGCAATGAGAGGAGATGGGATTTGTCAAGGATATAGAGCGAGTCAGTCATTGGCCAATTTGTGTTCTTAATCCCAGTTCCCTGGTCTCACCATTAGATAACACTCCCGTGTCAAACCAAAAGGCAGAGACTTCACTGATCACTCTGGCCCTCTCACCCCCGTCCAAGAGCTAACGTTGTTTTTTATTCTGATTTACCAAATGAGGCCTCAGTCCTGCAGGGTAGCGAACGCTCTAGACTCGCTGACTCTAGTGGTAACTCAGAGAGCTCAGGAATGAAGATTTTTCTCAGCTCTCACCTCGCAGCGGGGAAGGTTTCTTTGCACGTTTGGTTGTTCCGTAATGTACTGAACCGAACCAACACGCTGTGTTTGTTACAAACAGTCATCTGTAAAAGCTGTTAGCATGAGCCATTAACTTTTCCTTTTAATCGTTCAGGTTGCCTCTTCTTTTTAAAAAGCAGAATTAATAGGCTTTGAAAAGGCGCTTTCCAACCACAAAGGTTTCTCCGGGGAAGAGTTCTGTTGGAGTATCATGAGCTAATCAGACCTTCATTTTCTCCCCTTTCTTCTTGTAAATGATTAATCGCTTTCAATTGATTTATGAGTATTACACTTAATATCTGCAACACACAGCAGGAGCAGAGGCTATTTCATAGCACATCAGGTCATTGACCCGTCAGTTCCGGCATCCTGCTTCCTGTCATACCAGATCAGACCGCTGGTCTGTCAGGTCTGATATCCTGCCTCCAGCCTTGGCTCACATGTGATGCTTTGGAGGAAGATAGAAGAAGCCCAGAACTTACTGAGTCATTTATGTAAGGCTGTGTCATTTCAGCCACGGTTTATTTCTTCTTTGATTCCTGCAGGCAATCCACTAAAGCCCTGCAGCATCGGCTGTGATTACCATCATCCTAGCCAATGCACGTCTCCAAATCCTGTTAGCCTGCACTGCCTCTATTAATTAGCCATCAGAACATTTGTATCTTTCAGTAAAACATGTTCTAATTAGTGATTAAAAGTTTATTCTGTCTGTTTGTCTAGGTGTTTGGCTCCATTTAGCTTAAGTCTGTTCCAAAGAGGCAGCAGATTTTTATGATCGATCTACTTTATAAGGACTGACTTCCGTTTTTTGTAAATGGACCAAAGAAGCAGGTTCTGAGAAATGCTGGCAGATTGCACAGCTCTTTGTGTTTGAATTCCATCATTCTTTTGCTAATAACAACACTTCGCTCTTCTATAGCATTTAAAATCAGCGAGTAAAACAAAATATGGATTCATGGCTTGATATTAAGCACAGGCGTAAGTCCCATTGACTTTAACGGGATCTAAGGATCAGCACAAGCTTAAGTGCTTTGCTGAACTGGACATTGATGAGAGACGGTCCTGAATCCAAACACACTTAAAATGTTGTGAGTGTCTGAAATCTGTTCCCAAATCCAAATCTGAATGTTGCAAGTGGCCCCAAACTGTATTGTGGGTTGGACCAAGCCCCTGGAATTCTCTTCCACACCCCCAAATTTGGGTTATTTCAAATCCAGACCTGGATGTGAATTATATGCTTTCAATCTGTCTGCACTCTAAGTGTGCCTAATAAAGCTTTACTAATGTGAGTAGTCCAGTTGAAGCTAGGGATGCAGAACGGGGCTTTTATTTGCATTTGGAATGGAACCAGTTTTCAGTGAGACAAGCTGCCGTTACGGGTAAATTCCATTCCTACTGATAAGCATGAGAGTGCATGTGCCCATTTTGACAATGCAAGGGGTAGATATTTTACAGAAAGCTTTTCCATACCAATATGCATCTAAATTGTGGTGGGAATGGAGTAGTTAATGAAGGTGACCCATTAGAATTTCTTATTAGAACCTATCTGTGAAAGCTAAAGCGTGGCTTTCAAAAGCAAACAAAAACACAATACAATAGCATCTGGTTTCTAAAGATAGTGTCCCCAAACCTGCTCTCAGTTACACACCTTCAGTGCTATTGAAATCATGCATGTAATGGAGGATGGAAATTGGTGTCGTGGATCTTACAAATGGCAGCACATTTTTCATTTAAAATATTTTTACTAACCCTTCTTTGTGTGTTTCCCTGCCCCTCCCCCCTCAGTTTTGTTTTTTTTCTTGACAACTCCTTTCAGGGCTCTCATTGCCCCCACCCTGGAAGCCACATGAGCAATTTCCCCTGAAGAAGAGATCACTGTTTGCTGCTCTGACCCTCATCCATCCAGGAACAACCTGTTGCTTTACGCAGTGTCTCCCTTCCCTTCCTTTGAATGTGGAACTCACTGCCACAAGATATCACTGAGGCCAGGAGCCTAGCAGGATTGAAAAAAGGCATTAGGCATGTAGGATTAATCAGAATAGCCTAGTTCTAATAGTGTATGCTAAAAAAAATAGCCAAGAGTTTTGGAACGGCTATAAACTCATGATTCAGGGCTTAAGCCAGCTTCTGGAAGTCTGAAGAACCTTTCCATGGTGGTAGGTTTTCCCATAACTGCTTGGCTTTTTGCACCTTCCTCTGAAGGATCTGGAACTGGCTGATGTCAGTATATTGGACTAGAGGGACCACTGATCTCATCCTGTGTAGCAATTCCTGTTACCGCAAACAAATGTCTCTACTCAGCAAGAGAGGAGGGATAATGGTTAGGGAAGACTGCGAACTGAAGCACAGATAGAGGCTAAGTGACGTGCCCAAGGAAGCCTGTAGCAGAGCAGGGACTTGAACCCAGATCTCCCAAGTAAATTATGTTCCATAAATGGTCATTCAACGTGGGAGCAGAGGGAGAGCTTCTTTCAGACGAGTCCTTGAATACTACAATCCTGTTGGCTCTCTGAGTGCTGAGGGATCAGGGCTTGGGAATGTAGGAAGGGGAAGCAAAGAGGAAGGAAAATGTCCTTAGACAAAATTTCACCTGCCCCTTTGCGTCTCCAAATCCATTATTGTGTAACATGCTGTGCACCTGCCTTCTGCCTTGAAGGGGGCTGTATTTCAGCAGTGTAGTCCTCCGCTCTGCACCTAACCGTCTGGCTCCTTTCAGCGGAACCCTGGAGTCCTCCCATAGGACGGGGTGGAGGCTGAAGGCAGAGCATCGATTTGGAGCTGCTCAAGTTCGAGCCGCCCTCAGCACAGAATGAGCAGAGCTGAAGGTAGCCATGACCTCTCTCTGAAAGAGATTTGTGCGTGTGTGGGGGAGATTGGGTTCCAGGCATGCTTGTATGACCTAGAACGAGCCAACACAGTGAGAGAGGGAGACAATATTGACTGAGCAACAAAACAGCACTTTGATTATTTTTTTCCCCACTTTTCCCTTGAAGATGTATTGTGCATGATTAAATCTGATCCGGGAGAGTCACATTGCGTATATCTGAGCAGGTTGGGAGAGGAGATAAAAACCGTTGGACTTTGACCGCAGGACTGAAACAAAACAGGAGTGGTCAGCTACTTGCAGTGGTGAAAGGTGCTTAGCCTTCTGAGCAATGCTGCATAATCTGTGAGATGTACTGTGAGCTAGTGGTTAGAGGGGCCAATAGAAGCTAGGATTCTGTTCTGGCTCTGTGGGAATGTTACCTTGTGGTTAGAATACAGGAATTCCCAGGGTCTATTCCTGGCTCTGGGGGAAAAGAGTAACTGGGAGTCAAGACTTTTGCAATCTGTTCCTGGCTGATGGGGGAGTTGCAAAGATTAAATAACAAAGGAAAGTTTCTAGAGTCTTTGGCCTTTGCCATAGAGGGTTTTATCTTCACTGTGGTTTGATCGGGAGTTACCTACCCTCCAGTTAACTCCGCTTGAGTGAGAGCGAACACGCTGCAAACCAGCACTGGAGCTGCAGAGAGGGATTGGATTACTGCACAGTTAGCAGCATATTGCTTGACTAGCTCCAGCATCAGCACTGCAGCACCCAAGCTTCAGACCAGACTCCCCAGATGAGGCAACTCGCTTGAGGTTAAAGCACCATCTAACTCAAACTAGAGATTTTTGTGCATGCACAGGCGTCGGGTTGGGGGCAACGCTCAAGTTAGACCTCGAGCCAGTGAAGACTGACCTGTAGCTGCAACATTGTTCGTTATTCTCAGTCTTACTGGAGTAAATCTACAAGTAGACACAAGCTCAGAGCACCCAGGCTTAATTGCATGCTGCTAATTGGAGAGTGGCAATTTAGTGCGCCATTAGTACACAAGGCTGTTGCTTTATTATAATTTTCTTAGGAGAGCAGTAATTTCTCTATCATCACTTATGATAATATATTCACTGCAGCATGGCATAGGATGGGATCCAATGAATAATGTAAAACCCCGAATAACACTGAATCCATATTAAATGTACTTTTCTCCCAGCCTTTTTTTTTTTAAGAGGAAAATATTGATTTTGATTGGGTTCAGGGGTTTAAAGCTCACACAGGGTGTCTACATTTTTGAGCTTGTAATCAATATTCTAACCCTCGTTGCTGGTAATGTTTGAGCACAACCATATCCCATTCCCCTTCACGTCTGCAAATTACAGGCTTTCAGGTAAGACACACTCCAGTTTGCAGTGATTGCAAGAAATGGATTTAATTAGCGTACCAAGTTGCTCCAGGAGGTTTGCATTATTAAGATCTTCAGGAAGAAAAGCAGTGCGGGATGCTGCTGTCCTTTGCCCCCACCAATAAGTGTTTTGTCAGTAGTGCTAAGGAGCCAGGGAAGAATTTGAGACATGGTGAGAAAATCAAGCTGGGGGAAGGGGGGGCGTACTAAGAGAGGCTGCAAAATTCAAATCTGGATCCAGGTTTCGGGGATGTTCAGATCCAGGGGGTTTGGTTTGGCCCACTGTGTATAGGGGTGTTTGCAAAGGGTGCATATGAATTTAGGTTGGGTTTTTAAAGAAGCTGCCTGCCCCTTCCAGGTTTGGATCCAAAATGGAGCTACAACCCTAAAAGTAAGCTTGGAACTGGGGATCTGAATATGATATTCCCTGCCCCCTGCTCCCCACCTCCCCTACACCCTTTGCCCCTGGAATTCATGGAGGTGGATGGCTTTTGATTTGTGGTTCTGGTTGGGCCTTGTTACGTACGTGTACGCGTGTGTGTGTGTGTGCACAGACGATTGCACATCTTGCACACATACACGTCGTATGTACTGTGGTCAGACTTCACCGGTAGTTACCATCTGAGATACTGCAGTATTTCTCTGCACTTGGAATAGGAAATATCTTCAGGGTTTCAGGTACTGTGCTGTGTTAAATGTTGATTGATTGATTTTTAGCAGTGACCATTCTATTAGTTTGACTTTAGGGTCTGCGCTGGCTTCAGCTGGCGCAGAACCTAACAGTGGCAGAAACTCCCCAGGACGCACGTTGTCTCCGTTCCCCGCTATGCCAGACAGCATCATCCAAAAATGAACAGTGCTGGTCAGTTTGGGGTTAAGGCCAGAGTTCCCGAAGGTGCAAATAGGGGGTTCCTGTGGACTCATGATCCCACTTTAGGGCTTCCTTCTCCTTGCAGAACCACCAGAGTTGTCACTGTGCAAGCACCTTTTACCCATGGGCAGGTGGCATAGAACAGGGTTTCTCAGCCCATGGGTTGGGTCGCCGGAATGTTTTAAAGGGTCAGGTGGCAGCTACTGTGGCTCCTGTCCCACGGGGCTGGCTGGGCTCGCCTCCCTGCTCCAGGCACTGCAACCTCTGGGGTCCCAGCGCCACTCAAGTTTGGCCCAGCCATCATGATGACAGGAGTCTCTGGGTAGGCCAAATCTGAGTGAGTGGCACTGCATCCTCAGGAGCTAGGTCACAACTCCACTCGCACAAATTTGGTCCCATCAGGGGGATGGGGCCAAACCTGAGCAGCGCTGCAACCCCAGAGGTTGCTTGCAACCCCCAGAGCTGAGAGCCAAGCCGAGCACAGGAGCTGCTAGAGCCGTCCCTGCTGGGTGAGTGCCGGGCAGGACACAACCCCACACGGAGCAAGACCTGATCAAAACCACCCCAGGCACTCCCCCCAAGATTATTTATTTATTATCATAGGTCCCAACAGCCCATAAACATTTACAAATGGGTCTTGTGCCCAGAAAGCTTGAGAACCACTGGCTTAGGAAGATGCAATTCACATCTGCCTCCAAATCACAGTGTGTGTGTGTGTGTGTGTGTGTGTGTGTGTGTGTGTGTGTGTGTG
>NW_020665065.1:13664270-13796105 GCF_002925995.2 Terrapene triunguis
GTGTGTGTGTGTGTGTGTGTGTGTGTGTGTGTGTGTGTGTGTGTGTGATCTCTCTACAACCTCAAAGGGAAATTGGTTAAGGTTGGTGGTTGGTTTTTTTAATGGGCAAGTAAGTGCTTTTAATCTTTGCATTCAAACCAAAACATTTCTATCCTAACAAAAAGAGAAAACCCAGAATGTGTTCGTAACAGATGTTCTCTCATTAGGGTGCTGCTGAGACATGGTGTAAAAAGCAAACAATAGATTGGGTTTGTTTTATAGGATTTTCAGCAGTATCACTTCCCCTTTGCTGGTCCCGTGTAAGTGATCACATACTTCCCTGTTACCTGTCCTCCTGGAGCTGCTTTTGTTGTGTTAATTTTATTGAAGTCGAAATGCAGATTGCAATGTGAGATGGCATCAGAGGTAGCAGCCTTGTTCTCCTTAAAATTCACTCTGGGGCGGGTGGGCGGTATAATCGAGAAATGCCTCTGGCAGTGGAAGGTTGAAAGGATAGGCAAACCAGGCACTGTACTGCATCCGTGGTATTTATTTATATGCACTGGGGTCAAGGTTTTCAAAAGCAACTAGTGAGTTTTGAGTCCCCAGGTTGAAACATCTCATAGATGTCCTCTGATTTTCAGAATGTGCAGAGCACCTGCCCTCTGATGACTGGGCCCCTTTAGAATCAGAGAAGATTGGAAGAGACCTTGGGAGGTCAAAAGATTGGAAGAGACCTTGGGAGCAGCTCAAAGCAGGACCAATCCCAACTAAATCATCCCAGCCAGGGCTTTGTCAATCTGGGCCTTAAAAACCTCTAGGGATGGAGATTCCACCACCTCCCTAGGTAACCCATTCCAGTGCTTCACCACCCTCCTAGTGAAATAGTGTTTCCTAATATCCAACCTAGACCTCCTCCACTGCAACTTGAGACCATTGCTTCTTGTTCTGTCATCTGCCACCACTGAGAACAGCCGAGCTCCATCCTCTTTTTGGAATTCCCCTTCAGGTAGTTGAAGGCTGCTAGTAAATCCCCAGTCACACTTCTCTTCTGCAGACTAAATAACCCCAGTTCCTTCAGCCTCTCCTCATAAGTCATGTGCCCTAGCCCTCTAATCATTTTTGTTGCCCTCTGCTGGACTCTTTCCAATTTGTCCACATCCTTTCTGTAGTGCGGGGCCCAAAACTGGACACAATACTCCAGATGTGGCCTCACCAGTGCTGAACAGAGGGGAATAATCACTTCCCTTGATCTGCTGGCAATGCTCCTCGTAATGCAGCCCAGTATGCCGTTAGCCTTCTTGGCAACAAGGGCACACTGCTGACTCATATCCAGCTTCTTGTCTACTGTAATCCTAGGTCCTTTTCTGCAGAACTACCGCTTAGCCAGTCAGTCCCCAGCCTGTAGCAGTGCATGGGGTTCTCCTTCCTAAGTGCAGGACTCTGCACTTGTCCTTGTTGAACCTCATCAGATTTTTTTTGGCCCAATCCTCCAATTTCTCTAGGTCACTCTGGACCCTATCCCTACCCTCCATCATATCTACCTCTTCCCCCCAGTTTAGTGTCATCCGCGAACTTGCTGAGGGTGCAATCCATCCCATCATCCAGATCATTAATTAAGATGTTGAACAAAACCGGCCCCAGCACTAACCCCTGGGGCACCCTGCTTGATACTGGCTGCCAACTAGATATCAAGCCCTTGATCACTACCCATTGAGCCTGACGATCTAGCTAGCTTTCTGTCCACCTTATAGTCCATTCATTAAATCCATACTTTTTTAACTTGCTGGCAAGAATACTGTGGGAGACCGTATCAAAAGCTTTGCTAAAGTCGAGATATATCACGTCCACCGCTTTCCCCATATCCAAGGAGCCAGTTATCTCATCATAGAAGGCAATTAGGTTAGTCAGGCATGACTTGCCCTTGATGAATCCATGTTGACTGTTCCTGATCACCTTCCTTTCCTCCAAATGTTTCAAAATTGATTCCTTGAGGACCTACTCCATGATTTTTACAGGGACTGAGGTGCAGCTGACTTCAAGGTGACTCAAGTTGGGTACCCAATAACTAAAGCAAACAGAACCACTTGAAAAACTTGGCCTAGATGAACAGCCCACTCATGCCATGCTGGAGGTTGTCATGTAATGAGAGTAACATGGTTTGGTAGGAAGACCACTGCACTCACATGCTCTAGTGGTGGGAATCCATACAAAAGCCTCTAGATGATGGATAGAAAATACAGTTGTACTAGAGACCAGACTGAACCAAAACCCAAATCCAGACATCCTCATTGTTTGGGAAAGTTCAGATCCAGATGCAAACTTTGCAGCTAGTTTTTTTTCTGATCTATACTCCTTTCCAAATGGAGCCCACTGGGTGAAGAGGGACTTAGTTGTCTGCAAAATGTTCTCTGTGGAAAAAAACCTAAAGTAGGCAGAAATCAGCTGTTTGGGGGATTTTGTTACAAATGTGTAACTCATACCACGTTAGCTAAAAAGTTCTCTAGTTTTTTGAGGGAACCTGGATTGGTTTATAATTTTGTGTAAAACCAGGTGAGCATGGTGGATTCTTCCTTTTGCTTTTTTGGGTTCATCCAAAACTGAAACTCAGGCAGAGCAAACCCAACTGTAGCAAACTTGGAAATAATGTTCCTATGGACTCTGGTGAACTATAACCTTAGAGCTTCACATGGGCCTGGTTTTGCTATTGCTACAGCCATTTCTGTTTCATTCCATTGTTTTGCTTTAGATTCTGTCACTGGCCACTAAGGGCTTGTTTACACGGGGTCGGAGGGGTTAATCCACAGTTCTTTGACTTAATCGGCTTTGGAAATACTTGCGTACGCACAATGCTATTCATTGTAGTGCACTGACTCCACATTTATCGCAAACTCTGGAGTCTTGTTTCAAAGTGAATTAACTTTGCTGCAGACCCGATCTATTATCCATGTGCATGCAACGCTGCTGTGAATTACTTTGGTGGTCTTCCAGCAGCTATCCAACACAGCTTTGCAGCGACCATTACTGACCTCTCTGTTTACCTGTGTGCCCTCCCCTGCTTTGGGGTCAAGTTGACTAGATGTCCCTCTTCCCATTTATAAGCTGTTGCACAGACAGATTTTGTCCATTCGCTCCTGGATTCAGGTTTATCACAATACCTCCAATAATACTTCAGAAACCCCACAAGATGCCTGGAGCAGCTCTTTGGGGTCATGCTGAGACCCTGGATCTCATTGCCACCTAGGGAGAAGTATCGGTGCAGGAAGCTCTTGTGGCCAGCCACCCGGAATAAAGATATTGTTGTTGACATTGCTAGGCAGATGTCCGTGAAGGACCAACATTAAAGCAGAAAAAAATCCACCAGGGGACATGTAACCTGTCCATTTTTTTGAGGAGCTGGCCAGGATTTTATGTAACTGTACAACCACCCATCCCAGGCAGCTTGTGGAGCCTGCGGCTGCCTTTTCCTCCCCAAGACACCCAGTTACTATTTTATGTACCACTCCAATCCATGTATGGTACTTATATGGCCCCCATTACTACAGTATCTGAGCACCTCACAGTCTTTAATGCACTTCTCCTCACACCCTTCCTGTGAGGTAGGGCAGTGCTATTATGCTCATTGTACAGATGGGAAACTGAAGCATAGAGAGGCAAAGTGACTTGCACAAGGTCACACAGGAAACTTGTGGTGGAGCAGGGAACTGAATCTGTCTCCCCCAAGACCCAGGCTAGCACTCTGAAGCATCCTTTTCCTCATGTAATATTTGAACTCCCACTGAACCACACATTGTAGCATGTAATAAAGCAGTGGTTCTCAAACTTTTGTACTGGTGACCCCTGTCACATAGCAAGCCTCTGAGTGTGACCCCCCCCTTATAAATTAAAAACACTTGTTTATATATTTAACACCATTATAAATGCTGGAGGCAAAGCGGGGTTTGGGTGGAGGCTGACAGCTCACGACCCCTCATGTAATAACCTTGCAACCCCCTGAGGGGTCCCGATCCCCAGTTTGAGAACCTGTGTAATAAAGGCACTTCTCGGTCTATCTGTATATTTCACTAAATGTACAATCCTCTGTGTGATGGGTTGGATCACAGAAACCCCCAGGTGGCAGCTCCCAAAGTGGTTTCTGTGATCCAACCCATCACACTCTGCCATTGCTTTACATGCAATAATAATTCCCCAGCTTCTTGAAATTTCAGTTTTTCATGTTTTTGATTCATTCACAACCTCATTGTTGTATATTGTACACCCACAAGTTCTGAATATTGAATAGGTCTCTGGAAATCCTGTTGAAAATTCCGAATATATATGTGCATGCGCTGGCTATAATGTGTATATACATGGCTTGAATGAAAAGGAGATGAAGATTGTCTAGTTTACTACGTGTCTGTAGTCTACAATATGTCTTTTTGTGGGTCTGCTGGATGGTGCTGCTTGTTAAGGGTTAAGGCTGTCTTAGTTACCTTTTGGGTTGCAGGCCCCCAGTAAATGACTTTAAACAGTCTGGTGCTCAAATGGACAATACAGGGAATCCACTGTTCAAAGACTACTTCTGATCCTCTCTGGAGAAACACACAAACCATTTTGGACCAGGTTCAGGGTCCCGGGTCAGACAAAAGACCTTTTACATGGATAAACATCTGCTGGTGAACTGAGAAATGGACTCTGAGTGAAAGGGTCTGCAGAGATGCAGGCTGAAGTTTAGACTCAGAAGAGCTGACAAGGGCAGGTGGAATCTGCCTAAACTGGCAAGAAAAGGACGAGGTTTAGGTGAGATAATAAGTTTTATTACTTTAACCTCTTTCTCTCTGCTTGTGATGTTGTTATGGTAAATAACTCATACTCCCTTTGAACAAGCTGGTCTGTCACTGGGTCACAGCTCCCAGACAGGATTCTAGAGCAAGGGCCAAACCCAGTTGTACCTGCTGGAGGTAATACGGTTGGGTAATATGGGAAATGGGAGGTGCTGTCACCTGCTGATCCAGTCTAAAGTGGGGTGAATCGCAGGATTCCGATCTGAGAGAAGTGTGAAGTGTAGGTCTGTCACTTGAAAGGTGCCTGGAGGAGGAGACTGAGGGAGGTCACAGGTACAGTTCATCCTGAAACGTAACAATCCATGCACAGCTGGCTATACCCTCAAAAGCTGGTATATCCCTTTTTGCACCTACAGCCAGCTGTGACCAGCCATCCTATTTTGCACAGACAAAACAGGTGCACGCCCACTTTTGTAGACCGTCATTACTTGAGCCAAAATGGAGGCAAGCTTTCGTCCGCTTGAATAATTGGCCTATGGTGTCTGTCCATTGCTATTATTGTGGTACACCTGTATTGGATATCCTGTGAATCGGCCCGATGCTGCAAACCGTTCCTAGCCCAAATAACCTCATTATCTTCAATAGGGCTGATCCGAACGAAGACTCCTTGTGCAAGAAAGAGAGTTTACAGGATCGATGCCACAGTCTTCTGCTTTACTTACAATAAAAATAGAGTTACTCTGCTGCCATTTTCCATGCAGTGGCGTAGTTGAAGTATCCTATTAGATTTCCATTAACCTTAGAAGAAAAGAGGAGGAGAGAATCTGCCAGAGGCTTGCCTGAGATTAGCAAAGAGGAACCATGCTGTTTATCAGTTGTTTGCTTAACCATCAAGAGAAATTGCTGTCCGTTATTTCAGCAGATATGAGGAGGGTTGGGTGGGGGAATGGACATTAAGCAACCTTGTGAGAGCAGCATTGAAAACATATACAGCACTTAGGCACATTAGATTCAACATCTGGGCAGAAACTAATAATGCTGTTACCGTGAACTCTGATACTATGGTATAGCCCACAAATAAAATGAACAAATCCTCCTAAATGATGTCGTTTTCCTTCCTTGCTATGACGCTTGCCATGGGGATGGATTAATTGTGTATGATTTGGTTTCCAAGTGCTTTCCATTTTTTATTTATTTAGATTTTCTTGAGGGAAGGAAAAAGCCCTTAAACAACATAGACACATTTCCCTGGCAGGAGCAGGAACAACTGCATTTAAAATTTGGTTTGTGGTTTTTCCCACTCCCTTAACAGCAGTAGATCATTGTAGCTCATGATCTTATGGCCGGATCCTCATCTGGTGTAAATGGCTATCGCTGCACTGAAGTCAAGCAAACCCCACCGATTTACATCAGACTGGGATCTGACCCTTAGGCTGCAGTGGAGCAAAGCACTTACACAAATGGAAGCCAGTGGGACCATTCATGTTCTTAACATTAAGCTTAAATACTTTGCTGGATCAGGGCCTTAGTGTGCAGATGCTTACACGAGAGTAATCTCATTGGTTTCGATGGAACTATTAATGCAAAAGTTGCAGGATCTGGTATTTTTATTACCTTCTGTAAGTCCCACATTGAACCTGTGTTGGTGATTTTTATCCACTCTGAGATCTGCAATAGAAATGAAGCCCGTTTTCCTGGGAATGCATCGTTGTGCCTTTTCTTTCCTTGATTTCTCAGTTACCATCTTTAGATTCTAATTGGGATGGATGATTTATTTATAGATGTTATTTATTTATTTATTTTGCTAAATTTGCTGTCTCTATTTGATCTTTATCATTAATTTTGTGGGCCATTTTCTTAGTCTCATTACAGTGTTTTAGCATCAGAATGGGAATATCTAAAGGAAACCAGAACCCATTAGGCATAACGTTCTGTGATAACTACCCTAATTCTTATGACAAGAAAGTGTGATGAGTGCAGGAAATGGTACCAAATTAGTCTGTTGTTTGACAGCCTGTAGACTGTAACTGAGAGCAGGGGAAACAGCACAACAACATTTGTCCTTGTTGCCAGTGCAGTAATGAGGAATGGAAATTAACCAGTCTCATGACTCTTCTGTCATCTCATAGTGCTCTGTGAATGCAGTTTATGAAGTCTTTTCAGCATAATTGTGGACTGTTGATGATGATGATGGTGTATTTGCGGTACATTAAATGCTGTCTCTCGATGCGCAGGGCTTTTAGTCACTGTGAAACATTTTTATGGGATCATTCATTTCCTCTTATTCTCATCATCGTTATTATTTCTGCTATGGTCGTAGACCACCACTGAGATCAGAGCCCGATTGTGCTAGGTGCTGTACAAAGTCATAGAGACAGTCTAAATATCTGTGGTTTGTAGTGTTGTTGCAGCCGTGTTGGTCCCAGGATATGAGAGGTGGGTAATATGTTTTACTGGAGCAATTTCTGTTGCTGAAAGAGGCAAGCTTTTGAACTCCACAGGTGTCTTCTTCAGGCTGAGCTCTGTGGAGCCTGAAAGTTTGTCTCTTGGGCCAGTAAATGTCAGTCTAAATATAGAAAAGTCCTATGGAACTTAACAGAAAATCACACACTTTCTGTAGTGTTTTTTTTTTTAAAGCATTCTATAGAATTCAGAGGACTTTATCCCTGCTTATAGAACTTTGCAGGAATATTAATAAACCTATTGAAAAGATCCCATGGCCTATGCGTGGGGATTTTCAGAAGAGCTCAGGCCTGGCTTAACTTATTTCCTGTTGACATCAATGGTAGTTTTCGTCCACTGATGCCAATAAGGGCAGAGTTAGGCCAAAGTTCATTGTTTTTGATAATCCCATCTTATGCATTTTTAGACTGACTGCTATAGGATCCTACTAAATGTGTAGGGAAGCCTGTTGGTGTGCACCCTATGACGTTCTTCAGAACTTCCCCATAAGGGCTCTGTTAGTATTTTTATAGATATTTTCATCTTCAGAATGCCTTGCAAACAACTAATTTGTCCCCACGATGCCCATTTGAGGTAGTTGCCTAAGTAGCTTTATTCCTCTTTTCCAAGATGGGGAAGCTGAGATGGAGAAGTTAAAGGAGCCACCAAGGGACAGTGTGTCTGAGCCAGGATTAGAAGTCAGGCAAGTTCCTGTTTCCCTGTCCTGTGATCAGACTACAACTCGCTCTTGCAGGAAGTGATCAACCAATAATGAGTAGGCGCATTAAACTAGAGGGCCTTCCAAATTAGAACAGCACTTCCAGTGTGGCCACAATAAACCTGAGGTTAATTCAAACAGCTCTAATTACAGTCCTGACCTACAGAACACCCTGTCAAGGATCTCAAAGCAATTTTACAAACCAGCAATTAAAGCCTCACCTCGCACACCCTGCCTGTGTAGGAATGTATTATTATTCACCTTTTAAAACAAACACACACAAAGGAGAAAATTGAAGGTCACACACAAAGATGGTGGCAGAATCCAGGAACCCAAACTCCTAGTCCCCTGCTCTAACCAGTGTATCATGCAGTGCCTGGGATAACCCTTTGAAACTAGGTAAGAATCAAACCAAATGCAAAAAGGAGCCAAAACCAAATGCATTAACAAAGCCAGCACCAGGGATGCTAAAATATAGAGCACAAGGCACAGAGAGCTGAATTCAGGGCCACATTGTGAGAAAAATAAGTCAAGACGCTTCACAAAGATCATAAAGGTATTTTCTCCACCACACACAGCAAGCTAGGTCAAGTGCTGGTAATAGGTTGCCCTTTTAGCTGGGACTGCATTGTAAGCCATGACAGGACAAAACCATCCAGTGCTCCCTAACTCCCAAATGTGGGGATTCAAATATGAGCTTCATTGTCCTATGGTTTTGCAAAACCAAAACCAAGCACAGTTACTAACAAACGTATGTGAACATGCAACATAACCAATGGTCCCAGAAGAGTGAAGGCCCGGATCTTGGCCACTTAGCCACTCCAGGCTAAATCCTTTTAGCATTTTCCTCCCTTCAGAATATATTATACAGACCCGAGCACTCACTTTATAAACATTGCTGTTCCAGTCTCTTGGGCTGCTGTGATGAAGTGGTGGACAAAATCTAAAGGGGGGGGAATCCCCAGCAACAGAGAATTCATGCCATTGAGTGGTAACATGTATAGAACAACATTAAGAAGAGTCAGTAATTTAAAAACTTAGCAGAGATTTATGTATTAATTTACTGTGGCTCTAGAGAGTGCTGGAGCCGCTGTTCACAGGCCTTGCAGCAAGAGGGCAGTGTAGCTTGTGGGCAAGACGTGTTCATTAAACAGGGACATGGGCTCCTGCAGCAGGGATTGGAGAAGATCTGGCAGGCTGACGAGGGGAGTCCTGTGAGGTTCACCAAGTACTGCACGTTCTCATTTCCTCAGTCTTTTTGTGGGGTGTGTTTAAATTGGTGTCCATGTTTTCAGCCCTACGCTGACCTCACAGGAGCTGCGCAAACCCCTCAGCCAGTGCATTTCACCAGGCCCAACTCGCCTGAGTTTGGATTACAAGCCTGAAACCTGGGCTTTGTTCTTGACCTGAAATGATTTTGGAGTGAGTCTGGGGGAGGTGAAACTTGGAGCAACCGGGGGAAAAGTTGAGGGCCATGTTGAGGGCCTGCTCCTCCCTCCCGCAGGTTATGAGCCTGACCCCTGTTAACAGCCTTGGTAGTTACTTGTATTTTGAAGGAAGGGAACTGGGCCTGATGTTTTTATAGCTTCACTTAAACTAGAGACAGGTTCTCTGGACAGGCAGGACAAGCTTCCCCAAGGCACTGGGAGTTTTTGAAGAAACGTGGTGCTGGTGCTTATGCCACTGTTCATTCTGAATGTTCCCTCTTTCCTCCCACACCCCCTCCATCTGCTTCTTCCCTCCCTGCACCCTGTGATTCCTTCCTGCCTGTAGGGATTGCTTCCCCACATACCTTCTTGTATTGCCTTCTGTTTCCTTTTCCCATGCAGGTTCCACCCACTGACATTCTCCAAAACCTTCTCTGTATGCAACTGGAACTACTCCTGGAAGTTGCTTCTCCCCAACCCCTCCCTGTTTTACTCTGTTTCCTCCCAGGTCTCCACACCCTCCCGCGTCTCTTGCTGTGTCTCACCTTTCATTCCCCTTCCCCTTGAACATTCTGTGCATCTTCAAAGAGCTAATTATGGAAAACGCCTTTTTCAAGACTCAAAGCCAATTAAAAGCTCTTTAGAGAGGCAAGAAGCAGCCCCCTTTCTCCATCAATTGTCACGATGACATTGTTTCCAACTGCTTTTGGAGACCCAGCTCTTGTGCTAATTGTGTTGGTAGCAACCAGCGTTTAGTGGTTTCGTGCAGACTGGCAGAGCCCCATTAAACTTTTTGTCTTTAACCCTCTTATTCCAAAACACCAGCTTTGCAGCAGTGCCTCCAACCCAAATTCCACCTTCAGCAATTGCAATTGCTTTCACCGTGAAGACACTGGTTATTATGGGCAGAGTGCGCTGCTTAAGTGACAGCTCCAGCTGATGCATCTGGGCATCCCAGAGCTCCGTGCTAGGTTCCCTAGTTAACTGCATATTAACAGGCACATTCGCAGCAGTCGTGCTTCCTCTCAGCCCGCTGATAAATATCCAAAAGGGGCTGCTCTTAACTGATCGCCCACAGCAGGGGCTGGTAACCCGCAGATGAAACGTTGGGGAGGGAACAGGGAGGCTTTCGTTTTAAGAGTTCAATTTAAATGCAGTAGCGAGTGTCAATATTTTAAAGCGGATTCAAAGGCGTACGTTAAACAAATCAACCCACGCTTAGCGCTCAGGCACTGCACGAAGCTTCCTCGTCCTTATTCCGTTCCATCCAACCTAGCAGCTGGCCCATCTCCATACAGTTCCTCAAACTGGAAGGGCAGCAAATGACTTCTCTTGAGCCAGCCAAAGGGGAAAGCCCCTTCTTCCCTTGCTCTGCCCTGAGTATGATCTTTGGAGGCACTGATCATTTCCTGAGCGCCATTTTCAACCCTGCCACCCACAATGAAATCACTGTAGTTGGGGGTTCTCGATACTGTTCAGCACATCTCGGGAGCAGACCCAGCGGGAACATATGTCAGTGTGTACTTACGATAGCACCAAGCAGTCAAGCACTGTAGCAACAACCAAAGCTCAGAGAGGCCGCAAGCCAGTCCTTGTAGAGGACGGTGCCACATGGGACATAAAGGATCTGGACATTTCCATGTCTGCCTGCACATCAGGAACTAGAACCTCGTCTCATGTTGGCCACCAGAAGCAGTCCCCGCCCCTGCTATCCAGCTACAGGAACAGAGCAATCAGCGGTGTATCGCCAAGTACTCTGCTCTAATTAACACCAAGACCTTGGTCCCTTCTCCCGTGGGGAAGATCACATGAGTGAGAGTCAGGATTTGTATAACACACATGGAGCCAAACTCTAGCCGAGTTAGACCTGGCTGAGAAAGTACACAGTTGACTTCGGAGCAGTGTTCTCCTGTGGAAACTGAACTGCTGGTAAATTACACTCCTCTGCAACTGTTTAGAAACTTCCAAATCAGCCTTGCTAAATCCAGGTTAGTGCTGCCTGTGGTGCGTTAACTTCATTTCATGTTTATTGTTTTCTTTGTAAATGAAAACTGTCCTGAAGGTATCTAGAATGTTTTTGGCCTTAGGCAAGTTATTGATGAACTTTACTGGTTGCTTTTACCCTGGAACCCATTATTCCTTAATCAGGGTCAGTACAGCGTTTAGAGGGGGATATGGGGCACAGGAGGTTAGATTGAGAATGTGTAAAAATCTGCTAGAATTCATAAGACGTGATGACCGTGAAACAAGACGGAGCAGAAGTTGATTTTGGCGGCTTGACTGAATCAAGGAATAGTAACGGCATACAGAGCCCCAGGCGCTGGTTTGTATCCAAACTATGCAGCCAGTGGCCATCTGTTGTCTGGTGGCCAGCATGAAATGTGTTGGTGGTTTCAATCCAGTTTCTAGGGGACAGATGTCCATATCACAAACACACACACAGACAACCAATATCACCACTCAGGAGTGACAGAAGCGCCCTAAAATTGGGGGGGCCACCGACGCCCGAACTGTGGCCCTGCCCTCACGCCGCTCCTTCCCCCCCAAGCCCCCACCCTTGCGTTCACTCCTCTCCACCCCCGAGTTCCCGTCGTTCGTCCTTATGGCCAGTAAAAAGTGGTGGGGCCATGGCTCCCTTCCCGCCCCCCTCCCCCCACATTCCAGCGCCCCTGTCCCCACTGCAGCCTTTTCTGCCAGTGTCAGCTGAAAGACAAGGACTGGCTAGATAAGGCGTCTGAACCTCCCTCTGTTCCCTGGGGGCCACAGAACTATAGGGTTAGAAAGGACCGCACGGGTCATCTAGTCTAACTCCCTGCTGAGATGCAGGATTTATTGTGAATAAACTATCCAAGACCGGTGACTATCCAGCCTCCTTTTGAAAACCTCCAGTGAAGGAGAGTCCATTGGTCTACTGTTCTTACAGTTATATACATCAATGGAAAACCCTCATCTGAGTTCTGTTCTGCTCCTTCTGTCAACAATGAGATAGGAAAAAATGAGCGGTCCAGAAATGATCTGTGGTCCTTCTAGAGCTGGGTTGAGGCACAGTGAGATGGGAAGTGTGGAGAAAGCTTGCAAGGCTGCTGCCTGGGCTCGACCTGTCATGCAATTAAAGGATTTCGGCATCCAAGGCTGCTTTCAGAAAATGCCTGTCACAATCAATAGCTTTCACTGCACTTTACAAAGGATGCCTGACATGAACTAGGACCTTCTGTGGCCAGGATCTGCAACTCTGGCCTCCTTTCTCATTCAATATTTGCCAGGGCACAACTGTGAGATCTGCAAGGATGCAGCTCAAGGCTTCTTCGTTTCATTCCGAGTGTGTGTTGGTTATTGCTGGGCTATCTCTCTCATTCTCTCGGGCATGGGTTGCTGGGGTTATAAGGCCTTTCAACTCAAATACCTTCCAGGATTTTCC
This sequence comes from Terrapene triunguis, assembly GCF_002925995.2. Lineage (NCBI taxonomy): Eukaryota > Metazoa > Chordata > Testudines > Emydidae > Terrapene > Terrapene triunguis. The sequence continues at coordinate 13,677,018 of NW_020665065.1, forward strand.
CTTTACTGACACACAAGGATGTACCCTGTGCACTGGGGAATGGGTTGAGTGAGGCCTAGCTAGTATAGGGATGGTTCAGGAATGAGGCTGCAAATGGGAGCTGGGGAAGGGTATGAGAGGCCTGAGTTTCAGCTTGGCATCCCAATTTCTGAATGTTTATCTGAAACAAGCTTCCCGACCTCCCGTGCTCAGCCCATGTCTCTAGATGGCACCGAGCCATGAGCAGTAGCAGTGGCAAAATGTAATTGAGGCTCGCAGTGCCGCTGACCTCTGCCAGACAGCGCAGTTGGGTCAAACGCGAAGTACAGCAAACACACATTTGCAAGCCTTAGGGACACAAACAGAGCTAACCTTGAGCTGGAGGATCTTAACAGTTGTCCGTCTAATCACTGTCCAGCAAATATCCCGTGCAATTACATTCCAGATCTGGAGCAAAGGGGCCTTTCCCCAGCAAGGTCACTTCCCTTTGGGCACTTACCAAACATTAGAGCAGTGGTTCCCAAACTGGGTTTGTGAACCCCTGAGGGTTTGCAAAATGTTACAGGGGGTTCTCGGGGGGGGAAAAATTCCCTAATGGCAGACAGAGTTGTCCCTAGAGACCCTGGACAGCTCGGGGCCAGCAGCCCGGAGCCCCTGGACTTCCAAGAGCTAAGCAGATGAAAGCAAGCAGATCTATCACACTGAGGAGATTTAAACGTCAAGACTCCTTATAAGAAATGGAAAGGGAGGTGGATATTTTTTGCTGTTTTTAAAATTAAATAGGCAGCTAGTATTGTTTTTAAAATGATTACGAAGAACAAGTTTAAGCTTTGTTGTAAGGTGCGTTGTTTGCCTGGACTGCTCAAGACCTGAATGCTTGTGTAGGAGGAACTCTTTGAGTTGGCTTCTTAAATACCTTCCTGCTGTTTTACATCTGATACTCCTTGATGAAACCTAGGAGCCTTGTCTTATAACATGTTTATTCAAAGTGATACAAGCTACGAAAGTGAGAGCTTGGCAGAGTGTTGCCGTTTTCATAATGTAATAAAAATACTGTAATGATAAATAATCATTAATAATAGTGTGTAATATGCATGTCATAAAAACAAATTGTATATTTCCAAGATCACGGCTTTTATAATTTATCCTCAGGTCAAGGAGAAAATCCCTGGAAATATTCATTTTTAGGAGGGGGTTCGCGAGACTCAACATTTTAGTGAAAGGGGTTCATAGGTTGTTAAAGTTTGGGAACCACGGCATTAGAGGGCAGTGGTGAGATTTTTCACTCGCATTTCTGTGCTGCAGCTAAGCATTTTTTTAATTTACACTCTGAAAGGTGCCACGAGCCAGGTGATTACAACACTCTGGGGAATAAAGCAGGTCTAGACTCAGGGCATGTCTAAGCTACAGACTTAAGTCGACCTATATTAAGTTGACTTACAGCCACTGCCGTAATTACTGCGGTGGCTGATGTGCACCCTACCCTCCTCCTGTCGGTGGTGTGCGTTCTCACCAGGAGTGCCTCTGCCGATTGAACTGGGGCAGTGTGGGGGGCTGAGAGCCAGGGCTCCCCGCTCTGTGCAGCTCCCCGCTGGGAGCCCATCGGCCCCCAGGGCTCTTGCCTCCCTAATCCCAGCAGGGAGCAGCTGCCTGAGCTTCTCACCTCCCCGTTGGAAGCTGGGGGCAACCAGGCTCTAGCTGCTCGGCTTCCTGGTCAATTTCACAGCTCCAGCCTGGAGCCCTGAAATTGACAAGCAATGTAAGTAACGCAGCATCTGCACAGACACTGCGTGGCCCTAACTGCACCGACACACACACGCCCTACACCTCTCCTGGAGGTAGAGTTATGTTGGTGTAGTACGGCACTTACATTGGCGGGACAAGGCTGTAGTGTGTACACCGACATAATTAGGTTGACGCGTAAACTGCCTTACGTCAACCTAACTGTAGTGTAGCCCAGGCCTTGGTGGATCTATTCTTGCTCTGATGGGCAAGGGTGTTTTTAGGAGCCTTAAATTACCTCCCTCTAGCATTGAGAGTAATCACACACATCTCCACCCTGCCCCCTTGCTGTAACTCATCAGCAGAACAGCACACTTGTAGGTTGGGAGCAGAGCTATACAGGTTCAATCAGAAAGGCTACAACGTATTTTGTACTCTCAGCAGCTGCAATCCAGTTCCACCGATGTTCTAGTTACTGCAGGGAGAAATTTGAGGGGAGCAGCCTTTGATTACTTGAAATGTCGTAGCGGTCTTGAGAATGGCAAATGGTGTCTTGTTCATCAAAACAGCATTTCAGTGCTATCCATTCTGAGAGCAGAGAAATTCATTAGTGCTTACCTCCATAGGTGTGCTATATGCTACATAGATAAATCTGACATGTTAATTTTCTTGCCTTGTAACACACCCTGTTTTATCTTTGGGATGATTTAACTCTCTTACTTCACCGCATTTTTGCCTTGGAGACAGTCTCATAATCGTCAGAGAAAATATGAAAAAAAACCCGAGTGTATTTGAGACTTGATAATGCCATAGGGCTGAGAAGCAGTGTAATGTAATAGTTCTGGCTGACTGAGTCTACTGATGCTCCTTTCACCTACACTGGTGTAAATCAGGGGCAGCTCTATTTAAGTCAAGTTTAAAACTAGTGGGAGGGGAGTATCGAGCCCTAAGGTTCCTGGGTTCCATACTCCAAGTCTGCTACTGAGTCTGTCGTGTGACCTTAAGGAAAGTAACCTTACCTCTCAGTTTCTCCTCAGTCAAATGAGACTAATAGTACTTCCTAGAGCCAGTTGTGAATTTTCTGCTGGAACGTTTTTATATAGGAAAATGCCATTTTTCCCCCTGAAAAGATGTCAATTTTGACCACAGTTCATTTTGAAAGAAAAATTGAAAAAAAAGGGGTTTTGATTTTCCATTCTTAATTCACTGGTGATTGTTCCTGCATTAATAAAGAAACATGAACTTTTCAACCCACTCCATTCCCATTCTTTTGCAAGTTGACCTGATTATTACAATCACTTGTTCCGCAATAGCCCCTTCCAGCTCAAGATCTTAAAGTACTTTACAAGCAAGCTATGAAGCCTCTGCAGTAGGTACTGTATTGTCATACTGAGATGGAAGGACATGGAGGTGAAATGATTTGCCCAAGGACACGCAGGGAGTCAGTGGCAGAGCTGGGAATAGATACCAGGAGCCTTGAGCCAAGATTTTAAAAAAACAATTAATGATTTTGGCTGCTTTCATGTTTGGGTGGCCAGCTGGAAACACCTTATGAGTCAGAGTCAGGAGCTGGGGTGGTCTGTCCCCAGCTCTGCTTCTGGCTCTCCCCTCTCCGTGCTGCTGTTTCCTTTCCCATCCTTTGTTGGTCTGGCCTATTTAGATTGTAAGTTCTCTGGGGCAGGGACTGCTGTTGCTTATGCGTTCGTACAGTGCATAGAACAGAGGGTCCCTTGACCACACTTGGGTCCTCTAGGCACTACTGTAGTTCAAATAATTAATAATCATCATCGAATGCACATCCCTGTAACCCCTAGATGTGGTCCTTCCAGAACAGGATTGAAGCCCATTAGCGAAACAGCCTTGCACTTCTGCTGCCCATTCCTGTGGATAAACAGATGTTATTGCTCTCCAGCGTTTTCCAACTGGCACCTCTCCTGGACACTAAACTCACACACTGAATGCAAATAAACAACAGCATGTTTGATGGGGTAGTTTTAAGCTTTTGCTCACTTCAAGGATTTTTATTTGATTGCCAGGTAGAGTATCTGCCATCCCGGCGCTGCAGGGACACTCACTGATTGAGCTGGAAAGATTAGACAGAGATAACGAAGAGCTGGATTTCTCTGAGCACGGGGCGTAGCTAATGAATTAGCAAGGGTTTCCTTCTTCACAGATGCCAACAAATGCTTTGGTAAACGGCTGAGTAGTAGGGTCCTTATTTTCCTCCTCCTGGTCCAGGGAGGAGGGACCCAAACCAAAACTCGGTCAAACAGACCATGGAACCAGACCACACAGACTTTGCATATTTTGGCGTACGTCACTAATGCAAAATGTTATTGCAACCTGTAGAACGGGTGGCTGCCCGCTGGGCCGAGGCGAGGTGGACAGCGGCTGCAGCAGACTAGGTGCAGTGTGCAGAGGCAGGAATAGGTCAGGGAAGAGGCGCGAGTGGCAGCTGTCAGGACAAAGTCAGGAACTAGGAGGCGACCGCTCAGTGAAAAGGGAGGCAGGAGTACTCAGGACTAGGGGAGGGCCGGTGATGCAGTGGAGCAGATGAACAGCTGCGGTTGCAGCAGGTGAAGGTGTGAGTCATGCTTGTGACATAACCCTTTTATTCAATGAGCGTTAGAATGCACCTTTGTCTCTTCCAGCCCCTCCTCCCTGCCCTGCTGGGACGCCAGGTTCCCCTGGGCAATGAGCTCACTGTGGCTGGCCTGCCTGCTATTCGTTTGACTTTCTTTCATTCCATTTAGTTTGTTCCCTTGGTTCATTTCACTTGCCTCGGGAATGAAAACAACAAACATAAAAGGAGGCTCTCCTAGTGAGAGGAAGGGGGGTGGGGTGTTGGAGCTGCTGGATCCTGACCCAGACCCAACAGCGCCAGGTTCTGACTCGCCCAGTTACCGTGCATTATTTTTGGTGGTGTTGGTGGCCGTTCCCATCAAGCGTCACTCAGTCAGGTGCTCCTCCAAACTGTATCGAATGTAGGGACCCGATTCTGTGAAGTGCTCCACACCAGCCATGCCATTGACGTCGATTCAGTGGAGGGTACTAAGCATCTCAAAGGAAAGGTCTCTGTGCCTTGTAGGATTGGCTTCCACCTATAACAATTGCTGTCTGCAAAATGCTGAGTGTCCTCCTCTCCTGTTGACATCAGCGTTCAGCACCGTCACAGGGTCAGGCTCGTATTTGAGAGGCTTTCATGTCAGGACTAAACCCAAATATGAATTTCACTGGGGAGGGATTGTGTATTTTTCTACAATGGGCACAATCAGAACCATATAACCCCAAACGTGTATGTGTGAGAGAGACCTCAGAGCGAGCCAGAAGCACATTGCTTACCTAGGCTGGCCTCAAATACACATGGACCATAGCATTACCAGGCTGTGGCACTTGATTTGGGTGCCACATCTGCTAAGGGCATCAGTGCCGATTTCAGGCTGTGGGGTTTGTTCCATAATTTCAGGGCCAGTTTTCCAAAGGGCCCAGCTCCCCTGAATAACAAAGACACAGAACAATTTTGAAAATTGGGCCCTGACTCTTGATAGCGAGGGTCCCTTTAAGAAAAAGAAAAGACTAATCAAGTAACTGAAATACCTAGCACCTATGTGATTCCATTTCCCTGTGTTGTTCACCCTCCCCCTCGATCCCCTCCTCCTGAAAACAAATCTAGTATCTCATGATTTCATAATCACGAGCTGTCATTTTGGGATGCCGCCGGCAATTTCCCTGCTTCTCTTCCCTTGCTTTTCCCTGCTGCTTTCACGGCTGACACTCAGTCCTGCCTCTGACCCAGGCTGATGTCCTCCTTTCCCCAGGGGACGACCTTTCTTTCGCTGCTCTGCTGTTTAGTCACATTTTTGTGTCGAGAACAAACCCGAGCCCTTGTTTTTGTAAAGCGTCCAAGATCTGAGTGACAAGAGCAGGGTGTAAACTCATGGAAAATGCCACGTTTTGGTCATCTGCAAAACTATTTCTGTGGGCTGGCGGCAAAGAATGTGAGTCCTAAACGGGCTTGTGGTGTTTACTGAACAAACCAAACTGTACCGAATGTAGGGACCCAATTCAGCACCAGCCATGCCATTGAAGTCAATGCAGTGGAGGGTGCTAAGCATCTCAGAGGAAGGGTCTCTACGCCTTGCGGGATTGGGTTGAACCTGTAACAAGCACTGTCTGCAAAATGCTGAGCGCCCTCCTCTGCCGTTGAAGTCAAGGCTCAGTACTTCCACAGAATCAAGCCCACATTTATCAGTGTTTCCAGAAGATAACGAGGTTAATAGCAGGCAGGTTCTTTTCAGTCTGCTTTATTAGAGATGGGTCCAAGCTAGAACATAAATTCGGATCCCTTTTGAATGTTTGGTGGTGGGATTTAGATTTAACCCTCGGATCTGTTCCTTCGTGTGCAAAGTAAACAGCACAGGTGGCAAAAAGCCAAATGGGAGTTTCAAAAATGCTCGGATCATTAGTATGAATGATTTGTATTACGGTAGCATCGTTTGATAGCTTCATAGAGTTTAAAGGCTTGAAGGGACCATTAGATCATTTCGTCTGGCCTCCTGAATATTACAGGCCACTAAGTTTCACCCAAATTCCCTGTGTTGAGCCCAATGACTTAAACCAGTGATACTCCGACTGAGTCTCTGAGCTGCTCTTTAATGGGTTTCCTGCAGCTCTTTGCACACACAATATTAAAACACTCTGTGATTCAATTATTAATCAACCTAAGTTATTAACCAGTCAGGAGGCTTCTACTATGTTATTAACCAATTGTAGTTGATAAGGTAATAATACTTGGTCAATTATTTTGCTGTGAGAATATATATAAAAATATACATCAACTAAATATTTCCCGTCATACTGTTAACATTTCAATCTATAGTCCTATAGTAAATGAAACCATGAATTCGCACGACTGTGGCTCCTTTGAGTAATGTTGGTCCTAATTTGGCTCCTGAACCACTGAGGTCTGAGTATCACTGACTTAAACTAAAGTATTTTAGTCCTCCACATCTAGGGGCCCAACGGCCCCCTGGTCCTAGTTCCTGTACAAACACACAGTAAGACCGTCCTTGCCCCGAGGAGTTTACAGTCTAAATAGACAAGGCAGACAAAGGATGGACGGGAGCAACAGAGTCACAATGGCTGTGTCTACACTTGGCTGTGTGTAGAGTACAGGCACTACACGTGAAGTGCAGTGAAAGGCTCTGGCACTGGGACGCCATGCTGCTAAAAATAGTAGTGTACATATGGGAGGCCCTTTTTGGATGTGTAGAAAGCTGTGTAAGGTATATACTCTGTGGGGTTCAGGCCTGTAGGGCTCTCTACTCTGCTAAGCTATGCCTCACCGTCGACATTGTTATTTATACCTGTGCTAGCTGAGTGTGCGGTGTCTGTACTCTACAGTCTGCTGTATGTGTGTAGACATTCCTAAAGAGGTGAAGTGACTTGCACAAGGTCACATAGTACATCAGTGGCAGAACCAGGTCTTCTGGTTCTAGTCCAGCGCCATATCCACTAGCTCACGCTGCCTCTCTGTCACTGATGATAATCCAAAATATTATCGCATTATGAATATTGGTAAGTTTTTTTTATATATATCTTTTTTTTTCTTGTCATTGTCCCTTTTAGCAGAGTTAAGGGATAACAAAGGAATCTGTGTCCCTGCTCTTTAAAGTTACCTGTTCAAACATAAAGATCATGTTGTTTTTAAATGTCATTGCTGCTCTTGATCCAACCTAGGGATAATACCATTTCTTTCACATCTTGTTGGCCTTGCGGCTGTGCTGGTCTTTTAGAAGAGGAGGAAATGCTCTGTAGTAAAAGTCAAGCCAAATTATGTTACTCACAGAGTTCCAGTAAAGCAGAGCAGGGGGCCAGGGAAAACAAATGATTTGCTCTTAAGAGGCCATCTGATTTTTATAGCCTGGTTGATGGATATTTCATTGGCCAGAAATCATTTTGATCAATTTCTGCAACGACCACCTGCACTGTTCTTAGGGTGAAACTCACCCCCACTAACTCGAGGTCTACACACCACTTAAGTCATCAAGACAGGGTTTAAGTGCGATACAAGTGGTGCATACACATAATGCTGGCTATGCTATGCTCCAGGGGTTGGGTTCTGCCTCCTTGCCATGCTTTTTCTTTGCAAAACCTCTTCCTCTTAGAACAGAGGTGGGCAAATTTTTTGGCCTGAGGGCCACATTGGGGTTCCAAAACTGTATGGAGGGGTGGGTAGGGAAGGCTGTGCCGCCCCAAACAGCCTGGCCTCCGCCCCTCCCACTTCCTGTCCCTTGACTGCCCCCCTCAGAACTCCCGACCCATCCAATTCCCCCTGCTCCTTGTCCCCTGAACGCCCCCTCCCGGAACCCCCCCGCCCCTAACCGCCCCCCTGGGACTCCACCCCATCTAACCCCCCCGCTCCCTGTCCCCTGACTGCCTGGACCCCTATCCACATCCCCACCCCCTGACAGGCCCCCCAGGACTCCCACGCCTATCCAACCGCCCCTGTTCCCCATCCCCTGAGGCCCCCCCTCAGAACCTCCTCCCCATCCAACCGTCCCCTGACTGCCCCTTGGGACCTCCCGCCCCTTATCCAACACCCCGCCCCCCTTACCATGCCACTCAGAGCAGCATGTCTGGCAGCCGTACCACTCGGCCGGAGTCAGCCACGCTGCCGTGCTGCCCGGCAGGAGCTCGTAGCCCCGCCACCCAAAGCACTGGCGGCACGGCGAGCTGAGGCTGCAGGGGAAGGGGGACAGCAGGGGAGGGGCCCGGGGCTAGCCTCCCCTGCCAGGAGCTCAAGGACCGGGCAAGACAGTCCCATGGGCCGGATGTGGCCCGCGGGCCGTAGTTTGCCCACCTCTGTCTTAGAACAATCTCTTCATAATGTCTGCCCCTTGTAGGCCAAGGCTGGGATATTCCCCCTAGTGGAATTCAGTACCCAACTCCCATTGGATTTCAGTAGGATTTGGGTGCTTAACTCCCTTAGGCTTCTTTGAATATCGCAGCCCAAATCCTGAGAGGTGCTGAGCACTGTAACTGCCATTGAAGTGAGTTGACATCAGGGGGAACAGCAGGAGCTTAGCATCTTTCAGGCTGGACCCTGTGATAGTAAATGGCAAAGCTGGTTCCCTGCAGCAGAGTGGGATGGGTAGTGCAGTCAGTCTTTTGTCCTGTTACCCAGGTGGAGCTTGCCCTTGGAGTCCCCTCTTGGTTTATCCATGAAGCTGCCCAGATCTGGCCTTGGGTAGAAGCTGTCCATTAACTTCCATTCCTTTAGCAAATCCGGTTTTTTCAAGGGTAGGAGGAAGACATACAGCACATAGAGGGAAAAGGCACTAAAGGATCCCAAAGCACTTCATAGACGACACACATACAGCACCATGGAAATGCAGCCGCTTCCAGACTGTTTGACAGGGCACAGCAACAGGCCACGCAAGGTAGGCCAGGAAGTGAAGAGCAATACAGCAGTGCAATCTGGGCAGGCTGGCTGTAATTACCGTACTGAGCATCCATGAATCCCTTTCCTTCCCTCCCTCCTGGAATGCCGACAGACATTAATGGGAATTAAATAGGCCCACGGAGAGGAGACCCCGTCCCAGTGTGTTTTTTGTTTGATGTTGCGGCTCCTGTTGCTGTGTTGTAGCGCTGGGAATCCAGCCTCCTAGCTGACACCGGCGAGTTCTCTGTGTCACTGCAGTTTTGAAATCCCACCCGTCCAGCCCACAGGAACTCCATGTTACTCCGCTGATTTCTTTTACTGCTACCCATAAGGTGCATCATTGACTTCTCTAGTCCTTCCTCAGGCAAAAATGCCCATTGTGCAGTGGGAGTCTTGACTGAGTAAGGAACTGAAATTTAGGCCCAGTGATGACTGTTTCCTTGTTGCTGTTCAGTCCAGGAAATCAGATTGCTACCCTGTTTCCCCGAAAATAAGACCTACTTCCAGTTTTGCCTCTCGCTGTAATATAAGACATCCCCCGAAAATAAGACCTCCCCGATAATAAGGCCACCCCGGAATATAAGGCCCCGAAGCTCCAGGAAAAATAAGACCTCCCCTGAAAATAAGACCTAGCGCATCTTTGGGAGCAAAAATTAATATAAGACACTGTCTTATTTTCGGGGAAACACGGTACCTGAGTCACTGCATGTTGTTCTGATCCTGGGTTGTTACGCCCTGACTTTGAAGCATGAGGTCGTCCTGGGGAATGAGTTCATGAGGGGTCCACTTGTTGGGTGGCGTAACTCCATTGCAATTACTAGTTATACCAACAGAGAACTTGGCCCATGAGCTGTTGTCCACTGAGCTAGGGCGCCTCCTCTACTCACTGGGTGTAAATTCTGCTCTGTTCACCTGTGTAACTCTGGCGTGACTTCACGGACTCCATACAAAGGGGGGATGGAGTGGAGCATTTGCTTGGTGATGCTGCTCTAATAAGCACTTCAGAACACAGGTCGTTCCTTGCTCACACCGTTGTCAGTCTGGATGTCATTGGAGTTACACCAGATTCGCACGGATGTAACGGGGAACAGTTGACCTATTTGAACTGTGATCTCTAATGCACTCGTTATCTTGGAACCTAGGCGTCATTTACATAATTGAGATTCACCACCCCCAGTCAGCCACTCCACCCCTCTCCTAGCCCTTGGGGGCTGCTTTTCAGGAGAACTCTGCTGGGGCCATTACCTGTCCCTTTACAAAGAGAGGAGTGAGCTGTGTACTGCTCTGTGCTTTTTGACTTGTCTTTATCTGATTAACCCTTTGTGCATCTTGAATACGAAGCCTCTAACTTTCGGGGGACAGAGCTCTGAGAGCACTTATGCTTCTGAAAGAGACACCAAAGATCTTGTTCTGGATGTCCGTGGATTGTAGTCAGCAGGCAACTGCCCCCAAGAGTAAGCTGCATCACGTTCCCTGCCATAGGACGAATGGCCAACTGCTGTCCTCACGTCTTAAGAGCTGCCGATTGGAAGATCCCACCGGGCTATCAGGGCTAGTGAGGGAGGATGGAGAGACAGAACACGCCATCCTCCTCCTCCTAAGCACAGGCTGGGTTGAGAAACAGAGCTAGCGATGAGGTTGCTGTGTCTGATCTAGAGGAATGAAAGGCTCTACTGCTTTCCCCAGCCAGCATGAAGCAGGAGGGAAGGGAATTAAACCAAGCATGTTTGAGATGAATAAATTTCCTGGATTCTGACTAGCAACCTTCACCGCTGTCACTGTCGGGGCACTTCCACAATATTAATTCAGGGTTGCTTGTCAAGCGTCTCTCTGCCTCGACCTTATGCACAGTCTCCCGTGAATGAAGTGGAGTCAACTGCATTCACGCAGCACTGTGGCCTGTTGCTGGATAAGCAGCATTGGTGCCGCTGGGGCAGCCATGCTAGCTCCTGAGCATCTGCTGACCAATCTTTGCCCCCAGCATGTCATGTGGACATTCTGGACCGATGGTCAGTCTGATGCAAATTCATCCTAGCCTTGGAATTGAAGACTCTGCCATGAGTCACTGGACAGATCATTGTCTCTTGATTTGTAACAGATTTCTAGACTTGGGCCTCTGTCACAAAATGCTAGTAACCTCCATACAGGTAACAGACTGGATTTGCTGGAAGTGACTCACTTGACACAGTCGCACTTGGTTAGCTGAGCCATCTCTTGCTATTTGTTTGTACAGTGCCTAGCACAACCGAGCCCAGATCTCGGTTGAGGACTCTTAAGAGCTACCATAATACAAATCTTACACTGAATTTAGCCTTTCCTTCTCCTCAGACAGAGGGTCCTATTCTCTTCATCTTTATCAGAAGATTCCAGGAATGTTACACTCTGTGTTTGAAGTTTCTTTCTTTTTCTTTTCTTTTCTTTTCTTTCAACATATGGCTTCACACACACACAGACATTTCTGGAATCTTATTTAGTATGTATATACGTATATATGTGTGTGTGTGTGTGTGTGTGTGTGTGTGTGTGTATACATATATAGATATGAGTGTGTCTGTATAACACACACACACACGCTTTCCCTTTCCTTTTAAAATATTGATCAGATTTTTTAAAAAGTTATTTTTCCCATTAAAAACTTTATTTAAAACCCCTTTACTTTTTTTTTTTTATGAGCTATTTAGAATGAACTAACAGGACAAGGAAGGGGAAGAATATTGAGAAAATAAGGACTTTAAAAATAATAATTGGTCCCTTAGAGAGCAGACACCATTCTAGGTTTATGGTGCAAGAAACCTAGTGAATTTAAGACCAGGTTAATTTGCTCTGCTTCTCAAGAAAGGTATTGTAGCGTTATATAGATAACTACATAGGAGCCTTATACCTCTTTGCCCATAGGGCATCTTTAGGAGGCAGTTGTGAGGAAAATGCAAATGGCAAAGTATAAATCCAATTTGAAATTGCATGTTCATTTATCTCATCAACAGACTTCTCAGCTCCCAGGACACTGATGATTTTCTCTCCTGTTTTCAAGTGAAAGTCAGTGCTCGAGCTTTCGATTACCTGTCTTGGTTCGATAACATCCGCTGGTGCTGGGTGAAGCTCCACTATTTTGTATGGGCCATTTTATGGTTGAATTTTACGTGAGCTGGCATGTTCTGGGCTAGACCCTTAATGTAAATGGTTATAATTTGTTATTGGAATTACAGTCCCATTGCGCTGGGTGCTGTACAAACACACGCAGTAAGAGACACAGAGCTGACAGTCTAAACAGGAGAGCTAGACAAGGGGTGGGAGATAGGGAGGATTCTTTCCCCCCATTTTACAGAGGGGGATCTGAGGCACGGAGAGGTGAAATGACTGGCCCAAGGTCACACAGAGAACTTGCGGTGGAGCCAGGAATCAAACCTAGATCTTCTGAGTCTCAGCCGTAAGGCCCTTCTTCTTCTCCTTGACTATAGTGGAGCTACCACTTTATACCAGATGAGTTTCTAGCCCTCTGGCTTCACCTCCTTCCCCTTCACACTTTCTCCTCTGACTTTAGCTTTGAGCTTCGTGCTGGAATGAACCCAAAAACATCAAAGAGAAATTCAGCCGAAACTGCCAAACCTTGCCTGGTTTTGGGTGGAAATCATTTTACCCCAAGCTACAAATCAGCCCAGGCTTGTATGAAACTTGGCCAAGTTCACTCCAAGGCTTGCAACCTTTCCACGAACCTGGCCTTGAATCCTGTTCCCCAGAAGCCCCGATCGTGCTTCAGGTAACAGTTCCCTGACCACCCATCCCCATCACAGTATCTGGATCGTGTCGTCTCATCATGGAACCTGTTACACCCTGCCTGTCAAAGTAAAACCTGCCAAGCTATAATACCAGCAGGTGGACAAGACTCATTGCCTAATTTTTAAGGCTGGGCCTGCATTTGTGCTATTTGAAGCTCTGCTTTGCAAGACAAATTTCATGGACATGCATAAGCTATTTGGGCTGTGTAACATTCGTTTACAACTGCTCCATCTGCCTGTGACCTCCCCTCAGGCTTCCCAGACATCTGAATGCTTCTTCAGCTCTCTGGACCTGTTTGCCCAGTTCTCAAGGCAATCTCACTTAGTGCTAGACCAGTGTTTCTCAAACTGGGGCCGCCGCTTGTGTAGGGAAAGCCCCTGGCGAGCCAGGCCGGTTTGTTTACCTGCCCCGTCCTCAGGTCTGGCCGATCGCGGCTCCCACTGGCCGCGGTTCGCTGCTCCAGGCCAATGGGAGCTGCTGGAAGCAGCGTGGGCTGAAGGACGTACTGGCCGCCGCTTCCAGCAGCTCCCATTGGCCTGCAGCGGCGAACCACGGCCAGTGGGAGCCGCGATCGGCTGGACCTGCGGATGGGGCAGGTAAACAAACCGGCCTGGCCCGCCGGGGCTTTCCTTACACAAGCGGCAACCCCAGTTTGAGAAACACTGTGCTAGACACTGGGTGTTGCTGATGCTCAGCACATCACAGGATTTGGCCCTTTAAAGATCACATGTGGCTGGGTTGGGTTTTCTTAACCATGAAGTATAAACTGCATTGGCCTCATTCCCACCATCCAATCAGAAGCTGTAGTGAAATCCCTTCAAAGCCTGAAGCTTGTTAGGACCCATCTATTCTTCACATGATGTCTCAGGAGATGGCTCTGTTCATCTTTGTGAACTGCTGGTTAGATCAGCAGCAGGCGGAAGAGCATCATCTTGTCACCATGACAACTTCTGCATCTCCTTATCTAGCAGGAATCACTGGTAACCAGCTGATGGAGTGTTTTTTTCATCCTAAAAGAGAGAGGAAAAAGACCCTGACCCAAAAGACTCTGAATGGAAATGTATCCAGATGACACACAGTCCAGTCCCCCTTCCTTTGCCCCCCAGGGTCACAGTCACAAATTAAAACCCAGGCATACCAAATAAAAACCCTAACAAGCTTCTTGCATCCATAGTAATTTAATTAGCTAATACCCTCTCCCTATGCACTTTCCCATGAGACTTTTAATCGGTTAACCAGTTAGGAACTGGCAAGCAAATCTGTACAGGTGGTATCATTAAATTAAAAGCTGACCACCTCGTCAGCCCCTGCTATCTATATCTATATATATAGACACAATGCAAGGGAGCATAGTGGTATTGGTTCTGCAGATGTGACTAATGCTAGTTGACTAACAAAAGCCCACAATTAATCAGTACCACAAACATACAAGCCCAGACCTTCCTCCAGTCTTAGCCGTGTGACTGTTTTTTCCACCCGGGAGGAGCCTAGCACCTTTGATTTAGCTTGCAAAGAATCTGTTCTTGGGCAGCTTCGTAGCTATGTAATTGTAATGGCACAAGTATTGCTGCGGAAGCAGAACCACCCCTGGATTTGATTGTAACGCAACAGGCAGTGATGGGAGAAGGGCACAGCACATTTTTATTCACCTCTCACTGTGACGTTAATAACATTGGTCCTCCTCTCTGTCAGGGACAACTGGGACAGTTGGGACAACAGTAATCGGAGTTTCAAGTGCGTGGTAAAGACTTATAGTGAGGACTGGCAACAGCGTGTTTCCTTATACCAGGTTTCAGAGTTATAGCCTTGTTTAGTCTGTATCAGCAAAAACAATGAGGAGTCCTTGAGGCACCTTAGAGACTAACAAATTTATTTGGGCATAAGCTTTCATGGGCTAAGACCCACTTCATCAGATGCATGGAGTGGAAAATACAGTAGGAAGATAGTACATGAAAAGATGGCAGTTGCCTTACCAATTCTAATGAGACAATTCAATTAAAGTGGACTATTATCAACAGGAGGAAAAATCACTTTGGTAATGGTAATCAGGGTGGCCCATTTCAAACAGTTGACAAGAAGGTGTGAGTAACAGTAGGCGGGAAAATAGCATGGGGAAATTAGTTTTTAGTTCTTGTAGTGACCCATCCACTCCCAGTCTTTATTCAGGCCTAATTTGATGGCGTCCAGTTTGCAAATTAATTCCAGTTCTGTAGTTTCTCGTTGGAGTCTGTTTTTTTGAAGTTTTTTTTGTTGAAGAATTGCCACTTTTAAGTCTGTTGAGAGTCCAGGGAGGTTGAAGTGTTCTCCGACTGGTTTTTGAATGTTATAATTCTTGACATCTGATTTGTGTCCATTTATTCTTTTGCATAGAAAAAAATGGTACGGTCTCTACGCAAAAGAATATATGTATATGAATATATGTGTTTTATTATGGTGTTCTGAACAGATTTCAGCAGGCAACATATCAGAACCCTGTTATAGGGAGCTAAGCACCACTACCTCTTACAGAAAACACTGGCGAGTGGCATGCATTAGCTCTGAGATGGCTTGTCCTGTTTTGCTGGATCTGATCCCATAACGTTTTGGGGTGTTTTCTTCCACCACTGTCTTAAAGTCCAGGCAAGTCCTGTGTGGCTCACCAACACCATGGGCCAGGTTCTGATCTCCGTTACGGTGGTGCAAATCCATAAAAGTGAGTGGCGTTATCAGTGTAACCGAGCTGTCCTGTTGGTGTGGGGTTCCGTGGACTTGAGCACTCCCTGTTTAGTCTGGATCGGGTTAACTGCTGTGTGGAGTTGGGGACCTGATCTTAGCTGCTGGTGCTCCGGTGCAGATGCACTCAACTGTTGGAAAGCCAAGGTAACCCTGCATGAAGAACTGCCCAGCGATTTGACTTTGCAGATGACGCCTTCGAACAGTGCATCGCTAGAAGGGTTATGCAAACAGTAGGAGATGGGAGGTAACACATTGGCGAGGGATATGTACCAGGATCAAGGATTTTCAGGCTCATAACCTGCTCAGTGGTATTACCGGCAGGTAGACATGATTTATGCAGTGAATGTCCTGCCAGCCATGCTGCCGGCAGGTGTCTCAGCAATAGCAGGTTTGCCTTGAGGGTATGTGAGGTACCTAAGGCTAAAGGTGAGAACTCTGATCAGCTGATCAGCACATGCATTGTGGGACCATTCTTCTCAGAAGTATAGCTCTTCTGTTCAGGTAGCATTACTCCCTACCTAGTTGATAGGAGATCAGAAACTGCATCCTGCTTTTTTCAGAGGGCAGCTGGGGTAGTTCAAATACCTGACTAACAGCTGGACTAGCTCCATTTACAGAGATATTCCGAGGCTGTAGAACTATGTGGCAGGTCTGCGGTCTCTGTGCTTGTTTCTACTTTTCCTTTCTGTTTCAAAGCATTAACTTTTCCGACGTACACTAGCAACTGACCTGTAGAAATCTGAGGCAAGTGCTGTCCAAACCATTGGCCGGCCAGTGAATCCAGGGGGGGGAGAGAGAACAGGCCTTGTCTTTTGGGATGGAGAGGAGGAGGCAGAGTGTCACCTAGGACTGTTGAGGAGCAAAGCGATGGAGTATCACTGGGACTGTGGGAAGAGGCAGAGCCACCAGCAAGGATTGAAGAGACGGTAGAACTTGATTAGGGACTGATGGGGGCAGGGAGATGGAAGAGCATGAGGGACTGAGGGAAAGGGGTGATGTGGAGGATCAATAGAGAATGAGAGGAGAGTAACTGAGGGGAAGAATCAGCATGAAATGAGTGGGAGGACGGCAAAAGTGAAGCATCAGCAGGAGTAAGCGGAAGGAGCATCAAACAAGAGGCTAGGAACATTAGGAAAGAGAATACCAGGAGAAGGATGAACAGGATTTGAGGGAGGATGAAACACTGATTCCTCTATTCCAATGCATATGGAGAGAAGGGGAAAGTGAGGTATGGGGGTGGCAGGGCAGGATGGGAAGAGGAAAGAAAGAAAGCAAGAATGGAGAGAATCTGAGATTGGGAGTGAGGCCATGAGAGGCCTAGCAGGAGAGAAGAGAAGATGGAGGCAGAGCTTCAGCAGTGACTGGGTCTGGCTGGAGGAGAGGAAGAAGAGAGGCAGAGGAAAAGGTTTGCTGCCCAAGAGGTGTGATCCTTTTGTGCGCAGGATGTGGCCAGACGGGGTACCTGCTGCAATGTTACCATCAAGGCAACCAGAGGGGGGGGGGGGGGGAGGGAAACTCCGCTGTGGAAAACACTCTGCCTTTTCCCACGGAACACCTGAAAGGGTTAAAGGCCGGATACTAGCAGTCCTTTGCTGGGGGAGCTCTTTTCCAGGCTGGCATTTGGCATCAGCAACGCGAGTGATGTCAAGCATTGGCCAGTTGTGTGCCACCATGTCAGCATCCAGGCTGGCAGTGCCAAGCCAAACACCACTCACCAGCCAAGACAGCGCAAGAAAGGCAGATGGTAGGAGCTGGCTCTTATTAAAATGAGAAAACAAAAACAAACCCCACTTCCAAACAGTTTTATGAGGAAACAGAGCAACGTTGTTCAAAATTGTACAGTATTTTTCCCGGTTCCGGTTCATCTTTAATCCCCAAAGTTGCATCTGCTTCAAGAGAGCAGCTGTGATGCTGGCAAAGAACATCGTGTTGTAGGAAAACACTGCACATACACTGACGCTCCTGTTACTATTACAACAAAGGGTCAAGGCAGGTTTGAAGCACCCCTGAGGCGCTCCCAGCTCAAGCCATCCATGGCAATTCACAAGATCATTGAGGGCCCCGTCCTGTGAGCTGTGGATAGCCCTCAACGCCCATTGGCTTCAGTGGGAGTTGATGGCACTCCAAACTAGCAGGAATCATGCACATAAGGCAGGGTGATGAGTACCAGCACTGGCTGGAGAAACTTTGATGGAACCATATTCTGTCGGAATGTGCTGTTCTGGGGATATCAAAATACTTTGTGAAATCAGACCAATTTCACCAGAATTCCCTTTTTGGGAAAAAAGGGCCAGGAGCATGCTGACCGTGTCCAAAGAGGACATTTAGATGTTAAACGGAAACATTTTGTTCTGCATGCATTTTGAAATGACTTTTATTTGTTCTCTATTGTATCTGCTACTGTAATACAATTATTTTTTTTTAAAGTCAAAATCGAAATGAAATGTTTAGGTTTTCTCGAAAGGTAACATTCAGTTGACCCCAAATACACAAACAATTCTGAACTTTCCTTCATGGAGAATTTCAAAAATTTCCATCCCTTTCAGAATGAAGCCAGATTTTGAAATCTCAAATCCTTCACAAAACAGAACTTTCATCCTCCTCGCAGTTCTTCTGAGTGCCTAGGACCTCCCATTAGAGTAGCAGCTGTCCAGCACCTCTCAGGATCAAGCCCTTCGTGTCTTGTATTCCCATGGCTGGGAATTCACTCATCTCTGAATAATAGAATAACGTGTGTACAATCCCTGCTCTGCCATAGGCTTCCTGTGTGACATTGGGCAGGTCCATTAGCCTCTGAGTGCCTCAGTTCCCCATCTGTACATTGGGTATAATAGACCTGCCCTGCTCACATGGGTGGGATGAGGATAAATACATTACAGATCACGAAATGTTCAGAAACTGTGGTGAGGGTGGCCATGGTAGTGGCATAGATAAATAATTAAAAACAGTAAACCTACAAAAATTAAACCGTAACAGAATATGATCAAGACAACCTCTAAAGTAGCAATAATTTAAAAGAGGAGAAAACAAACCCTTCAAATTTCATTTCTCTCCCCATTTTAGAAAATCCATCTCTCCAGTCTAGAGCAGATTAAAATGACCAAATTCTCTCTCAGCCCCTGGGAAAGAGGATGTTTCAAATGGAAACTGCCAATTGACCTTCTCCCCTAGCTGTCGCCAGTCACCTCTTTTGCCTTCTTTCATGTCAGCATCGGGTCAGGACGACGGGTCATTGTCTGACCCGAGTCATAACAAGAAGAGAGCGGGGCCTCGCCTGGGAAGGCAGTAATTCCACATCCTAGATTTCAAACCATAATGTGGAGACAGTGAGGTTTTTTTTTTCTCTTTCTCTCTCCCCTCTTCCTTTATAGTCAGTAACTGGTTCATAACCACGGCGAGCCAGGGAAATACGGGTGGCCCTGCACGGGATTACAGCCTTGTTTACAAAGAGCAAAATGAGCTCACATGCACAGCTGCTGTGAAAATGTGAGAAGTCAGCGTGCAGCACGGAGGCTTAGGAATCTCGAGTCGCAGGCAAGCCCTGTACATAATGGATCCCCTGTCTGTGGGTGCTGGGTAGACAGCCTGTTTCGTGTCAGAAAGCACATGTGGCTGGTGAAGGGGTCTGAACCAAACTCTCAGATCCAAATGACTCTGGGCTCTGGAGGTAGTTGGTTCTGAATCTGAACCGTGTGGCCCAGCTCTGCTGGCTGGCTCCATGGAAATACTCCAGCTGCTGCAAAGGGACAGTGCAGGATGCATCTACTAGTGTCCAGAGCTCCTCCTGATTGTAAATTCACAACCGGGGAGAGAGGCCTTACAACCGACTGCAAAAAGCTTCCAGGAGGGCAGTGTGCTATATGCCTACAGTGCTCCTGTGGGGCAGAGAGGAGACAGGACTGTGAGGTGACAAACCCAAAGGTGATCTTTATCTAGCCTGCTGGACGTAGGACTGTTGCTGATGAAACGCTATAGGCTGTCACAGGGAGAAAGGCTGATGCCTGCTCTGAATGACATAATCTTATCGACCAGTGCCCCTGGAGCTGGTGGACAGTGAAACGGAGATAGTGCACTCCTAGCAGAAGAAGCAGTAATGAGATGAATATGACCCTGATTTTGGGAACTGCTCTTACCGTTAAGAGATTTGTGATGTGCATGGCTCAGATTCTGGGGCAGATGTGACTGAGGTATAGAGCGGCACGTCTGCAGGAGACGCTCAGAAGGGAGATGTCAGTAACAGCCACTCCTGGTTCTATCCCTATGTCCTGACTGTGAGAAGACGGGGATATAGAAGAAAAGATTTTGACCCTTGGTTTCATCCCACGCTAGCTTGTTGCATTCATTGCAATGGGGGAGCATGGCTTGTGGTTAAGGCACATGGGACGGGGACTCAGGAGTTCTGGGTTATGTTCTTGGCATTGCCGCTCACTGTGTGACTTTGGACAAGTCGATTCACATTGCCGTGCCTCAGTTTCCCCATATACTTACTGCCGGGCAGGCTGTGAGGCTTAGTTCACCATCGTTGACAGCTCGGTGGCTGGAAGGGGCTGCAAGAGGGCAATAGACTGTTATTTGGGTTTATGAGGCTATTGTGTAAGCTCCTTGGGGCTGAAAGTTTGTCTCCTTGTGGCCTTTCTACTCTGGACTCAGCTTGCCTCGAGGGGAGTGACCTCACCATTGGGATGATGCAGCCTAGTTAGCTGCCTCTCATTGCCTATGCCTAAAGCTGGCCCTGTGGGAGTGGGGAAGAATGTAAAATAAACCAGATGAGCTATTTTGTAAGAAGTCTGCATGTTGTGAGCTAGACACAAAAAGTGTCAGGTCACCTTGTCTCGGCCAATCGCAGACCAGCCTTGAGCAGCTAGCAGGACAATAGTGAGAAACAAGGTCATATGACCTCATCTCAGCAGCTGGAATGTGTTTGCCCGTCCGGGGTCCTAACCCATCCAATCAATCAGTATTATTACTCCACTTTGGCCATTACGAGGCGCAATAAAGAGACAGACCTAAATCCAGGCACCCCAAGTGTTGTCTGCCTTCTCCACCTGTTCGACGTGGCAAATAATTTACAAATAGGGCCTGGTTTTGAGGGCAGGAGCTGTAAAACATCCTAAATGATGATAAAAACAAATCATGGCAGAAAATGTAACAACTTGTGCCTGTTCCCTTTGACCTCTTCCCATTCATATGTGGCCTCTTCAGCCTACAACGTATTTTTAGCCTCCCGTTATATTATAAAGACACATTTCCATTTCCCTCTCTTACCCTGTTGCTGTGGTATTTGTTCCCCCTCACGCCCATACCATCTTCTCACTTTCTATTGGCTCATCTCCTGCCTTCCTGCTTGGTGACTGCCTCCTGTAGCCCATATATGAGGTGGAATGCACCAGTAGAGCCATGTACCACTTCCAACAAAAATTGCTAATGAATTTAGAGCTGGTGAAAGGGGACAGGGTGGCTGCCCTAGGCAAAGGCCTCTTCACAACAGGTACAGAGCCATCAGTGGCAGGGCAAGCTTCCCCCCCACACGGCTTCAGCTCAGGTGACCAGATGCCCTGATTTTTATAGGGACAGTCCCGATTTTTGAGTCTTTTTCTTATATAGGCTCCTATTACCCCCACCCACCCCCTGTCCCGATTTTTCACATTTGCTGTCTGGTCCCCCTAGCTACAGCAGTGTGCCAAACCTGTCCTGGAGACCCCATTTCCAGGGGGAGTTCAGGCTCTAGGACCCATTCCGTTCTTGACCTCCATTCCGGGATAGAGTTGCCAGTGGTAAGGGGTGGGTTTGTGTTGTGGATATTTATCCACTAGCAACTGGTCTGTGAAAGTCTATCATCAAACAGCCAGTAGCTGGTAACAGCTTTCAGTCGCTACCAAACTAAACTGGAGTCAAGCCGGTCACCCACAAGGCTGGATAGTCCATTTTCATGACCCTGAGTCCTCCAGTGTCTCATGTACAAGACATTGTGACATGGCTGAAGCTAACCTCCCTGTGCCTCAGTTTCCTCACCATTGTTATTAACAATGTAGCTGCACTGTTGGCAATAATATGGTAGAGAAAGGGCTAGTACAGACACAGTTATTGTATAGGTAGGACCTTGGAGAATAGTGTATGGCAACCTGCTGCTGCTACCCTTCCTTACTATTTGTACTGCGGTAGGGAAAGGGATTGTCTTCATGGGGACACTCACGAAAATTTCTCTGAATCAACTTTTTAAATTGCGTTAAACCTCTTTGTGGACACTCTTCTTCAGAATTAAAGTGACCGTAATTTGATTGAACTTAATTCACTTAATTCATGAATTAAGGTCAATTCAATTAAGGTCACTTTAATTCTGAAGAAAAGTGTTCAGTTCACACACACGTAATGTGGTTTAACTAAGACACTTTAAATTCACACCCTTAGTTCATTTGGATTATTTTTACTGTGTGCCCCTATGTAGACAAGTTCTTAGGCATACAGGAGCCTCATCCTTATTGAAAGTTGATGGTAAATTGCCTAGGTCCCTTTTTTGAAAATCGGAGTTAGGAGCCTAAGTCACTTTGGCACTTTTGATGCCTAAAGACCCCAATCAGGGCAGTCTCTACCCCCAAAGAGCATACAGTTTGAATAGACAAGACAAAGTGTGTGGGGGGGAAACTGAGGCACAGAGGGGGGACACGACTTGCCCAATGTCTCACAGCAGGTCAGAGGCAGAGCTGGGAATACAGCTCGTCACCTAGTCTAGTGACCTATCCACTAGACCATGCTGCCTGCCGAGTTATTGATCCTCCAGTGTTATTCATAAGAGTAACCTAATAGAGTTCATTAATCACATGGGAGCTGCAGAGTAGATGACAGATTTTGATTATATTGACTTGTTTTCTTTGAAGAACAAGTTGGAAAGGGAAGAATCCTTCTCCCCAATATAAGGCAGCTAGTGCTAAATTCTCTCCCTCCTGTTTTCTACAAAGTGTCACTGTCAAGGCTGGATCCCCACTTTGAACTTTAGGGTTCAAATGTAGGGGCCTGCATGAAAACTTTTAAGCTTATCTACCAGCTTAGCTTTGGTCCGCTGCCACCATCACAAGAATTCCCTCCCTGGGAAGCCTTGAGAAACCTTTCACCAATTCCCTGGTGAACCCAGATCCAAACCCCCTTGGATCTTAAAACAAGGAGAAGTTAACCATCCCCCCTCCTTCCTTCCACCCTCCTTTCACCAACTCCTGGTGAATACAGATCCAAACCCCCTTGGATCTTAAAACAAGGAGAAATCAATCTGGTTCTTAAAAAAGAAGGCTTTTAATTAAAGAAAAAGGTAAAAATCATCTCTGTAAAATCAGTATGGAGAATACTTTACAGGGTAATCAAACTTAAAGAGCTCAGAGGACCCCCCTCTGTCTTAGGTTCAAAGTACAGCAAACAAAGATACACACTCTGGTAAAAAGGTACATTTACAAGTTGAGAAAACAAAGTAAATCTAAGACGCCTTGCTGTCTTTTTACTTACTAGTTTGAAATAGGAGAGACTTGTTTAGAAAGATGGGGAGAACCTGGATTGATGTCTGGTCCCTCTCAGTCCCAAGAGCGAACCACCCCTTAAAACAAAGAGCACACACAAAAGCCTTTCCCCCCCCCAAGATTTGAAAGTATCTTGTCTCCTTATTGGTCCTTGGGTCAGGTGTCAGCCAGGTTACCCGAGCTTCTTAACCCTTTACAGGTAAAAGGATTTGGAGTCTCTGTACACAGAGAGCTGTTACCCTTCCCTTCATAGTTATGACAGTCACCGACAAGGTCATCTACAGGACTCGGCAAAAAGTTGACCCGGTGAGTTGTGGTGACAAGAATTAACTCAGAAATCAGGAGCTAGGGGGAGGCAGAGAGAGATGGTGCCCAAAGAGCTTTTAAAAGCCACGAATTCTGACCTCCCTGTTCTGTGCACCTTCATTCTCTGCCTAGAAACTTCCCCTGGGTGGAAAACCACACCTCCCTGCCAGTGACATCATGCTAGCACAGTCAGCAACCTGCCAAGGGGTCAAATTCCAAGCCGCACAGGTAGAGCACACTGCACTTCCTGCCCTGCTGGGGAGGAGTCGGGGGGGGGGGGGGGAAAGGAGAGTGAGAGTGACAGAATGCAATCTCCAGCCATTCGCAGGGCAGCCAAAAAATCTCCCAACATGAAATCGGACAGCGAGGAGAGCAAGCCAGGTAGGTCTGCCCCAGTGGAACTGCACTGCCTTAGACGCGGGTTAGGAGAGTTTGGAACAACACTTTTGTGTGTGCGTTTGTGAAAATTGCTGATGGAGTGAGTCCTCCTTTCAGGCCCTGCCTGTTGTTTGGGTCATTACACGCCCAGTGATTTTTCCAAGCTGGTTGTTAATTGAAACAAACAGTCCTCCAGAATTCTGGTTAGTTGCTGTTCCTTCATTCCTTTGCTGTTGGGGAAAACTCTGTGTCTGTGGGAGGAAAAGGAAAAAAAAAATTTTCAGCAACCCTGTCTGTTAAACGCAAGCATGTGTGGGCTGCAGATGTTCAAAGGGAGCTGTGTGGGAAAGTTCTTGCTTTTAAAACTTGCGAATGAGTGGTTAACTCGTGGAGCGGTTGTTTTAACCGTTTGAGGATCATGAACAGAAAAGCCAGAAGCGATACCTCTTGTTGGTCACTGCAATATTAAAAGAAAGGTGAGTGCTCAGTCTGGGAAGCTGATTCCAGGAGCCAGCAGCCCAGAAAACCACTCAAATATGTATGAAATATGACTGTCCTGTTGCTAGTTTCAAAACCGTAATGATCACTGTACAGTGATGGGATTATAAGATACAGTTTGCGGCGTGCTTGGCTTTAAAGCAATGGAGAGGCAGTTGTGCATTCTTTGCCTCGGGTAATCTTGCTCTGTGTCTTTGCTTCTGATGAGTTTCATTTAATGCGCATTCGGGCTTTCTTTTTTCTGAACTGCTTAAGACTGTTTGTAAACTCCCCCTCTGATACTGCCGAGTTGCTCAGCAAATGGGTTAGAAATAACTGGCTTCTTTGTAGTTTTTATACTCACAGGTTGAAAGATTGGCTACAAATGGGGAAATTGCTGCATTTTTCAAACCGAGCACCACCACCAAGGCAGAAAGGGAAATTACAGTGCTGAGAAAATACATGTGGTGTTAGGCTGATTGGTGTATCCTTAGCCCATCTCAGGTCTTTACAGAAACTCGAGAAGAGAAGTTTAAGGTTATAAACTGCTTGTGAGCAGGCTGGAAGTTTACAAGTTGACCCTCTGTTTGAATTGCATGGTGCTTGTGAGTAGTTCAGATGTGGGGCTACAGGAAGATGCAGGTGAGGAATTGTATCCAGGCTGCCTGAATTGTGTCTGAGGGGCTCTCTCATTCAAATGCAGATGAACTTGTGGATCAGATGAAAATCTTGGCATAAAGTGCCCCTAAGGAACTTGGGCCAGTTCCTCTGCTGATGTAAATGGATGGAGCTTCATTGCACTGGCCCTTTGTTTTGAGTGGAAAATAATTTTGAGTCTTTGCAATATTCCAGTTTTCCTTCCCTATCTCCCATATTCTCTCCTCCCTCCTCACTCCCCCTTAGCCCTATCCCAAAGTTCAGTCATTATGAAACAGTCTGTGGTGGACTCTGTCCCACCCCATAAGGAACCTGTCAATTTCCATTCAGGCTTAGAAGGCTGGGAATGTGTAGCCAAAATGAGAATCTGATTGCCTGAACAGTGAACACATCATCCAGTTTTGTTTTGTTTTTTAAAAAAGCAGATGCAGTGAGTTGGTAAAACACAGGAACCGGGTGTGTTTGTGTGTATGTGTGTGTGTTATCTAGGTGTACTGCTGTAGTTGTAATAATCTACATTGCATCTGCAAGTGTGCACATCCCTATATAGAGATATACACATGCGCACTGTGGCTGTGAATATAATTTCTGAAAACTCCCTGTACGCTAGATTTGTAGAATGGTTTGAGCGCCTGAAATCAAAGGAGCTATATATAATTTGTGTGTGTGTATACACACGCGCGCGCGCGCACACACACACTCAAAGGATTGTAACATAGTTGGCCATAGATCTGACTTCATGGTTGTCACCATGCTTGACAACTTTCTCTTTTGGAAATAATGGGGATAAAACCTAGATCTTCCTGGTCTAAAAGCACAAGAATCTTACTGCTTGAACTTCAGCAGAATTCTTACTGGTTGTTAGCTGTATAGGCCATGTGACATACAGGTGAGCAATCTTGAGACCAACCAGTAGGGCGGGCAGTTCATTACAACTTTAGTGCTATGGCTTATTACATTACTCCAAGTGTTGTCTGTGATATGAGTCAGTTTGACATGGTATCTGTAGTATTGTGAGTCTTTTTGGAACTTGAAACAAGAGCAGACAGTGTTTTGAACAGAAATATTAGAAGCTTTATATTATTAAAAACCCTAAAAGGAAGGGTTGCTGCTTGGATTTGACTCTCAAGTTCTGAGAATCAGGCCACTTACTTATTCAAGTGTCTGAATATGGAGTGAGGCGCCTCTTTTTGGGATGCAAACGCTCAGCTTCGGAAGGGATCCTTGAAAGTCAGTGGGAGCATGACACCTGCTGCTTAGTCTTCAGAGACCTTGACCATTAATCCTAGTTAGTTTGGTAAGAAGGACTAAATCAATGTATGTTCCCATGTGAACCCCCTAACATTTAGTGGACATTTGTAGATTCTTATTTTCTCCAATAATTCACTTCCCTCCTGTATTCAAGAGATTTTTAAACATTGTGCTCCTCTTTCACCATCTTTATATAGTAGTGCTTGATCCTGAAGTCAATGGGCATTGAGGGCACATTGCAGGATTAGGATCTTGGTTACTTTGCTTTTTAATAAGTGATCCGCATGAAATTCCTGTACAGATTAAATATCCCCCATTTCCCCTGTCCCCCGGCCCCGCAACGTGAATTTAGTTACAATCTTAGAAAGCTTATTATTAGCATCGGTCAATGTCTTCCCTCTATTAGCCGGCGTCCGTTAGAGATGAACAAGCCAGGCAAGAAGATAATTTGTATAGTTCTGGCTCTGCCCAAGCCTTTGACCAATGCAAATATTCTCGCAGTTCAGTCGTTCCCAAAGGTCAATTTCCTCTAGAAATTTCTGTCCCAGCATAGCTGCCCATTTAAGTTTAAGGCCCACTCTCCATGGATTCTGCAGTGATCTCCTCCTTCCATCTTTCCACCTGCTCTGTTCCACTGTCCAAAAGCCTTGCACTGTTTGCTTCAGAGACTTTCCTTTGCAACTCAGCCTCTGTATTCTGCTTTTCATGTGGAATACTTCAGCTTTATCCTTAATTTTAAAAGCACCCTCATTTAGACTTTATTTTAAAAAATTACAAAGACTAAATGCAAATATTTCCATGACATATCTTTTCATTATAAAGGAAACTTTTTTTTTTTTTCTTGCCCCTGTAGCAATTTGCTAGGT
This sequence comes from Terrapene triunguis, assembly GCF_002925995.2. Lineage (NCBI taxonomy): Eukaryota > Metazoa > Chordata > Testudines > Emydidae > Terrapene > Terrapene triunguis. Next base: position 13,704,092 of record NW_020665065.1, read on the forward strand.
CAGGAGAACCTGAAAGTAAGGTTGTCTTGCAATTGACTAGAGGGAAAACTGAAACTGACTAGACCATTTTATTAACCGCACTTGAAACCTCAGCTTTCAGCTGGGAAAGGCATTCAGCTTTTACACAAGTAGTTCGTGAGAAATTGCCTACTTAAAATTAGCTCAGGACTGAAGTAGGAGTGGGGATGAAAGCAAGATAGTAATCAGAATGGTGTGATTTTACAATTCCAAAAGCAGGCCGGGGGGGACCAGCGTAAATGCTTTCAGGCCAGTGAACCTTTTCCAAGCAGTGGTACTGATTATTAAAGAAAAACAATCTGTTTAATGTGGTTAATGGTTGCTTGACACGCCCCAGCTTATATATATTTGATTTTTCTCAGCACTATCGAAAGCCTAGAATGGCCTCAGCCCATTCTCTGTCTTCTCGTCTTCCCCATTTGTATAAACTGCACAAGAACACTCATGCATTAATTCTGAAATTATGTTCAAATCCACTGAGTGATAAAATCCCCCATAGCCAATGTTCATGCCTCTTTATAGGCCTCTCTTTAATCTATGAAAGTGTTTCTTGCGCCTGCTTTTCTGAGCTGCTGGTGTGGGGCGGGAGGGGAGGAGGAGGAGGTGTCCTATATGACAATAAAACAGCCATTATTGTCTTTAACTTCCAGCCAAGCTGTGCTTGCTGCCTCTGCCAAAATAGTGTTGTCTTTTTTAGCATCCCCTTGCCACTATTGGCACCACTTACCCTGATCCATTTTGTCTATACCTATCCATAAAACAGTTCTGTCCTTTCTTTTAAAATTCCTGCTCGCTCTCTTGATCCAGCCAAGGCTTAGTTCGCATGACAATACATTTGCTTATTCGCCTTGAAAAGCTGTCCCTTGAGCCATGCACTCGTCACTGTAATGAGTGATGATAAACTTTCTAAACCCTCTTTGGCTTTAAATCCCCCTCCTCCCTCTGACAATGTTTGTGTTGATTAGGACACTGTGGAGAACGGGGGCTATGGTTTCATTATGTGTTTGTAGAGAGGAAGGTTGGTCCAGTGGTTAGGGTGCCACCTAGGCCGTGGGAGATCCAGATTCCCTGCTCTGCCCCAGATAACCCGTGTGACCCTGGGCAAGTCACTTAGGCTATGTCTACACTACAGCCTATGTCGGCAAAACTTATGTCGCTCAGGGGTGTGAATATTCCACCCCCATGAGCGACATAAGTTACATCATCATAAGCGCTCGTGTGCACAGCGCTGTGTTGGCAGGAGAAGCTCGACATAGCTTCTGCCGCTCACAGAGGTGTTTTTTTATGCTGACGGGAGAGAGCACAAAGCGTCTTCACCCGACATCTTCCTAGAGCGTCTTCACCTGCAGCGCTGTATGTATAGACATGGCCTTAGTCTGGAGATAAATATATTTAAGATCCGAAGAAGTGGGCTGTAGCCCACGAAAGCTTATGCTCTAATAAATTTGTTAGTCTCTAAGGTGCCACAAGTACTCCTGTTCTTTTTAAGATTTGAAAACACTCAGATACTGCAGTGCTGGGGGCCATACAAGTATGACAGATGGTTTGTATATACCTAGCACAGTGAGACCCCCAGGCTCTGATAAGGGTCTCTAGGTGATACCACAATACATATAATTGATAATAAGAATTATTACCTTCTATTTAACCCTTTACTCCCATCACCAAAATTCACTGTTCTCATCTTTACTAATCGATATGCTGCCCCAGCAATTTCCCCATATTACAGATAGTGCTTCTCTCCCTATATGACTGAGGTACGGACCCTCTGTAATATACTGTACTGCTCTGTGTTTTCCATAAACAGCCACAAAATGTTGTGCTCTGAGAGCCATCCAGCTGCACATTCGCCCTTCTACGCCCATTTATAAAATATCCACTCTTAGCAGCAGTTGGTAATCTCCTAGAAAACACAGTTTTGCATCCCCTTGCTCTGTTTCCAGAAAAGGTGTCATCGTTTGTTTTTCTTTGTAATGATCTCTGATTGTTTCTCTCTCAGTATCTCGCATAAATACCACAGGCTGCTCCCCGGGACTAGCTTGTCAAACCTCTTCTGCAAGAGCTATAACCTTTGCCCCTAGCAGACTAATCCAAGTCCTGTTAACTTGGTCTCTCTTGTGCGTCTTTATTGGAATGTCTGTGTACCCAGTGCAGCTTATATCCCTGTTTGTCTTTGTCTTGTTTATGTCACAGAAGTGGTCATGAAAGCTATCAGATCAACTGCGTCTGTGCATGAACTTGAAACCGTGTGAAAACTGCGTGATTTTGAGTTTCCTTCTAAAATCACACTGCGCCCTAGTTGAAGCCAATCTAGGTAGATGTATGGGTTTTGCATCAAAACTGGAAATGGCTCAAATGCAAAGTGGACAAACTTCTCCAAGTTTTTTGGGGGTGTTTGGATTAGGCACTCTGGTAGGCCTGTTCGAGATATTGAGGGGCTGGCCAAAAAGTTTGCACTTAATGTTTAGGAGCATTTTGATGAGTCTAAATAAACATATCGTGCTTTCCATAGTGTATGTCTACACTAGAAATGATACAGCAGGACAACTGCAGCACCAAGCTGTAGACACCACAGCGATGGAAGGGACTCTTCCATCTGGAGGTGGTAGCCAGCTCGTTGACCTAATGGGATCGGTTTAGGTTGGCTTAACTACATTACACAGGGCGTGAACTTTTTCTCAGACTAGAGCGATGTAGTTAAATGACCTCATTTTGTAGCGAGACAAAGTGCGTGAGATAATAGCTATTATTGGTCCAACATAAAAGATATTGCCTCCCACACCCTAATATCTTGGAATCAACACGGCTACAATAACATTGTAACTAACTTTGTAGTGTAGACCAGGCCTCAGTGTGCTTTGCAAACATTAATTAAGCCTCACCACAACCCTGACAGGTCACTAACTCTTATTACCCCATTTTACAGATGGGGAAATGGAAGCTCAGAGAGGTGAGAAAATAATTTTCCTTAAGATCACACAAGAAGTCTGGGGATTATGACCTGGATCTCTTGACTTCCAGTTAGCCATATTACTAGCTTCCCCCTCTTTTTAAATGGGGAGGTTGGGGGGGACCAAGTGAGACTAAAGCAGAACAGAGGAAGTCTATTAACAATTTGTGTGATTGGATATATATGGCATAAACTGAATACATGGTGTGGGATGCTATAAAAAGTTTATTGCCACTTGTCTTGGAGAGACTAGCAGCGCGTACTTGTGGCTCTGTGTAATGTGGTCATGACAAAATAGTAACACTATAAACTGACCCATCACATCTCTTATGCAGCACTTCATAGGTCTTTTTTTCATGGGTATTGTCCGCTTCACTGCCTCTGCTTTTTTTGTGTGAACGTGATTTCTTTCTCAGCCAGCTGAGAACATTTAAACAAACCACTCCAGCAGGAATGGAGGCATGTCTTCATCAGTGTCTTTGACATCATCAATTAGGCTGTGTGTTCCTAATCGCCCATAAACAAAATGTTCCGTACAATAGCAAATTGCTTGATGCAATAAAGAATTTTACACCTTATCTGTAGAGTTCATTTCACTGTCTGTGTGAGATTCCATTATGAAACACATAACCAGTAATGTGGTCTCAGAAAAATATAGATCAATTACTTCAAATTTGGTCACCAAACTCTTTCATGTTTAGGTGGCTTAAATTAAGTGGCCTGAACTTCAGAAAATCCACAACTTCTACTGAAGTGAACTGGCGTGGTGAAATTTGATCTATAGCTTGGTTTTCATGTATTGCGGAAGTCAACCAGCATTATTTCGGGCTCCCGCTTAGCTGAGAGTGTTACACAAAGCCTGCATGTGCTCACAGAAAACTTAAATTTTTAATTTTAAAATATCCTACCATCTGAGTATCATTTTGTATTCAGTATGAGTTAAAACATGAACAAAGACAGTTTTTGAAGGGGTTTTTGTTTTTCAAACTTTATTCTTCAGTATTATAAATTAGAGCTGGCTGAATGAATTTCGAAATTTTGATGACAAAATGGAAAAATAATTAGCATTTTCAGGATTTCCTTCCCCTTTTTTCCACCAGCTCTGTTAGCAACCCAAACACAGCCACAGTGTGCTTGTAGAGAAGAGGCAGTGTTTCCATAGAGCACTGGACTGGAACTCACGGGAGACCTGGATTCTGTGGCCAGCTCTGCCACTGGTTTCCTGGGTGACCTTGAACAAGTCACTTCACCTCTCTGTGCCTCAGCTTCCCCATCTGTAAAATGATGCTATGTTCCTTGTAAAGCACCCTGAGATCTACTGATGAAAGTGCTATATAAGAGCTAGTTATTTATTTATCTATATCTATATCTATAGATAGAGATAGAGATAGATAGATAGTATTTGTGAAGCCAGGGAATGCAATTGACTTAACTAGTTTAACTGCCCAACCTGACTGAATTTATTCTTTGTATTTTAAGGTGTTTTTTTTTAACACCCTAAATTAATGCAGAGTTAAGGTTGCTTGGCGTTATGCCATTCCCTTGCAGAATGCTGAGTTGAGCAAAATGCAAAATTTTGAAAAACAGGAAATGCAGAGTTAAGGTTGCCCATGTAACCTTAACTCTATCCTCTTTCAGCAATGCTCCAGTACACCCTGTTAACATACATACCTTTATGCTGCCAACCCATAGTTGTTGAAATTATATGACTGGACCTTGAGAGGTCATCTAGTCCAGTCCCCTGTACTCATGGCAGGACTAAGTATTATCTAGACCATTCCTGACAGGTGTTTGTCTAACCTGCTCTTAAAAATCTCCAATGATGGAGATTCCACAACTCCCTAGGCAATTTATTCCAGTGCTTAACCACCCTGACAGGAAGTTTTTCCTAATGTCCAACCTAAACCTCCCTTGCTGCAATTTAAGCCCATTGTTTCTTGTCCTATCCTCAGAGGTTAAGAAGAACAATTCTTCCTCCTCCTCCTTGCAAAAACCGTTTATGCACTTGAAAACTGTTATCATGTCCCCTCTCAATCTTCTCTTCTCCAGACTAAACAAACCCCATTTTTTTTCAATTTTCCCTCATAGGTCGTGTTTTCTAGACCTTTAATCATTTTTGTTGCTCTTCTCTGGACTTTCTCTAATTTGCCTACATCTTTCCTGAAATGTGGGGCCCAGAACTAGTCACAGTACTCCAGTTGAGGCCTAATCAGTATGGAGTAGAGCGGAAGAATTACTTCTCGTGTTTTGCTTACAATGCTCCAGCTAATACATCCCAGAAGGATGTTCACTTTTTTTGCAACAGTGTTACAATGTTGACTCACATACAAGCTCTTTATTTCCTTTTACAACCCGTTCACTCTCACCCACAGCCTCCCATCTAACACCATTAAAGGACAAAAAGGAAAAAAAAATGGTTTCCAGTCCACCTTCCCTCTACCCTTTTTAAGCAATTCCTCAATATGCTCATGCTGACCCTTGTCACTGAGATTCTGGAGGTACCAGAGCCTGGCATACACCCCACACACTTAGCCAACTCCCCCAAAAGAATACCACTTGCATATAATTTAAGAACAACTTCACAGCCTTTTATAACTCCCTTACACTTACTCACAGGGTATCATCACGGCCTACTCGTTCAATTAACCATCATTAAAGCATTAAGATCATCTCTCATTCCACCTCACTGCTGACAGTATCCTTTATAATAAAAGCTGTATGCCCTGTTACTGACACAACCTACACAATACCCCATAGAAATGATACCTACTTCATCCTGAAAGTACCCAAGCATCTCTTCCCTTTCCAAACACACACGCGAGGGTGCAAAACCTAGATCTCCTATCACACTCTCAGCTCTGTCACACACCGCAAAGTAATCCACACATCTCACAACACACCTCTACCAAGCAGAGCAAACTACCGCCTCCACAAGTCAGTAGAGCGATGCCGGGCACTGACCACACTTGCTCTACCTGGAGCACATGCAGATCATAAATGCTTAGACTGCTCTCATATCCCAGCTCGCTACTGACAATACCCTTTGTTATAAAACCCCAGTGCCTTGCTAATTATATAGCATACATAGGACTTCTGGTTTTAGGGGTTATTAATTTTCAGGGTATTTTTAGCCGTTTTTCACTCCTATGTAAATGTCCAAAAATCAGGGGGTTTGCCGGGGAGGGGAGCTTTTCCTTTGCTGTGAGAAGATTTTGTTTGTTTTTTAGGTGTTTCCCAAAATTCTTGTCTAAATAGGATCTATTTTAATTTGTATTATATGTGTAAAAAATGACTTAAATGTTAGTTGTTATTGACTCCCTGCTTTAGCATTTACTGTGTTTGTCCCTGGTGAGTTTTAACGTAGTACTGTTTCAAACAGCGCTATGGTAAAACACATTAGGGAACCTTTCATGCTCATCAGCAGGGTCGACACGGACCTATTAATGTGTGACACGCTAGTGCCCTTTAGAAATCGCACCCCCATAGACGATAAGTAATTAGATACAAGGCAAGAAGCAGGGACTTCGCCTATATAAACAAAGTGCACTGGGAATGGGGTGAAGTCAGCGGAATCTCAATAACCATTTCTGATGTTTTTCATTGTTGATTGGCTAAACCCCAATTTGATTTTTTCCCCCCTGCTCTCGGGGGTGTTTTATTGGTGTTTATCAGTTAAAACCTAAAATCAGAAGCCCTAATTCTGCACTGAAATGATGCCTGCTAGATTCCAAAGGTACAAATGCAGCTCTTCCTTTTGCTCACACGGATTGGAGGGTGCAAAACATGAATTTAGTGGGGTGCCATGCACTGCCTGGGGCAAAACTGAACTCAGTGCAACCCCAAACCCCTCTCTCTATTCCCCTCCACGGCCCCATAATGTCCCTCCCTCCCTTTCTCAGGAGGCATTCATGTGTCTAGTTTTTTCCCCCAACAATACTTTTATGACGTTCCCTCCCGAATAAAATTGCCGCCTGTGACTCACAAATTGTCCAACCTCCAGCCACTCAGTCTAAAACTCCTTTTGTTTTAGGTAGGGACTTGTGATTAACGTATCCTCACTAACGTTAATTGAAGGGTGAGTTGTTCACAGCCATGCAACTCAATAAGGTCTGTGATTCATGCCGCCATTAGGACCTCAGTTTAACTGTACAAGGCTGCGGAAAGGAAACTTGTTTGCAGAGCCTGTGACACAGGAACTCATCGGTCAAATGACCCCAAATTCGGATCTCTAACGCTGCCCTGTGCCCCTGCAAGGCATACCAAATTGCAAAGCATTCTGCATAACCGCTGGATTTTAGAGCACTTACAAAAGTTAAGCCTTATGCATATAAGATGAAATGGAAACCCTCTAGCCATTTTTCTGTAGTGGGCCATGCACACTGTACACATGTATATTTTCTTAAATATTGTTCTCCGTTTGGGTCCCCTAAAGATTTAGTGGGTGTCATGTGCTATCTGGGGTAAAACTTGACAGACTGAGACCATTTGAACCCATATCACATCAATAGTTTGATCTCTAGCACTACACACACAAAAAACCCCAAACCTAGAAACTTTTTGAAAAATGGCTATTGTTTTAGGGCTTATATCTCTGCAACCCCTGCCTCAAATACCCCAAATTTAGGTCATGATCCCTGCCTTGTGGCACACCAAATTTCAACAGAATCCAACTAATCATGTTGGTTTTAGAGGGTGTGGAAAGGTTAACCTTTAAACAGAAGTAGTGACCTACCACTTTAATAGCCAGCATAAATGGAGTAACAGTCTAATAACAGGTTTCTTGGCAAAGATTTCCCCCCCCACACTCCTCCCCAAAAAAGAGCTTAAATTTATGCTTCTAAACAATTGGCTTGCTTTTGAAATGTCCCAAGCTCCCAGCATCTCCCATGGAGATCACTGGTAGCTGTGGGATGCTCAGCACTTTTTTTAAAATCCGGTAATTTAAGTGCCTAAATAGAGATTTAGGAGCCTAATTTTGGGTTCCTAGGCCATGTGCATAAGGATAAACAGGGAAATATAGGCATAAGTGATCTTCTCGATTTGGTTTGGGAGCACTCCTTAACGTCACCAATTTTAAAGGGGAAAATCCCTCTTTCTAAAGCCTAGTTATTCTTGTAATGTGCTTCATGCAAATAAAATCACGCTGCTCTGTATGATCTGTTAGCCTGTGATTACAGTTATAATGCAGTGGGAACTCGTTGGAAACCAATTACAGATGTGTGTTGTTTCTGGTAAGTGACATAGAAAAATGCTTTGGAAAAATAACTGAAACCATTTAACAGTTTGTATAATTTTGATCAATGAATCCTTGCCCAACTGTGATTTATTAAAAGCTCAATTTATTCTGTCCATGGCCTGCCTGACAGCACTGACTGATCTGTAGTAAGTGAAAATGTTTTTAGTGAGGAAAGAAGCACTGACGGCGGCTAGAGCATGTTAACGTAGATTTTTATTGAAATACAAAAGGAGCATTAAACAGAGGGGAAAACTAACCTCTCCATACACTCGGGGCTTGTATATATCAGGGGTTCTTGGCCGGAGAGAACCATTAGGATCATCGAGACTGCCCTCCTGCATAACACAGGTAATAGAACTTCCCCAGAATAATTCCTAAAGCAGATCTTTTAGAAAAACACCCAATCTTAATTTTAAAAGTGCCAACGATGGAGAATCCACCATGACCCTTGGTCAATTATTCTACTGGTTAATTACTCTCATTGTCAAAAATCAACACCTTATTTCTATTCTGAATGTGTCTAGCTTCAGCTTCCAGCCATTGGATAGTGTTATACTTTTCTCTGCTAGATTAAAGAGCCCATTATTAAATATTGGTTCCCAGTGTAGGTACATATAGATCAGGGATCGGCAACCTTTGGCACACGGCTCACCAGGGTAAGCACCAGGGCCGGGCCGGTTTGTTTACCTGCCGCGTCCACAGGTTCGGCCGATCGCGGCTCCCGCTGGCTGTGTTTCGCCGCTTCAGGCCAATGGGGGCTGCCGGAAGCGGCGGCCAGCACATCCCTTGGCCCGCGCCGCTTCCTGCAGCTTCCATTGGCCTGGAGCAGTGAACCGCAGCCAGTGGGAGCCGCGATTGGCCGGACCTGCAGACGTGGCAGGTAAACAAACTGGCCCGGCCCGCCAGGGTGCTTACCCTCGCGAGCCGCGTGCCAAAGGTTGCCGATCCCTGATATAGATGGTAGTCAAGTCAACCTTACCCTTCTCTTTGTTAAGATAAATAGATTGAGCTCTTTGAGTCTGTCGTGATAAGGCATGTTTTCTAATCCTTTAATCATTCTTATGGATCTTCTCTGAATCCTCTCCAATTTATCAACATCCTTCATAAATTCTGGACACCAGAACTGGACACAGTAATGCACCAGCACCAAATGCAGAGGTAAAATAACCTTTCTACTCCTACTCGAGATTCTCCTGTGTGTGCATCCAAGGATCATATTCGCTCTTTTGGCCACAGCATTGCACTGGGAGTTCTTGTTCAGCTGATTATCCCAAATATTTTTCAGAGTCTCTGCTTCCCAGTATAGAACCCCCCATTCTGTAAGTATGGCCTACGTTCTTTGTTACACAGTCAACCTGTGGAACTCTTTGCCAGAGTTGTGAAAGCCAAGACTATAACAGGGTTCAAAAAAGAACTAGATAAATGCATGGAGGATAGGTCCCTCAATGGCTATTAGCCAGGACGGGCAGGGATGGTGTCCCTAGCCTGTTTGCCAGAAGCTGGGAGTGGATGACAGGGGATGGATCACTTGATGATTACCTGCTCTGTTCATTCCCTCTGGGGCACCTGGCATTGGCCACTGTCAGAAGACAGGATACCGGGCAAGATGGACCATTGGTCTGACCCAGTATGGCCGTTCTTATGTTCTAGATGTAAAGATGTACCTTTAGCTGTATTAAAATACATACTGTTTGCTTGTGCACAGTTTATCAAGCGATCTTGATCACTTTGAATCAGTGCCTCCCCCAAGTGAATGGCACCTAACTCTGCAGTTTTGGGGTCCTAGCTCTGAATACAGCAGCTGAGGCACAAGGCCATCTTGGTCCCACAGCCTACGAATTATGGAGATCAAGAAGCCTGAGTCTCCCCTCCATTACCCCAGTTTTAAACTGGTGTAGCACGCTAACTTCAATGATGTTTCGCCCGCATAAAACTGGTGTGATGGGGTGGAGAGTCAGGCCCCCCGGGATACAGGGCCAAATCAAACAATGAGGGAAAGAAGCACATACAAAAGAGAGAGAAAAAGAAACAAAAAGCAGGCACAACCCATAGGTACCTCCAAGCCTGGATTCCTTGGCTTACAAGTGACCTCAGGTCTTTCCTTCACCAAACACTGGCCCAGATTGACTTCACTCTGGTAACTCTTATTTTATACCTTTTCCCCAGCTTTTCCGCCTCTTAAAAGGGCAATGTGTTGTCATAGAGCCCATCGCTAATTTTAGCTGGGAATGAAAGCTATTTTTCCCCAGCTGAGCACCCTTGAGGTCTGCCACAGAAATGCCAAAGTTTGGAGCAATATTTCTCTGTGGTACAGGAGAAATAATATGTGGCTTGGAGAACCGCTTCTGTAGTAATGAGATCTGGTTCTCCTGGGTTTGTTTTGCGTGCTCTAATCCATCATTTTCCAAGGAATAACTAAGAATAGCTCTTGTCCTAAGTACCTCATATAATTAACAGCTGTTGCAAAAATAAAAGAAATTGCATCATAGTTGTTACCAGAGGAAAAGGTCTGTATTTTAAGGGTATTTTCTCCACTGCGTTTCCATCGTTGGTGGTTATTTGTGATGGAAAAGCTGATTGTAGGATTTTCGGTGTTGGAGGGAGCAGGTAGGGAAACAAACACCAGAATAACAATGTCTGTTGCAGTTCAGCGAGGAGGTTCCCTAGCAGAGCTGTTGGGGAGGAAACTTACACAGCCCCTGCTTGTATTCGGCTGACTCTAGCCAGATCTACCATACACGGGATGGTCTCCACATACACTTGTGTTAACATTTAAAAAGTGTGAATTCAGACTGATGCTTTAGCTGTGTGTGTGTGGATACTTCTTTTGGAATGAAAGTGGCTGAAGTCAATTTAGCTCAGGGGTTCTCAAGCTGGGGGGTCATGACCCCCCCAGGGGGTCGCGAGGTTATTACATGGAGGTCATGAGCTGTCAGCCTCCACCCCCAAACCGCCCTTTGCCTCCAGCATTATAATAGTGTTCAATATAAAAAAAATGTGGTTTTACTTTATAAGGATGGGGGGATCGCATTCACAGGCTTGCTGTGCGAAAGGGGTCACCAATACAAAAGTTTGAGAACCACTGAATTTGGTAACAAATCAACTTTTAGGAAACCAGTTTAATTAATTAAATAGGTGCAAGTTTGTGTGTAAACCAGCTCAAAGTCCCTCTCATTAATGAGAGCTCAATGCCTATTGAGGTAAATGGGAGAAACTTCCACTGGCTTCACTGGATGTTGGGTCAAGCCTTAAATTCACCCAAGACATTATAAAATATATTATCTGGTCTAAGTTTGGCCCTAAAATATTTGGCCTTAAATACATTTGCGCATTTTCAAAATGGCTGATGACTGAGTTTGTTCTTCTCAATGTATCTAGTCTCTGTGCTGGAAATTTGTCATAACCGTAGTGTGGGAAAATTCACTAGAAACAAGTTGTTTTCCCCGTGGCCCATACCCAGGGATCAACTTCCAGATGACAGCTTTGATTGCAGCATGTTTGGATATGGATGACTGCTACTTGTATTCTCTTGAATGATCCCAAATGCTGGAATTTAGGAGCTGAGTTCACACCCCTGAGAAACTGTAACATTGCATTGGCAGGATATCACAAGCTGTCACGTCGTCGCCCTTGGACGCTTGTTTATGGTAGTTTTGCTAGGAATTCAAAGAGCACTTTGGACTTTAATGAAATCCCCAGTCCAAAGCTCGACTGTTCCTAGTTAGTGATTTTATTGCTAAATAATTTACAGAGCCCGTCTTTGCCAATTTTCGTAAGGGAAACATTTAAAGTATGCAAAACATTTTGTCTTCCTGAAGCAGCTGCTCATTTGGGATGGAGAATAATCCAATGTGCCCCCTCTTCTCTTCTCTTCTCTCCCCCCTTCTCAGTATATATCCTTCAAAAGTTGAAGTACTAAAGCAGCATGTGTGCTGTACAAAGTGAAACTACCTTTCAAGATGTTTCAGAGCAGTGGTTCTCAACCTATTTATCATTGTAGGCCGCAGGTTGAAAACCACAGCGCTGCCCCTCCCTCCCCCCGTCCCAACTGCCCACAGTCCCCTAAGCTCAGCGCCCCCACCCAGAGAGGGGCCAGGAGCAGAGCCCTGGGCACGGGCTGGGCAGCTGGACCCTAGGACCGGGCAGCTGGACCCTAGGACCGGGCGGCAGCCGGACCCGGATTTGAGTGCCGCCGTGCGGGGCATGGATGGGCAGCTGGGACTCCCAGCGCTGGGCCAGGAGCAGAGCATCTGGCGTAGGCCAGCAACCAGGACCCGCAAAGGGGGGCCAGGAGCAGAGCCCTACCTAAAACCTGGGGGTGCTGCAGAACCCTGGCAAACCCCTAGTTCCTAGTGCCCCCCAATCCCTCGCTGCCCAGAGCGCGCCCCCCCCAAAAAAAACGTACCCACAGACCCACTCTCCCACCCACTACGGCACTCATCAGCCCCCTGCTGGCAGGAGTGCTGGCGCAGGCTGCAAGACGCTGTCCCGCCCCCTGCCAGCCCAGAACAGCAAATTTCGAAAAAAAAATTAGCACACAGCTGGGCCACATGCGGCCTGCGGGTTGAGAACCACTGCTTTAGAGAGATTGACAGTGGGTCTTTGCTGGCATATTTTTTCTCTTGTTCTCCATATTGTAAATAATGGTGACTGGCACATCCATCCAATCTATCTACCCACCTCTGTCACTGAGGCCAAGAATTTAGCAACATTCAAGCAGGGAAGGGAACTTTCTATGGCTAGCAAGTATATCCAGAGGTATAAAAGTTAATGTTTAAAAAAAAAAAAAGCTTGGAAGGCATATAAAACCTCCTGGTTCAGGGTTTAAGCCAATCTCTGACTATTCGGGGTTAGGATCAGACCTTAATGGAGGGACAGATTATGCCACATCTACTCTTGGGGGGTTATTTGTAAGTTCCTCTGAAGCAGCTGGTGCTGGCCACTGCCAGAGACAGGATACTGGACTAGATGGACCACAGATCTGATCTGTCTATCCAGGCTTTGTTCATCACTGTGGTGTCTGAGAGCCATATAAGGATTATCATCACCAAAATAGGTCTGTGGTCTCATTTCTTGTCAGTGGGATTCTGTTTCCTTTTCCCTTCTCGTTCATCTCTTCTTCCTCTTCCTCCCATAGAGATTCTCCATCTCCCTGTTCAGATCATCTCATACCCAGGAACTCAGTTTTGAAAAAATTCAGGTCACATCCATTCCTCCCTCCCCCTTCTTTATCCAGTTTCCCTTCCCGACTGCCCTTCCTGCAGTCGTATTTCCAGGCTGACTGACAGCCGGAGGTACCAGAAATATCTCTCTGGCACAGATGGCTCCTAGGGGGCTACATTGCCATTCCCTAACTCATATGGGGGAGAGGAGGAAGGCGCTGATCCGCGGGGCCCACCGGCGAGCGGGGTGTGTGGAGGGGAGCTAATGGGGGGCTGCCGGCCCACCCTAGTTCCAAGCCCCCACCCGCAAAACAACGTTATAAGTGAACATTGCACAACTTTAAAGGAGTATGTTCCCTAATAGATCAGCGACATCATAATGAAACAACGTTAACCGGGAGAACATTAAGTGAGGAGTTACTGTATAGATCTTTCTGTGAAACGAGTCCACTGAAAACCTGTTGCTGGGTGCTGGGGATCAAAGATGTGTTTGCCACCATGGTGCTTGTCAGTAACACTGAATGCCAACTCTGTCATCCTCTGTCCCTGTTACATTTCCTTGTGCCGAGTCGGTGGCAGTCATTCCAAGAGCTGATGGACTAACGGAAAACTTATTCTTAAAACAATTTGTTTACCTAGCAGCTTGTTTTAGAAGTTGGGAACAAATAAAAAAGGGGCAGAGGCCAGGATTTCTCCTCTTCATTCTCTACACTGGAGCTTTGACCATGCTGGAGTCAGAGTCAGGGTGCGTATGTAGGGAGGGAGAAGAGAGTAATTGTAACTTTTAGATAAAAGCTAGAAACGTAACTATTTTGCAAATGAACTCTAACTGCAGAATTTGGATCCTGATTTGGAATATCCCCTCCTCACAACATTTCTGGGATGTTGCTTTGGGACACAATATTCTTGAGAATCACGGAGTCTGAGGTTTCAGCGGAAGGCTTTTATTTAACATCAGCAATGTAATGGATGAAACTAGATTCAGTGTCTGCCTCAGAGAAACTCTAAACTGTCTCAGTGTCTCTCTTTAGCCTCCTTCGCTCAGCTGCTTGCAGGACCCACAAGATGGTGCCCTTTCAAAAGACCATAAGGATACCTCTGACACAGATACTTTTTCACACACCCTCCTCCCCAAACCCATGGAACATGCTTTATAAATTAGGGGTGGGGAAGTGGCGATATCGAGGACCCAGCCCAACCCTGCACCCCAGCTTTTAACTAAACCACTTCGTAAGGCTCAAAAATATATTGGTTGGTTAACATTTTCCCCTTCTATCTTCATAGAGCTCTTCACCACACCTGCAGTGGTGGCCACAGAGCAAGGCTGTGCAAGGGAAGGTGCGGCCCTCTTTAAAGTTCTGTGGCTCGTGTCTCAGCACCAAGCCTGGCTTCCTTGGTTTTGATCATGCAATACACACAACACTCCAAGTTATGCTTCAGGGTGTTAAGAATCTGGGCTGTGCGCCCCACGGGTTCCTCCGCTGCAATTTCTCCAGCTGCCCTGGCGAAGGCAGGCCTGCCGTCTCCTCTCTTTTAACGAATTGCTGCAGATGCATGCCAGTTTGCTGTCACCCCCCCGAGTGACAGCCCCTGGTGTCTGTTCCACCCACCTCCATCTGGGAGCCTCTCCTCTTCTCCATCAGCAATCAGGGCCAGGAACTTCCAGAAACCAGCTGCTTGACTGTCATCTTGAGCTCCAGAAACCTGCTGCTGTGGAATTACTGGTGCCCTTCCTGACCTGAGATGCCTGCTAGAAACAAAGGGAGGTTTGGGGAGTTTTTTTAGAATCACTCAAGTGCATTTCCAAACAAGCCTTGAATGCAAAGAGATTCAAGCATATAAAAAAATGTAATAATTACAGATATGTATATCAGCATTACATGCGGTTTTCTGAAGAGCAAATATCCTTCTCCTTAAGCTTCCAGTGAGTGGGGAAAGGAAAAACTTTAGCTTGGAAATAAGAATCTAATTTTAGTGCCAGAGTTTTTGAACTTCCATCCTTTTTATTGTATGTTCTTTTAAGTCTACATCCACCCACAGCTTTGGTTCTTCCCAGCCCCGAGTTAACTGTGCATAGTTTCTAGTTTCAAACTCTCTGTATGAAACCATGTGGCCTACAACATTTTTAGAAACTAAAGCTTTATTGAGGCTCAAGAAGATGATTGATATGCAGCACATGCATGTATGCGAGCGAGTCTGTGCTGAAAGGTGCATTGAGAGAGTAAGCAGAAACAGAACAATGTGGGAAAGAGACTGCTTTTTGAACAGAAAGTATATTTAGAGTCGAGAACAAAGACTCCACAATGCATGGGTAATATGGATGCTGAGCTGGATAATTTTTGTCTGGTATACAAAGGATTTCAGTATTTTTTTTTTTACACGTATTTTGTGACTGTAATATAGATCGTGATTTTTGGCTCCAACGCTGAGAGTTTAGGCTGGTGAATACAGCACTGGATTCGGAGTCGTGAAACCTGAGTTCTGTCCCTGACTCCAACACTGACCTGCTGTATGACCTTGGGCAAGTCACTTCCCCTCCCTGTGCTTCTTTCCCCTCCCCGCCTTTGTCTGTCTTGTCTACTTAGGCTGTGAATTCTTTGGGGCAGGGATTGTTTCTTACTTTGTGTGTGTGTGTGTGTGTGTGTACGTACATCACCCAGCATAATGGGGGGCCTCGTCTCGGTGCCTCTAGGTTTTACAGTAATGCAAATAATTAATCATGCTCTGCACCTCTGGGATCCATTATCACTGGTAGTCACCCTAAAATCAAATCTTCTTTCCCAGTCCAGCTGCACAGGTTTAAAATAAAAATACACAACTGTCAGCGTTCTTTATAACTGACACCCAGCGAAAAAGGCCATTGCAATTTGGTGAGATACCTTGAAATGATCATTTACTGCACAGTTTAATTAGAATCAGTTTCATAGATTCATCTGTAAAATTAATGGGAGTATGTGGGGGGGAAGACGACAAAACCAAAGGACTTGTCTACATGGAGAAATTGACAGGCATAGTTATAGCAGAATAATTAGTCCAGTCAATTTCCCCATATAGACAAGTCCAAAATCAAAGGAACCATCAACTCTTTCAGTGAAATCTGGAAACCTCTATCAGACATCATAGATGTATCTCGAGAAGTATAATATATGTTGTATATTTCCTTAGGAATTCCCTGTGCATTTCCATGGTTGGATTCCTCCTATTTTTATCTCTCCTTTTGTATCTCCTATTGTAATTACTCTTTTTAAAAATCCAAAGATGTGTGGCTTATAAAAATTGCCTTAACAGATGAGAAGACAATGGCAGGCCTGTCTGCTATAAGAAGTGTATCATCTCTCTTTGTCTTCTGGTAGCTGAGGCCCCACTGTACCTAGAAAGGCTGTGTGTGTTATGCCCAACGCTTTGGACAATCAGTGCGTAGTTGATGAGGTGGGTACCATCAGGCACAAAGAAATGAAATGTGAAGAAAGTCCTTGTGGGATTAGGAAGGCCCCAAAGCAGTGATGCAGGGCCGCCCAGAGGGGGGAGGGGGCAAGTGGGGCAATTTGCCCCGGGTCCCGCAGGGGCCCCCACAAGAATATAGTATTTTATAGTATTGCAACTTTTTTTTATGGAAGGAGCCCCCGAAATTGCTTTGCCCCAGGCCCCCTGAATCCTCTGGGCGGCCCTGCAGTGATGTGCTGGAGAGGCCTCTTGGGAGCAAGCCCCTCTTAAAAATTTTGCTACCAAATCCAAGCCAGCATGGTCTAGTGAGTAGGGTACTGGACAGGGAGTCAGGTGACCTGGCTTCTATTCCTGCCTTGGGCACTGAACTTGGATGACCTGAAGCAAGACTTTCCCTTAATTGCTTCTGTTTCCTTTCCTTTCCGCTTCATCTCTCTTGTCTTTAAGACTATAAGCTCTTTGTGACTGTCTCACTAGTTGTTTGTATGGCACCTCCCACAGTGGGGCCCTGATTTCAGTTAGGGTCTGTAGGAGCCACCACAGTACAAATAATAAATTGAAGGTTAGCATAATTCCTCTGCCTCAGATGGAGTCACCTCTATCTATGTCAGATCTCCCCAGCCTTCTATCTCCGGAGCTCTTAAAATTGCTTCTAGTAAAGGCAAACATTTTGCTTCCAGACCAGATTGCACCAAATGCCAGGCACAGAGGCCTTCTCGTCTCCTCTAAGGCCTGGTCTACACTAACCCCCCCCACTTCGGACTAAGGTACGCAAATTCAGCTACGTTAATAACGTAGCTGAATTCGAAGTACCTTAGTCCGAACTTACCGCGGTCCAGACGCGGCAGGAAGGCTCCCCCGTCGATGCTGCGTACTCCGCTCGCCGAGCTGGAGTACCAGCGTCGACGGCGAGCACTTCCGGGATCGATCCGGGGCACTTCCGGGATCGATCCGGGATCGATTTATCGCGTCTTAACCAGACGCGATAAATCGAACTCAGAAAACCGATTGCTTACATCCGGACCCGGATGTAAGTGAAGACGTACCCTAAGACGGTCTTTACCCTGTCCCCATCTGAAATGCCACAAGCTGAACTTTGTAACTGCATTATCAGTAAACACCATATAGTTTTCAGGAACAAAGCATAAATATTTCCAGCCAGTTGCCCTTGGTATCAGTTGGTTTCCCAAATGTTTTTGTTTAAATGGAAGGAAGAAACAAACTAATGTATTTCCTAGTTCTTTAACTCTTTGACGCATGTGCGTGATTCAAAGTCAACGTGAGTCTTTCTACTGACTTTAATGGCCCTTAGATGAGGCTCAGCAAGCTCCTGTATCCCAGTATACCGAGCATAAAGGGAACCGAGGTGTCCAGGATTTAAAATATTGGCAGTACGCTGCTGGGAACAGTGGCATTGGAATTTAGGACTTTTTGGAGGGTGGTGGAAATTGTGAAAAGTTTTGCACTGGCCGTGCTCATTTCTGAAGAGTGGCAGATGCTGTTTCTCACGTGGCTTTGCAGAACGTTTGACGCCAGACACCGATGCAGCTACCTGTTCAAGACGGGGGGGGGATGGTTTGTTAGCAGGGGTTGCTCCTCACACTTGGGGTGGCAGAGATCTGTCTAGGTGCGTGCCACCTCGTTACCTTTGACCTGCAGGACAAAGGAATGGCGACTTGTGTCTGTGTGGTGCTGCATTGTAACACTCCTGCAGTGGAGGGGTAGGGGTTGGGGTGGGAGGGTGATTGCAACACATGTAGACGTATCCAAGCTAGTTTTCATCTAGCTAGTACAAGTACCTGTAGCAATGAAGCCAGGGCACCACAGGCTTCCACATGGGCTAGCGCCCAAATAAGCACCCAGGGTTCTGGGCAGGCTTTTATAGCCTGTGTGGAAGCTGGTGCTTCTGTGGCTTCACTGCACTGGTACCTGGGCCAGCTAGATTAAAGGTGGATGGGGGCAGTACTTCCGCCAGATAGGGGCATGAGTGTTTGGGACCTCTGCATTTGGGAGAGCAAAGCAGCACGCTTCTACATGCACACAATCCGGTTTCATCCACTCTATATGGTCCCAATCCTGCAAAGTGCTGAGTGCCTCCTGCAAAGTGCCTGGCGCCCTCAAGTCCCGAGGACGCCAGCGCTCGCTGGGATGTGGGTCCTGTTTTAACACGCCACCCCCTTGTGGAGGTGAATGGTACACAGTGACTCGCTGTGAGTTTCCTGATTGCTACGTTGCCTTCTCCTATTAGTGCATTGCCAGTCTCGTTTGGTGTAGGAACGGAGGAGGGGGATACGAGTACAGTACTTGCCAATGAGACTCCAAGGACAGCAGTTGAGCAAACATTTCAGTGTATCTGTATGTGATGCGTGCCTGCACCTGCAGTGTCGTGTACGCTGTTGTCTCTCTTTCACTAAGAACTGGTTTGTTTTCAGGGAAGGCAGGCTATGGTGTTTTCAGACTAAAAATATGTCGTGATGGCAGATCTGACTCGCGGTCGGGTAGCAGGTAGAATAGTTTGCTTCTGGCTAATTACTTGCAGCCTTACGTAAAAGGACAGTAGGGTGGTGTTACGGCCACAAAGGGTGTTTATAAATTTCAGGTCTAGCTGAGCAACCGTAAGATTTTGGTTCTATCACCCCTAGTGATTGGGAATTGAACTGAGGATTTCATGAGCCTCTAGATCGGGAGCTAATGCGCTGAGTCTCCGAGGCGGGAGCTGTAGCATGCTTGTTTCCTCTGCAGATCAGGCGGCGAGGGTGACCCGTGTCCAGGACAGTGGGTTACACGGGCATAACGAAGGGGGAGAAGTGATGTCACACGAAGCAACCCAAGGCCTGAGAAAACTGGCTCCTACCTATAGCCTATTTCTCAGTTGAAACAGAGCCCAATGGGCATTTTACAATCTTTGCCAAGTGAATGTAGTGCTGGGTGAAAGGTGCTGGCCTGTTTAATTTCTGGGATGGTGGGCAGAGCCCATCAGAACAATGAAAGACTTGCCCCTTCAGGTGAGGGAGGACCACAGGACCCAGGACTTAACCAAGCGTAGGGGCAAAGAATACAGAAACTGGGGTGGGGTGCAGGTCAGAATGAGGGGACCGGGAGGGGACACTGACAGCACTGCAGACTCATCCCTTTATACGCACAACACAATTGGTAGTGACAGCGTAAGTGTGAGCCTCCCGTCCGTGTGCCAAAACCCCACCATGGAGGGACTACCTCAATCCTGGGGTTTCGTCTGACTGCGCCCGGATAAGATTGCCAATTAGTGCTTGGGCTGGGGGGTGGCTGAATGGAGACCTGCCAAACTCATCACACACAGGCCACCCAAAAACCACCTGATGTTAATGGCCTTTTGTCACTACTGACCTGGGGGGAGATTTTAACCTTGTCGCCAAGAGGTGAAAGGTTCAGGGGGAGATTTTCAAAGGCCCAAGTGGCATTTAGTTAATGGGCGTTAGGCTCCTAGCGCTACTCAGTACCTCGTTGCCATGCAGTTCCCCTGGAAATAAAATGCCCTCCATTTGCAAGTATAGTCCAGCTTAATTAAATGCTAGTGGGAAAAGCAGCAAGGGTGAGACTTTGTAATGACCAGAATGGGAGGAGAATTGGGGGTTTAGAATTCCAGGGGCCAGCATTCTCCTCTGAGTTACACTGGTGTAAATCTGAAGTGGGTCCACCGAGGTGGTTGGAGTTACTCCAGTTTCACTCCAGAATCTGCCCCCCTAGTTGGGAGTTTTGCTCCTGGAAATGTGTCGCAGGCAAAACATTCTCTCAGCGTCTCCAGGAGGAGGGAGTTTTGCTTTGCAGCCGGGCAGACCCCTGTTTACGAGTTTGCACTGTTGTAATTGGATTGGTATTCGATGAAAAGATCTGGCTTTTTTAACGCTAATCTGGGAGCTGGCGAACTCCCTCACTTGAGTCCTGCCAATCGCTGGGTTAATGCCCTGTTGATAGGTCCCCAGGGCTGGGGTTCAGTTGTTAAGGACACCGGGAGGCTTCAGTCACAAGACTGGCAAGCCTGCTGTTAAAATATGCAAATTCTCAGGTGGAGCTGGTCTCTGTCAAGTGTTCTGTTGTGTCCCGGACAAGGGAAATAGCCACTTCATCTGCACGAGTTGTCAGGTACTACTTGCCCTCCGGAGCGTGTCTAGTAAATCCCACACTGCTGTGTTCCAGGCAGTGGTTCAGCCAGTGGTGAGGTTCTTCTTTTTCACAGATTCAAAGACCAGAAGGGACCATTGTGAACATGTAGTCTGACCTCCTGTATCACACAGGGCATAGAACTGCCTCCAAATAATTCCTGGAGCAGATCTTTTAGGAAACCATCCAATCTTGATTTAAAAATTGTCAGTGATAGAGACGTTACCATGAGCCTGGTAAATTGTTCTACTGGTTAATGACTGTTAAAAATGTATGCCTTATTTCAAGTCTGAATTTGTCTAGCTTTAGCTTCCAGCCGTTCGATCGTGTTATACCTTTCTCTGCTAGATTGAAGAGCCCATTGTTAAATATTGGTTCCCCACGTAGATCCTTATAGACTGTAATCAAGTCACCCCTTAATCTTAGAATCCTAGAGCCATAGGGTTAGAAGAGACCGCAAGGATCAGCTAGTCTAAAGCCCTGCCAACATGCAGGACTTTTTCTTTGTTAAGCTAAATAGAAAAACTCAAGGAGCTCAATCACTATAAAGCAGGTTTTCTAATCCTTTAATCATTCTCATGGCTCTTCTCTGAACCCTCTCCAATTTTTCAAAATGCTTCATGAATTGTGGACACCAGAACTGGACACAGGATTCCAGCAGCATTTGCACCAGTGCCAAATACAGAAGTAAAATAACCTCTCTACTCCTACTCAAGATTCTCCTGTGCAGGCATCCAAGGATCATCTTAGCCCTTTTGGTCACAATGTTGTATTGGAAACTGATGATACACCATAGCCCCCAAATCTTTTTCAGAGTCACTGCTTCCCGGGATAGAGTCCCCCCTCTTGTAAGCATGGCCCACATTCTTTGTTCCTAGAGGTACACATTTATATTTAGCTGTATTAAAACACACATTGTTTGCTTGTGCCCAGTTGACCAAGCGCTCCCAATCACTTTGAGCGACCTGTCCCCTCCACTTATTTACCACTCCCCCAATTTTTGTGCATCTACAAAGTTTATCAGGGATGATTTCGTTTTCTTCCAGGTCATTGATAGAAATGTTCAATAGTGTAGGGCCTAGAAAAGAGCCATGTGGACCCCACTAAAAACACACCCTCTTGATGAAAATTCCCTGTTTACTGTTACAGTAGAACCTCAGTTGCGAACACCTCGGGAATGGAGGTTGTTCGTAACTCTGAACAAAACATTGTGGTTGTTCTTTCAAAAGTTAACATCAGAACATTGACTTAATACAACTTTGAAACTTTACTATGCAGAGGAAAGATGCTGCTTTCCCTTTATTTTTTTAGTAGTTTACGTATAACACAGAACTGTACTGTATTTGCAGGGGGTTTATGGGTTTTTTTGTCTCTGCTGCTGCCTGATTGCATACTTACGGTTCCAAATGAGGTGAGTGGTTGACTGGTCAGTTTGTAAGTCTGGTGTTTGTAACTCTGAGGTTCTACTGTACATTTTGAGACCAATCAGCCAGTTTTTAATCCATTTAATGTGTGCCATGTTAATGTTATATCTGCTTTTTAATCAAAGTGTTGTGCAGTATCAAGTCAAATGCCTTACAGAAGTCTTGTATCAACGCTAGCACTTTTATCAGCCAAACTTGTAATCTCATAGAAAAAATATCCAGTTAGCATGACAGGATCGACTTTCAATAAACCATGCTGATTTGTATTAATTTATATCACCCTCCTTTAATTCTTTATTAACCGAGTCCTGTATCAGCCACTCCGTTATCTTGCCTGGGATCGATGTCATGCTGACAAGCCTATAATTAGCCGAGTCATCCCGTTTATCCTTTGAAAGAAAATTAATGTGCCAATATTTAAAGTCTTTTGGAACTTCCCCATTGTTCCAAGACTTACTGAAAATCAACATTAACCGTCCAATGAGTTCCTTGGCCAGCTTTCTGAAAACTCTTAAATGCGAGTGATCAGGCCCTACTGATTTAAAAATGTCTAACTTTAGTAGCTGATGTTTAACATCCTCCTGATATACTAGTGGAATGGAAAGAGTGTTATCATCATCATCATATGATGAGACTAAACCATGTGTTACGTACATGCCTCTTGGCTTGCTTCTGTTTGGGGAGGCAAAATGCTTCCAAGGCATTGGGCTCAGACACACTATGTTACTTCTGAAGTAGGGTGACCAGATGTCCTGATTTTATAGGGACAGTCCCGATATTTGGGGTTTTTTCTTATATAGACACCTATTACCCCCCACCCCCGTCCCGATTTTTCACACTTGCTATCTGGTCACCCTACTTCTGAAGTCACATTCTGTTTAACTCCTTGATACGTGTAGCGAGTCAGGCTTGCTTCTGGGTTAAGTCGGCAGAAACTCAGGTGCACGAACTGGGCAGAAAGTGTGCCTGGATAGGAGGCCTGATCTGTCACAGTGGGACAAGACACCTTCAACCTCTGCTCTGTCTGGAAGACCAGAAGTGAAAGTGGGTGGTTCTTGCAGGATCCTTTTGTCATCAGTGCACTCCCCCGGGAGTGAATCATCCTGGGATACGCCTGCCCCATGCAGATACCAGAGCGTGTAGTTTGTCAGTGGGGCTGACTGAAGCTGGATAGATTAAGACATGTGTGGTTCCTTGTTCCACATTCTATAGTGACATTGTAGTTCAGTAGGGGACAAAGAGACAGGACTCCTGGGTTCTACCATCCCACTCGGACACTGACTCTCTGTAAGATGACTCTGTGCTTTATTTAGCCCGTCAGTCGAGCCCTGCATTCTGCATCCAATCCGTGGAGCATATTTGTGGATATAAAGCGGATATCCACAGATTTGCAGGGCTGTACCCATCAGTGTCATTCTGTGTCTCTGTTTATTAATTTAAAGATGGGTAAAGGTAAATATTCCCATCTCACAAGGGCACTGCGAGGTTTTGTTAAGGTCGGTATTACATTGGGGTTGCTGCTTCTTTAAAAATGTGGATCAGTAAAAAGGCCAAAGTCTGTAGTCTGAATAAAATCCCTTGAAATATTTCTTGCACGTTTTATTCCGGTATGTAACAAATGGATATTTATGGTTTGGAATCAACCCTTCAAAACCATATGAACTGGCAACATTCCTCTCGCTCGAGCTAAAGAAACCAAATTGCCTCTGTGCTACCAACAGAGGCAGCATTTATCGGGGTCTATTATTTACTTTGAGGAGTGAATGCAAAGTATCATAGAATATTAGGGTTGGAAGAGACCTCAGGAGGTCATCTAGTCCAACCCCCTGCTGAAAGCAGAACCAATCCCCAGACAGATTTTTGCCCCAGTTCCCTAAATGGCCCCCTCAAGGATTGAACTCCCAACCCTGGGTTTAGCAGGCCAATGCTCAAACCACTGAGCTATCTCTGCTCCCGTAGTCAAACGCTGGTTCAGCCAGGGGTTTTCCAATGTCATGATTAAAGTTGGGTCTGAACAGCAAAGTCCAGCAGTTTAACTTAGTACAAATGTCTGCTTTTGGAGGGGTTTTGCTGATTGTCCTACGAGATCCAAAGGAATCCAGGTTCTGGGTCGGTGATCAGAGCACCCTGTGATTCCGTGTATCGCGAGCGACTTGTGCCTCTCTGTCTTGCCACTCTCAAGGCCAGCAAGAGGTATAGATAAGGAGCTGGAGGCTCAGAGAGGGATCAGCGTTGGAAACGCGGGGTTGCTCTGCTCCCTGGAAAGCTTCTTTCTAGAGACATGATGGGCTGAGCAATGACACCTTGTGGGTGCCTGTCACTGACAGGCTGATATCACAGGGTTATCCTTTTAACGCTGTTGGCCAGATGGTCTGGTCCCTGAACGGGAGGGACAGGCGGGGAGGGAGAGAAGCAGCCTTTTTTCCCCCTTTGTACTCCCCGTCCAGGGGCCAGCCGCATCTTCAGTCCTCGCACTCCCTCCCCCTTTCCCGTACCCTGTGCTTTGGCCTCCTCCTGCGGAATGGGGAGAAAGAGGAGTAATGTAGGTGCAGCTAACTGGATGCAAAAGGAGTCCGTGCTGCACCCTCAAAGATGCAGCCAGTGCTCAGGGGAGCTTTGGGAGGCCTTGGGCCACCGGCACTCCCCCCAGCGCAGCGTGGCTCTGCACCAGCTGCCTGTTTCGCAGAAACAGCCTCAGAGAATTTGGCCTAATTTCCAGCCGCAGAGAATTTGGCCTAAAATTTGCACAGACGAAGGGCTCGGCAAGAGCCCGGGGTTAGTCTAGCCTTGCCAGCGCCGGCCTCCCACACTCGGAGCCGGCTGTCGGCGGAGGAGGGAGATTTGGCAGGTAAATGGGTTTTCAAAGAAGCAGATGACACCGATATAACCTCTCCCTGAGTACCCAGGGGTGACTGCTTCGAAGCCGCAAACAAAACGTCCTTCCCATTCCCCACCATGTACATTTATTTAAAGAAAACCCACCCTCCTTCCTCCCCTCCCCCCAACTGTCCTTGTCTGCTTTTATCTTCCATTCATGTCTTGTTTCCACAGTGGTGGTGTGGTGAGGGTAAATACAGCACTTCAGTGCCCTTTTTAATCAGGGACTCCACAACGGGAGTCCAATGGTAGCAGAAAGTTGGCTGGTCTAAAAATACCAGTTTGACTGGCCCGGAATGGCACCTAAATACAGGTGATTGTCGATTTTTAACTTGTGGCTCCACTATTCTTCATTGCAACATTGTTATTGGTGGAGTCGGCTGGCAGATTTTTCGGCTGCGCTCTTGAATAGGCTCATTGATTTCTGTTTTATGTTCGTGCTGCTGCTCTAGGAGTGACCTGAGGTCAAACCGGAGTTTGAAAACATGCCCTGTTGAAAGTACTGCTGCTTGTTTGGAGGGGTTATTGACTCCATTTTTTATTTTTTTTTAGTAATCTATATGAAGATTTCCAAAGACTTAGGTGGGAAAAACCCAGTAGGTGTAAGGATAATGGAAAGCGAGGGCAAGCAGATCCTAAGAACAGCAGAGCGTAATGCATTTCTGAGTGCATTGTCTCTGAATATTTCATCTATAACCAGCGGTGGTACGAGTCTCGTCTTGTATTACGTACCCTTTTTAAACAGCAGTAAGCATCTTTGCTGTTCTCGCGCCGCACTGCTGTGATAATGGTTCAGAAACTAGCCCCCTACAGTATTGTCTGGGATTCCATTACTCAGCTGAGGAACAAATCTGTTCCAGTGTATCACTTTAACCTTTTGATGTATGAGACTCTCTCTCTGTCCTCCCCCACTCGCATACAGACTGTCAATATTTATGACAATTGATGTACTACAACGCTCTGGCAAGCTGTATTTGGCATCCGTCACAGCCCAAAATGCATCGTTTTACAGCAGTTTGTAATAATGGCTTCTTGTGAGTCTCTTTAAAGATGCATATTTTGTAAATGGCCTATGGAGGATACTTCATCTCTGTTGCCTTGACTCTTAGAGATGCTTCTGGTTGGGTTTTAATTGGCCACCAAATGGTTCTCAATAGAAGCAGCTGTTTTCTAGAGCCAATCAGAACCTCCTTTCCTGTACACACATGAACTATGCAAAAAAAATGTTAATGGAATTTAACTCGCAAGAACTATTTCTGGACTTGCTTTGCAGTTGCTGCTTTAACGTTTCAGGATCCTTGCCCTCTGCTTCCATACTTCCAGGGATAGTACTAAGGGGCTAGTGATGGTTAGTATCTAATATAGAAGAATTAGATACAGACAACAAGGATTGAAAACTTTAAAAGTTTGGTTTTTGCCCGTAGATGAAAGGAGATTCCCACCCGCATCACCCCAAGATCTCTCAGAACAGCTTTGCTAAGATTTCTTGGGCAGAGTTTGAGCACATGGGTGAATGTAAGCAGAATCTGCTTGCATTAAACTTAGATATAGTGAAACTCAGTGGAGTAGATCGAAAGTTGAAGGCAGCATTTACTGAGACCAGGCTGAGCAATTGCTTTCTCTAGATATTGTGGCTACAGCAAAAATCATTAAGGAACGGTGGCACCCTTAAAAAATTAGCAGAATTTAGAGGTAATGGTCAAGATTTTTAAAAATGATGGGTGATTTTTGGGTACCCAGTCTGAGAAATCTTAAAGCAGCCTGATTTCCAGAAGGTAGGTGCTCCGCCCTTTCCGAAAATCAGACCCTTTTTTCAAGCTGCCTTAAGTCTGGCATCCAAAAATAAAGGCACCCAAAATCACCCTTGAAAAGCTTTGCTAGTGCTTCTCCAAGGGCTGAATTTTTCTCTCTGATCATGGCTTTAAGAACTGGAAAAGGAACAGAATAGAAACAAGTTACTGGAGGGAGCTCTCTGAGTTCCCTTCTACTGGTTCCATCCCTCCTCTGAAAAATTCTGACATCAAGGGTACATTTGGTCCACCACATTCATCTTTTTAAACATATCGAGTAGCCCCCGGGTGACCGTCCAAAATATCTTCAGTGCTTTGCAGTGTGCAGATTGCAGTCTCGCTTATCAAATTAGAGTGAAGCATTTCTATGGAGAATAAAAATGACTTCACTGCCACGGCACTTTACCTGTGCCTCTGGCACCATGTATCTAAGCAGGACGAACAGGTTAACCTGGGGGTGCTGTGGTTCCTACTCCACTGGAATTGCAGGGGCTTGAGAGTTGCATGCGCAACGTCAGTGCTGGGTCCTTTTTACCAACCGGGTTTCTGTTGTCTAACTGCCCGAGCCACTGAAAACCTGCCAGAGCTGAAGAGAGCAGCTAGTCACTTCCTTGAATTGTGTTCTCTCTTCCTCCAGTGCTGTTACGAGAAGAAGTGACCCAGCTTCAGGAGGAGGTTCACCTGCTCCGACAAATGAAGGAAATGCTAACAAAAGATCTGGAGGAGACACATGGCAGCAAGTCGACAGAGGTTCTCTCCGCCACTGAGCTCAAACTCCAACTGGCACAGAAAGAGCAAGAGCTAGCGCGAGCCAAAGAAGCCCTACAGGGTAAGAGTTAAACCTTCCCGTTGTCTTTGTGCCCAGATCTTCTGTGTCCTGTTGTCTGTGCGTGGCTCTGTCACAGGATCTGTGCTTTACACTCTCTGTCTCTGAACATCTCCATGTGTCTCTCTCCACCTTTCTTTTTCCCTCCCTCCCTCTGTCACATCCTGCGATTCGGCCACGATGTTTACCAAAGAGGAACAAAAAGTTGCCCTTTTCGTTCTGATTACAGGGTTTCTAATCACCCCAGAGCCTCCTGCCTTTATCTGCTGGGGTCAGAAGGAACCGGGCTGCTTCTTAAGGGCCTTTTAGTTTAGGGTGAAGGGGAAGTAGTTTATAAGGACCCAGGTGTAATGATTTCACTGAGCCTTCTGCAGCCTCTCCAGCAGAGAGCTTTCTCCTTGAAATGGATGGTGCCCCAATGTCGTTTATCCGTGTGTGTGCATGTCTGCAGCCCACCCCCAATGCCCTGTTCCAGCATTAGATGGTGGGCGTAGCCATGAATGCCAGTGGATGTCAGAAAAGCTGCAGAGACGTAACAGATAATGCACTGATGCCTTGAGTTTCGGCCAGGGCTTGGTGTAGTGATGGGGGCAGAGTGAGGGGGGTGGGGCGCTGGCAGGGGAGGGGCTGAGTCCAGCTTAGCTGAATCCCACAGGCTTAGCTTTTCTGTTTCCCTGGGTTGAAATAAATCATTCTGCTTTCTTATTTCCTTGGTTGTTTTCCCCCCCCAGACTTTTGCCTTGCTTTGTCTCTTTGAGATGGAAACGTGTGTGTGTGTGTGTGTGTGTGAGAGAGAGAGAGAGAGAGAGAGAGAGAGAGAGAGAGGGAGAAACTTGGGTGGCCAGTGACCCATCCTAGCAGAGCCAAGGTTTTCTTAATAGAGCTGGCTACGATTCCTCCTTTTGATAGGTTGTTCAGGACGTTGTACCTTTATTTGTGTCTCTAGCCACTGTAGATTTGGGTGATTTTTTTTTTTTTAAAATTACAATACTGTCTGTGAGCACTGTCACCCTGTAAGCTGGACAATGTGCTGCCAATGGCAGAATGACCAGGAATGGCCATGACCAACCTGCACACGAATACAACTGAGGACATTTTGTTGTCGTCCCTACTCTTGTCCAGAAGAAGATCAGTGTTGTCTCTTTGCAGAGCTGCTCTTTGTCTCCTGTGTGAGGTAATAATGGGATCAAGCTAACCACAACGGCTACTGGTTTCCAGCTCACAATCAGGGCCGGCTCCAGGCACCAGCTTCTCAAGCAGGTGCTTGGGGCGGCCGTTCCGGACAGGGGCGGCAATTCGGCGGACGGTCCCTCACTCCGCCTGGGAGTGAAGGACCTCCCGCCGAATTGCCGCTGCAGATCGCGATCGCGTCTTTTTTTAGATCGCGATCGCGGCTTTTTTTTTTTTTTTTTTTTGGTTTTGGCTGCTTGGGGCGGCCAAAACCCTGGAGCCGGCCCTGCTCACAATGCTCGTGAGATCGTTTAACCTGGAAAATTATATTACAAATCCATCAAGTTTCCTCTTGAAGGTGGCAATGAACTTGCTCATGGCTTTGCCTTTGTCTCCCGGTGACTTGCATGCCTTGTCTGAGTATTGGAGAGAATGAGCCTATGTCTCCAAATGAAAACATTAATAAACTACCACGCCAGTTTACGCAGCATGAGAACTAGGGCTCAGGGCTAGTGTATGCTTGAAACACGGCTGCAGCATTGTAGCTGCTTCAGTGTAGCCACTCACTCCAGTCTCCTGTCCCTGTAATTAATTCACCTCCCCGAGAGGTGGTAGCTAGTTGACAAAAGAATTCGTCTGTGGGCCTAGCGCTGCCTACACTGGTGTTAGATCAACGTAACTGTGTCACTCAAAGTGTGGGTTTCTCACACCCCTGAGCGACGTAGCTGGTCGACTTAACTTTTGAGTGCAGACCTGGCCTAAATCCTCTTCTGTTGCTGCTCTAAGCCCTTAGGTAAGGTTGAAATAAAAGATTTTGCATTTGGCTTTTCAGTGCATTGAGCTGCACTGTTACATGGGGTGCAGTGTTATTTCTGATCTTGCATAGGCTGTGATGGTAAGAAGCACCAGTTGGTAAAAAAAATCTGTCTAGTTTCTGGATTTGATCCTACTGCCCATGGGAAAGTAAATACTTGGCTTTAAAATTAAACCACCTTGTAAGATGGTTGTAAGAAAAGATTATTGGTTGAAACAACAGAGCTTGCGAGGTTCAAGGCATGCAGTATGGGGATCAGTGTCCCTATCAACGATTTATTGTATTGTGATGCTGCTTGGTCCCTTAAGAAGAGTGGTGGTGATTTAAATGATTGACACAAAGTGGCAGTCTAAAGCAGCAGAGGGACGGGCAAGAGGATCTCCTAGGACGTTTTAGCCGCTCTAATTCGTGGTGTGAGAACCGGCTCAGGAAAAATGCAAGTTGCTCCCCTTAGTTTGAGTTGGGTCTCTGGCAAACGTGTCCCCAAAGCAGAGGGACTGAGTGTCGTACGGGAAGGGAAGCGGGGGGAAAACAACAAAGACGTTGAAGAGGAAGAATGAAAAACTCTTGAGGTGAGTAAGGGTCTGTCGACACTTGGCATGGGGGTGTGATTCCAAGGTCAAGGGGGTGTGATTCCAAGGTCAAGGGGGTGTGATTCCAAGGTCTAATTGAGCTCATGCCCAGAAAATAAAATGTAACTACAGCAGTGCAAACGGCAGGCAGGGCAAGCCTCCTGAGTTCATACCCATCCAAGGAGCTAGGTCTGTATTTGGGCAGCTAGCTCCTCCCACCACTTGCACCACCTTGGTAACTCTCTATTTTTAGCAAGCGAGCATGGGTATGTCTCCTCAAGCTAAGAATCACTTCCCAGCCTGAAGTGCAGACATCCCCTATCTCGTCTTGGAGATTTGAAGGTCAAGTGCATAGCGGCTGGCCTTATCACAGCCGGGGAAGCAAATCAACTCCCTGTGAGTGCCGGAGGTGCAGCTTGGGATACGAAATGAGAAAGCAAAGCCGAATGATATTGCTGAAAGTGCACATAGGATTAAGATGCTTTCTACCCAGCTACAAAACGTAGGGGATAAATTGCAGGCAGGTGTAATCTGAATGCAATGGGCATAAAAGGAATTTATGGGCCCAAAGTATGAAAAACTACAATCTGTGGCGGCTGTTGGTTGTTTAGGAAAAAAAAACCAAGCAAGCAGCAGCTGTCAGGCAACATCTGCTAACGCCACCATATCAGGCCTGTAGGAAAAGAGCAATAGAAGAGTCACACCAGGGATGGATGAATCCCAACTTTGAGACTCAGAAAGATGTTCAAATAATCCCTAATATAGCACAGTTACCTCCCCTTTGGCTATGAATTTTTTTTGGCTCTTGCGTAGTGTCTTTTGTCTGGGACTCACTTTCAAGCATGAATTAAACCTCACAATACCCCTGTGAGGTTGGGAAGAGTTCTCCTTATTGAGGGGGAAACTGAGGGCATGTCGGTGCTACGGGCCATAATGTAGATGTTTTCTGCATCGACAGATGGGTGTTTGCATCGAGGTAGATAATCCACCTCTCTGAGTGGCAGTAGTTGTGTTGAAGGAGGAATTTCAACCTAGCCACATCTACACCAGGAACTAGGTCAGCCTAGCTATGGTCCTCAGGAGGGTGAATTTTTCAAAGGCAGGTGGTAACTTCTCCAAGGTCCCTCAACGGATCAGCTCGGAATAGAACCCACAACTGTTATTGTGACCTCCGGGTAGAGCCGTGCACAGATACACAATTTATGTCCGTAAGAAGCTCACCACACTGGCGTGACCAGGGACAGCGGCTGGTGAGCCTGGTGCCCGCTCGAGTGGGCAGGACTAGGGGCAGTACAGCCACGCCGGAGGAGATGCCTGGGCTGGGCGCTGGCTCCTCCAGCGCCGAGGCCCAATGTGCTGCTGATTTTTACCGCTGTGGTTCCTGGCCATGGCCCTGCTGGTCTCACTCCTTGTTGCTAGGGCCCTGCAGCTCCATGAATATCCGCTTTATCTCTCTGTGGATATAAATTGGGTATCCATGCAGGGTTCTACCTCTGGGGTCTCAATGCTGCTCAGGTTTGGCCCAGCCGTTGCTCTGTCATGATGATGGGGGGCCAGCCAGGCCAAATTTGAGTGAGTGATGCTGTGACCCCATGTGCCTGGTCACAACACCACTCACTCAAATTTGGCCCAGCTGGCCCCCATTGTGGGGGCGGGGTCAAACCTGAGCAGCGCTGCAACCCCAGAGTGTAGACAGCCCGGAGCGGGGAACTGAGCCCAGCCAGCCCCATGGGACCAGAGCCGCAGGAGCCACCACTGCAGGGGGAGTGTGGGGTGGGCTCTGGAATGATCCCCCTCCAGAGTCTCCTACCCCCATCCCAGGGCAGGACTCATCTCCCACTCTGGGCCTCCTACTCCCCCGAAGGGGCAGGACTAGGGCGACCAGATGTCCCGATTTTATAGGAACAGTCCTGAGTTTTGGATCTTTTTCTTATATAGGCTCCTATAACCCCCCCACCCCCGTCCTGATTTTTCACACTTGCTGTCTGGTCACCCTAGGCAGGACCCATCACTCCCTGGCCTATTTACGGGGTTGCAAGAGGCCATCACTATTTACAAATGGGTCCTGAGCCCAGAACCGCTGCTGTAGAACAAATGTAGCAAGGCAGGAAAAGAAATGTGAAGCTAGGTTACTGGTAGATGCTCATTGGGACATCACTGGAATGTGGAGAGTGGGTTTTTTACAGCACAAGATAATAAAAAACGTCCCTTCTATTAATGAACTGTAAATGAAATCAGGAAGCACCATTTTGTACGCAGAGCCAACAGACTATCCTGATGGTTCCAATCCACCTACCAGTCAGGGAAGGAACTCCTATCTCAAATGCTGGCAAAGTTGCCGATCTAAATATAAATGAAGCCCCCGCTTGCTCGGAGTGGCACTTTGTCCCCCTGTAGTGGTGGCTAGGCCAGCTAGAAATGGATGAGTTTGCTGGGGCTTTGATCAAGCAGGGAGCCTCAGAGGCTGTTGGTGGCTTCACTGGAGCCATGGCAGAGAATTAAAGAAAAATGAATTTGGGGTTCTTTTCTCGTGCCTTTTGGTTTCCGAACCTTTAGGGTTCCCATTTTCAGGCTCACTCCAGAATGACGAGAGCTGGAAATTTCTTTTTATTTTTAACTGAAAGCCAAGTTTCTCCTCTAATCAGATGCCCCCAGGCTCTAGCACCTGGAAAAAAAAAACAAATATAATGAGACTTGTGATCGCAGAAGCTGGTAACGCTGTAATAAGTGCAGGTCTTGGGAGATCGATAAAATCTCTCTGGAGTTACTAGTTAGCAGGATGTGCTTCGTCTGTCCATCACTCTTCCTCACCCCCGTATAGCGGCAGTTAACTCAAATGCAATTTCCTAGAGCTCTCCAGAGGTGCACTGATAGTGTTGGTGCACAATGATGCTTGAGCTGGAGAAAAATGCTATGTAAATTGCAGCTGTTATTTTAAAAGCACATTAATGACTTTCAGCTCCTCGCTAGCAATAATGGCTGGGGAATCAATGACTGTCAAATGGAAGATAAAATTGGCAAAAGGAAAAGAGAAATAGGGACAGATCCTCAGCTGGTGTAAATCCAGCATAGCTGTATTGATTTCAGTGGAGCTACGCCAGTTAATACCAGCCGAGTATCTGGCCTGTAGCTATTCATATTCTCTCAGGGTCATCTTATTCCAATCCATGGAGAGTACCAACTATTTTAAAATCTGTTTTTAAACCGAGTGATACAGCTGTGTGAAATGCACTCTCGAAACCCCCCTGTAGTTCAGGGCCTGGTTCAACACCCACTGAAGTCAAGTCTTGGAACTGAGTTTATCTGGGGAGGAGGGTTCCAAGAACTCCAGTGGTAGGAAGTGTCTTAGGGAGTGGGGCTGCAAAGCATTTCATTTGGGAAGGAGATGGGAGAGGAAGCTTAAAGGCATGGGATTGGGATGAAGAGTGTCTAGAGGGGAGGATGGGGGAAGAGGGCTGCTGGATGTTCAGGTGATCAGAGGATGAAGTTTTGGAAGCCGCATTTTAGTCTCAATCCACCTCTTCCCAGATCTCGCTGAGAATCTGGAATGCTCTCCTGGATTCAATATCCCCAGAAAATACATGGATATGTAGCCTTGACTGCAGCTCTTGTTCCATCCCAGTGCAGCTGACAGAGCATTCATCTAGCCAGAAAAAACCCTAAACTCTTAAAGAAGGGAGAGCAGCTCATCTGTGAAAGTTCCCTGCAGTCCTGCACATCTGTCTTGAAAACTCTAGGGGGGTGGAAACCGTAAACAGAACACAACCCAGGGATCGATAGGGGCCAGGAAATGTGTTTCACCGCATGCCTCACTGCAGATTTTGTTTTTTAAATGCCATGTTAGCATTTCTCTCGTTTCACTAACCTTTCCCTCCCTGTCCTTTTTCTGATCTGTCATGATAGCAGCCCTGTGGAATGCACCTCCCCCTGTTTTGTGCTGCTTGTCTGGGTTTTAGAGTTGTTTTAAGAATTCCTTGTTTTATTTGCATTGAGTGTTTGGCTTGAGAGAGAGCTTGATAGAGAAAGAGATTGAGGTTTGCTTGTTGTGTTACCTTGTTGGTTTCTATTGTGTGTGATTGTTGGGGCCCCCTACCAAATTCATGGTCCATTTTGGTCAATTTCACAGTCATAGGATTTTAAAAAGTAAATTTCATGATTTCAGCTATTTAAATCTGAAATTTCAGTGTTGTAATTGTAGGGGTTCTGACCCGAAAAGGAGTTGGGGGAGGGGTTATTGTAGGGGGAGTTGTGGTACTGCTACCCTTACTTCTGCGCTGCTGGTGGTGGCGCTGCCTTCAGAGCTGGGCAGCTGGAGAGCGGCGGCTGCTGGGAGCCCAGCGCTGAAGGCAGAGCCGCCGCTAGCAGCAGCGCAGAAGGAAGGAAGGATGGCATGGTATTGCCACCCTGACTTCTGCGCTGCTGCCTGCAAAGCTGGGCCCTCAGTCAGCAGTCGCCGCTCTCCGACCGCTCAGCTCTGAAGGCATCGCAGAAGTAAGGGGTGGCAATGCTGTGACACCCTCCCCCCCCCAATAACCTTGTGACCCTCCCCGCAACTCCCTTTTGGGTCAGGACCCCCAATTTGTGAAACCCTGGTCTCCCCCATGAAATCTGGTCTTGTGTGCTTTTACCCTATACTATACAGATTTCATGGGGGGAGACCAGATTTCACCAGCCGTGAATTTGGTAGAGCCCTAGTGATTGTGTGTGTGTGTAAATATATACGTATATAATTAATGTCCATAGAATACATATTAGTGTGGAGTGGAATAAACATTTTTTTCAACGTGAATTTAGGAATGGCACATTAATCTTGTGATGAAGTTATGCAGCTGATCCTGAACGAATGCCAATAAAACCTTTATACCACACCATCATGTATTCTGCAATTGCCAAATATGCTAAAGAAAAACTACTTTAGGAATGTTTTGAAACCAATTCAGGCAGAGAACGTGCAGTGATCTGCAGGTGCATAGATCTGCAGTATTGCCATCCATAAGCATTCAAAAATCATTAGTCAGATTCTCAAAAAGAAAAAAAGTGAGTCCAACTTAAATGTGGGGACTTTTTATTTGCCTTCTGGTATTTGAACCTTTAGGGTTCATGTTTTCCAAATATTGCAAGACTCATGAGAATATTGCGAGAGTTTGCTACGCTGGATCTGCTCACACAGGTCACATGCAGGAATTGTGCCGTCGTTTTGGAAGAGAAGAGGAAATACCATATGGCACCAAGTGACCAACCATAAAGTGGTGTTACGAAATTACTAATCATAGAAAAAGATGAAACAATCTCTCACTGCAACAACCAATCACCTTAAGGTGTCTAGATAGCAAGTGTGAAAAATCGGGATGGGGTGGGGGGTGATAGGCGCCTATATAAGGAAAGGATCCAAATATCAGGGCTGTTCCTATAAAATCAGGACATCTGGTCACCCTAAGTCAGCTGGCATTTTTCATATAAAGTTTTCATTGAAAAATTATTAGCATGACAAATTAAGCAAGTATTAAAAATTTCAAAAAGTTCCCAAAAAATTATTAGCATGACAAAAAATTCCCAAAAATGTATTAGCATGACAAATTTAGCAAGTATTAAAAATTTCAAAAAGGTCCCAAATAAAGTCCAAATTTCATTGACAAAACCAAACGTTCGGAATAGTTCATCCACCTCTAGTTCTTTGTTTTTTAAAAGCACGTGGAATTTTTTTCAATCTTTAATGCTTTGTGTGGAATGTTTATAAAACTATATAGATATTAAAGTATTTTTTAAATCTTGGGAGCGTTCCCCACCTCCCTATGGCCACTGTATGCCCCTGCAGTGGTATACAGGGGGCTGAAAAAAAATTCTGGCTAGGGGAGAATTCCTTCACACAGGTACTGCATGCGAGAGCCATAGGTTGCTCTAATATAGCTCCCCCCCAACCCCCGAGCACAAGTGGTGTATTGGAGGTGGAGAGGATGGGGCTGTAGCGTAAGCTTGCGACTGTCATTCTGAGCAGCTCCAGGTTGCATGCAGTCTCCCCCCTCGTTTTTAATTATTTTACAGTCTGATTTATTTTACAAATAGACTCTGGAATCCTGCCACGAGCAAAAGGCTGCATCAACTTTTTATGGAAATAATCCATTGCAACCCAAGGCATGCAGACTTGGTAGAAAGCTGCTTTGAAATAGTTACTGTGGAGGCAAATAGGTCAGTGAAAACAGTAGTTTGGTAAGTAACTATTATATGTTAGAAATTTGCAAATAAAAAGGAGGTAGTGATTAGATGTTTGAATAACAGAGTACTTGTATGTACACTAGCTAAGAAAATAACAACAAAAGCAATTCAACCTTCTACTTAGCGTAGAAGCTGATGGGTCACGAGGCAGTAACCCCCCTAGGATAGTATTGCTCCACCGGCTGCACTGTATGGGTTAATACAGGGGTCGGCAACCTTTCAGAAGTGGTGTGCCGAGTCTTCATTTATTCACGCTAATTTAAGGTTTCGCGTGCCAGTCATACATTTTAACGTTTTTAGAAGGTCTCTTTCTAGAAGTCTATAATATATAACTAAACTATTGTGTATGTAAAGTAAATAAGGTTTTTAAAATATTTAAGAAGCTTCATTTAAAATTAAATTAAAATGCAGAGCCCCCCGGACTGGTGACCAGGACCCGGGCAGTGTGAGTGCCACTGAAAATCAGCTTGCGTGCCGCCTTCGGCACGCGTGCCATAGGTTGCCTACCCCTGGGTTAATATATTGGCCATTGTTTCCTGAAACATCCCACTCTGTTACCAGGTCTTGATCCTTCTGAGAGAGAATTGCATGGGTCCATCTCACGTCTCCGGGCAGGTGTAACTGGTTATCCCACCTTAATATAAGGGCAGTGGGTAGGATTGCCAGGTCAGGAGGACTTGGCTGTGGAGCTAGGGCTGGGAGCTGCAGCTGCCCGACGCAGGCAGGAGGAGGCCCCAGCTGAGTGATGACACAGCACCTCCCCCGCCCTCAGTAACCGAACTTTGGGTGTCCAGTCAGTAGATCTTATCGGACACTATCAGGTTTCCTTTTTTAACCAAACTTTCTGGTCAAAAACTGGACACCTTAGCAGCAGGATGAGCTGTTTAGAAGAGAGAAGATCCAGGGTGTGGTCTGAGCGGTCCCGAGAAGGAAATCAAGGAGCTGTGAAGCCTGGGAAGAGGGTTTGTGTTGAACGTTATTTTCTTGCCGTTTTCCTTTTTGGTAAAGCCACGCTTGGAGAAGAGGGTGTTTGCACTTTGCATACTCTATGGCTGTGTTTGTAGAGCAGGCTGAGAAAGGCACCTACTGACGGGGTTGTCTGCTGAAGTTTGTCATTGTAGGAGATAGGATACTACACTGAGTGAATCATTGATTCTGGCAGTCATGGCAGTTCCTAATTTTTTCTTTAACAAAAAAATTAAATATCCAGAATTTTGGTGTGTCATGCTAAAAAGCAATGTGTGATCTCCCCCTGCTGGTCTGGGGCAGGTGGTGCACTTGTGTGCCAGCAGAGAAATCAGGCACCCTGCTATACAGGCAGGGACTTAAACAGAGGCAACCAAATTGGCTTTTACTTAATCTGAAACATCATAAAGTAAACGCATGTGTGTGTGATTGCTGGGAGAGCGTTAGCAGGGACAGAGCTTTTTATTGTCCACCTTCTAAAAAGCTGTTACACACAATGAGGAATAAGAAATAAATCTGTATCTTTAATGTAGTTGAACATTTATTATTTGTATGACAGAAGTGCTGAGCCCTATAAGAATACATAGTGAGAGAGAGCCACTGCCTGGAAAAGCTTCCAGTCTAAATTGACAAGGCAAAGAGTGAGAGAAAAAACGGGCACAAAAAGTGAAGGTCACACAGAAGGTCATAGAATCATAGAAGATGAGGGTTGGAAGAGACCTCAGGAGGTCATCTAGTCCAATCCCCTGCTCAAAGGAGGACCAACCCCCACTAAATCATCCCAGCCAGGGCTTTGTCAAGCCAGGCCTTAAAAACCTCTAAGGATGGAGATTTCACCACCTCCCTCGGTAACCCGTTCCTGGTCATTAGCAGAGCCCGGAATAAAACTCAGCTTTCCTGACTCTCAGTTCAGTGCTCCATCCACTAGGCTACCCTATCTCTGTGTAAAAGCAAAATATGTCACATGTATTCTTCTAGGCCCTGTACACAATAAATGCCAAGGTGCTCTTACAGCAGTGTATAGATGGTGTAAATTGACACTTACGATTGTTAGTGGGAAAATGATAGAAGCCTATTCTTGCTGTTGATTTTAAACCTACAAGTGCAATGCAGAAGGTTAGGATGGATATGGAATACCTGGTGCTTAAAGCGGAGGGAAGCATTGAGATCTGGAATAGCTTCGCCTGGAGTGTTTGTTTTACTAGGCTTCAGTAATTTTAACAGCCTCACTTTTGCATAACTTTGCTTCACTGACACCAGGTTGATGCTGGCCAAGTGGTTAGTGACAGATGTTAATTCTCATCTGGAGATAGAAAATTCGTGTACTGCGATGTTACTTCTCCTGATGAGTATTTAAATATTAAAACTACAATCCCACAAAATGCTGAGACAACACTTTTCTCAGTTCTTAAACTCCGGAGGTCTCCTGAAGGGGTTTGCTTTGTAATAGTCTGAATGCAAAATACGGATTAATCGTCCCTCTTTCTGTGTTGAAATACATTTCTCACGCTTTTGTTAGTGCTTAATGCAACAGAAGCAAGGTGATAAGCTGCACGCAGTGTCCTTTTCCCTCACTAAGACCCTTCTGTGGGGGAAAGGAACAGAGTTCTGACTTTCCTTTGTTTTCATATAAATAAATTGGATAAACATTCTATTTATTTAGCAGAATATAGGTTGAATCCAGGCACCGCTGGGTGTTTGAATGAATGACCCAAGAGGTTTTCTTGATCCCTAATAGAACACAGATGTGTGGTCTGCTTGTCTTTATCCCATTGTTCCTTCCTTGGGTGCTCATCCCATCATACACCATCCCTATTTTTGATCACCTGCTGTCCAAGTAACACCCTTTTGAGCTGCAGCCCATTAACCCCTGCCTACATTAGCATTCCGATTCTGTGACCCTGGATTGTGCTAACCGCACTTTCAAGACTATCATGACTTTTAGGGACTGCATTTGAAAGAGACTTGACTTCAGACCCCCTCTAGAGTCAGGTTGTCTGTCTAACAAGTAAATAGCCAGCAAGAGCCGATGTGGACAGTTGTATTATTGATAGGCTGCCTTGTGGGAATTGGCTGTACCCAGGTTTTTTGCAGAATTGTAGGCGCTTGAGATGGAAAAGACCTGGATGAATGAGCTCTCTTAGATTGTACAGCCGTCCCCCTTGGGAAGTGACAGAAGCCTTGTTTCTTGGGAGGTTTCAAACTATGCAGGACTCAGTACTGGAGACTGTAGCATAGGGAACAAACTTGGCTCAGTAAAAAGGAATGGACTAAGGCCCTAATTCAGAAGAACACTTAAGTGCCTGCTTCCGTCCATCCTCGTTCAGCAAAGCACTTACAACTCTGTTTTAAGAGAGAGCCTGAAGCTCTGATTATTTATTTATTTATTTCTCTCCTTCCATTGCCGCCTCTTTTGTGGTTGCTTAATCCCATTTGAGGGCCAGGCTGGCCACAACAAAATATATTTCATTGTGGAAATGGATACACAGACTTCCCAGCCTGCTTTGTAGAGTGGAACCTATCTATAAAGATTGTCCAGATTGTTTTTACCTCCCTATTAGAAGCACAGGACTCTGTACAAAAACCCAATCAGCTTTTCAAAGACCTACCTTATTAATCCCAACAAAAGACTAAGCTGATTTGCTCATCCAGTCACTGCAAGTGTTTTATGTGTAACACAAATTATATTTGAATCCCTACAGCAATATTTTCAACCAACACTGACTTTGATTTGATTTTTTTTTCCCAGAGACTCTTTTGTTTTGCAATAAAGGAATCTGTTTAGTGAGTGAATTGCTGTCTGCCAGTATTCGCACTAAAGAAGATCTTCTAAAGGGAATTCTGATTAAATAGAGAGCTGCTGCAAACGTAGGATAATGATAGAGTATTCACTATTACATTCCTGCATTCTCGGTTTACTTGGTGTTGGAAGCACCAATATTCTTGGGATAAAATGAATCAGGAGCAGGTGTTTGTTAGATTTATAAAGTCGGCTGCCTGCTTGTTGGGATTTTGCAATGCCTACTCAGTGGTAGGACACACTGTTTCCACAGACCTCAGTCAGATCACTTCAGGAGGTGGGCCGATCAGCTGTCCCTAGCAAAGCAGTCTGGCCTGGTGGATGCTTGAGTTACCTCCAAGGATAACCTTAAGGTGCTATGGGAAAGAGGTTGATGATTCGGTAGGTTGCACTTTCCCCTCTAAGGATTAGTTTACACTGGGAAGTGACGACATGTTATAACATGATAATAGACATGTTACTGCTCAGTGTAGATGGTGAGTGGGGTCATGGTTAACCTGAGGACCCTGTGTGCCAACATATATTTAACATCTCCTTTAATATGTGAAAACACAATGGCATTGGACAGTGGAGGCCAGTCCCTGATTATAATGATCATTTGTATTACGGTAGCACCTTGGGGCCCTAGTTGTGGATCAGGGCCCCGTTGCTCTAGACTCCATATAGACCCAGAACCAAGGGACAGTTTGGGATCTATAATGTCAATATATGTGACACATTGCCCCAAAGAGATTTCAGTCTATATAGTCCTTGATGAGTACTGGACCACCCCCCCTGAGGGTCGCAAGAAGTATGGCCTATACTTCTGAAGGGTCTCTTTCTCAGAAGAGATGTAAAATGATTATGTTCAGTAAAGGCCCTGGAGCACTTTAGCAACATATTACTGGTTCAGTTCCAGTTAGGGCAGTTCCAATCCAACTATGGAAATTTGCCCTGAGATCTGGCGCGCTGACTGACTACCTGTCCTAACTCATTTTGCACAGTGTTTCATTATTCTCTGAAACAACTGCTGCACTCAGCCCCAGCGGGGACTCTGTTCCACAGTTCCTGGGCAAACCGTCTGTAAAGCACTTCCGGATCCTTCCTGAGAAAAGGTTCTGCGCCAACGTACAACTTTATTATGAAGTCGCCGTTGAAGACTGAGCCTGAAGACTGAGTCTATATCAGAGGTGGGCAAACTACGGCCCGCGGGCCACATCCGGCCCGCGGGACCCTCCTGCCCGGCCCCTGAGCTCCTGCCCCAGGAGGCTACCCCCCGGCCCCTCCCCCGCTGTTCCCCCTTCCCCGCAGCCTCAGCTCACTCCGACGCTGGCGCAATGCTCTGTGCGGCGGGGCTGTGAGCTCCTGGGGCAGCGCAGTTGCAGAGCCCAGCCTGACCCGGTGCTCTGTGCTGCACGGTGGCGTGGCTGGCTCCAGCCGGGCAGCGCGGCTGCCTGTCCTGGCGCTCTGGGCGGTGAGGCTGTAGCGCCGCCAGCCACCGGTGCTCCAGGCAGCGCAGAAAGGGGGCAGGGGGGATTGGATAGGGGGCAGGGGAGTTCAGGGGTGGTCAGAGAGCGGGGGGGGGTTGAATGGGGGCAAGGGTCCCGGGGGGGGCCAGTCAGGAATGAGAGGGGGAGTTGGATGGGGCAGCAGGGGGCAGTCAGGGGCAGGGGTTCAGGGGGCAGTCGGAGGACAGGGAACAGGGGGGGACTTGGATGGGGCAGGAGTCCTGGGGGGGGGGTCATCAGGGGGCGAGAAAGGGGGGTTGGATGGGGGTGGGGTTGGGCCACGCCTGGCTGTTTGGGGAAGCACAACTGGCCCTCCATACAATTTTGGAAACCGGATGCGGCCCTCAGGCCAAAAAGTTTGCCCGCCCCTGGTCTATATCAAAGTATAGAGACAGGATGACTGTTGTGTGTGTAAACTGTGCATGGGGTTGATGAATGTTAGGGGTCAGTAGTGGTGACGATATCAAATTTCCTGGCTGGGACGTAGATACAGCAAAAATTAAGTGAATGTTAATGTGACAAGCTGGTCTCCGCGTTCTTCTTTCACAGCGTGTTGCTGAGGTCTGAGTGCTGTGGCCTCGTGAGGAGATGCCGTTCCCGGCATTAGAGAATTAGAGCTTGACTCAAGGACCAGTGGAAAGACTCCCATGGACTTCAGTGCTCACTGGCCCTTAGTATTCCAGAGAATTAGAGAAGATTTTGAAGCTAAGATCAAGCTAAAGGGAAGCCCAGGGCACCCCTTACAAATGTCAAGGTGCAGTTCTGCTGTGAAAAGTGACTCAGGGACTTTCATGTTTCTTTGTCTTTCATATCGCCTTGGATTCAGCTTAGATTACAAAAATGTGTTTCCTGTGCTTGCCCTACCTACCCAGCCTGAGCTAGGGAAAGCGAGCTGGATTACTTTTAATTAATCCATTATCACGAGTAATAAAGATAATTATTACTTACTGTTAACTATTTGAATTATAGTAGCACCAAGATGATTGAGACCCCATTGTACTAGGCACTGTACAAACATGGTAAGAGAAGGCCCTTGCCCCGAAAACATTACAGTGTAAGTAGATGGACAAAGGAAAAATTGTTATCCCCATTTTACAGATGAGGAACTGAGGCCCACAGAGATTAAGTGATTTGCCCAGAATCTCTCAGAGAATAGGTGGCAAAGCTGAGTGCAGATCTCCAGAGTCCCAGTCCAGTCCCTTAACCACAAGGCCATCCCTCCGCCTGTCTGTGCTGCACAATCTCTGCCTTCCTGCCTGTAGTCTTCTTCCCTTTCTCCTCTAAAACCAAGTTGCAATGGTTATTTCTTAGATCTTGTTCTGATGCCTAGAACACAAAGGGATTCCTGGGGTTTGGCCTCTTTGTTCCTACATTATTTCACATAGGCAGAGGTCTCAATAATGAATCACTCTCTATTGCCTGTCCTTCGTTTAATAATAGGTTCTTTAGAGACTATATGTGTTCAGTGAGGTATTCTCCATCTATCTCTTCTTTCTTTCTTTTCTTTGTACCTCTCTCTCTCCCTCTGTGTGTGTGTGTGTGTGTGTATAAATGTCTAATCTCTTCCCCTCCCTATGCACAACACACACAATCTATTTGACCTTTCTAATCTAATTTTCCCATTACAGTAGTATTTAGTCCCTGTGAATTATAGACAAATTATTGTCTTCCTTTGCTACGAATTTTTCATCTAGTGTCATGTGTACTGAGATAAACAAAATAATTATGTATCTCAATATCCCTAAACACTTCACTGAGTTTAAATAGTACAATTATGCAGTTAACTTTCCTCGTCCGTCGCTATTATTTGTTGGTGGTGTTTTTTCAGGTTGAAGTATATGGAC
The DNA here is from genome assembly GCF_002925995.2 of Terrapene triunguis. Taxonomy (NCBI): domain Eukaryota; kingdom Metazoa; phylum Chordata; order Testudines; family Emydidae; genus Terrapene; species Terrapene triunguis. The sequence goes on from NW_020665065.1 coordinate 13,747,825, forward strand.
AAGGGTGAAAGGTATTGGTTGAATCTGTTGTTTGAAGTGATGTGGAGAGAGTTAATTGAAATGGAAAGATTAAAGGCCATGTGCGCAGTAGAGGGGGAAAAGGTGTATTTTAAACACATGTTAACTGTCCCATGTCAAAATACTAGTGTAGACAAAGTGAGTTGTCATTTTAACATGTGTTAGCTGATTGAAGTACACCCTCAGCCCACATGTGTTAAAACGACACTTTGCCTGGTCTACATAATCCACACCTCAGGATGTTGTGACCAGGCCCCATACAGAGGTCAATGAACCTGCTATCACCTTGTCTGACAGACCTGGCTTCTTTAGCTCAGCTAGTGGAAGTTCAGGCTATAAGATCGCGAGGTCCCAGGTTCCATCCTGCTGCTGACAACCGTTCCAGGGGTACAGCGTCGTATCCATACTGGGGTTTGAACATGCATTAGCTAACAGGTTAAAAACACACCTTTTTCCTAGTGAACGTAAGGCTACAGAGAGGCTCATCTATATGGCCGGAGCAGCAGAGGAGAAGGTTCTTGCTCTGATAATGGTGAGATTGCATGAAGAGGGCAGGATGAGGGTATATCTGCCTGGGAAACTTAATTTTTAGGTCTTGTATGTGTTATAAATAAAAAGTCGTGTGTGGTTCTCATTTTGTTTAAAGCACCGTGCCAGACTCAAAGGTCTATACTGTTGACAGAAGACAAGGTTGCCATTGACCCGGTCACAGGGTGGTTTGATTGCTCAACTTCTGTTTGTTTAAAAAAAAATAAAAAAACCTTAAAATAAGAAGGAACCTCCTCTAATAATGCTTGAAAGGGGATTGGACCAAGCTGTTTGCAGGGAAGGCTTTCCCGAATTTGCAGTAATGATGATATTTATGTAGAGTATTTTTAGAAGGGAGATAAGTTTCATCATCTCCTGTTTTACAAATTAGAAGGGTCAATCAGAGAGGGCAAGGAGCAGCTCGTGTTGCCAGGGGCATACTCCAATTGCCTGCCTATGCCTAGGGCGTGCAATGGGACGAGAGGCCCTAAGACACCTCCTGCCATCCATGCATGATATGGTCACAGCTGGCATTTAATATTTGTATTGTGGTAGCCCCTAGGAGACCTAGCCCTGGCCCAGGACCACTTTGTGTAAGGTGCTGTACAAACACAGAACAAAGTCCATGCCCCAAAGGGCCACTGCTCTCCATAGGAGGTTGGAAGGACCCACTCCACACAGGCAGTACAAAGAGCCTGTGGAAATAGCACCCCTTGAGGTTGACTGCAGTGATGGCAGGGTCGGGCAGCCCCAGTAAATTCCAAGCAGTGTTCCTGGATCGACAGGCTCTCCTGCTCACCTCCAGAGTGGACAAGAGATTGTTACCGCATCAAGAGTGCAGCAAAGCCTGAGCTTTGTCCAGCTGAAAGAGCTGATATCAATAGGGAAAGATGCATTTTATCTTTGAACGTCTTAACGGTGGCAATGGCGTGTTTGAAAACACAGCCTATTAAAAGCGGCCCACCTGTCCCTTTAAATGTGGTGAGAGCCTTGCTACACAAGAGGCCATTTCTTTTTTGCCTGCTCTGGGTAATGATTAGCCAGGGGCCTGATCCAGCTCTGAGTTCGTTTCCCCAAAGCTCTGGGTTATTTACATGCAGGGCTTTCTTTGGCGCATGCCCATCCAGCTGTAAAGGCAATTTTATTTAGCGTGTGCATAGTCGTCTAGCCAAGCGATGGCATCTTCAGTGGCGTGATGCAGTTCTTCTAGACCACCGCTGACCCTAGTTAGCAGGCATTCCTTGACAATCGTCTGTGCTGGGCCGTAGCTGCTGTCACGAATGCCCCAGCGATACTGGCTGGCTGCACAGAGACCTTGCCCGGTCCGGAACCTGTTCCACGGGGCAGGTCAAAACCAGGCGGGCAGATTGTGGGGTGGGCGATGAGGAACTGGTTGGGGATTATAACAGATCCATTCCTCTCGCCAGAGTGTTTCCGCCCTAACATCCTGGCGTGGTAGATGAGACCATAATGGGCGACGTAACGGCAAACGTGCAGCTAGTGGTTTAAAAAGGTCATTGTACAGCGGCGGGCTTGAGTTGGCGTGGACTTTCTCCAGTCACTTGCCAGTGGCAACCTCTCGTCTGATATGCGGAGGAGCGATATTGCTCAGAACTGGGAGCCATGGGAGTGGAGTTGGACGCACGGGGCCGGAGATGATACGCATGGCAGCATGTAACTGTGTATCCACCAGTTTGGTGTGTGACGATCGACTCCATACTGGTGCGTAGTGCTCTGCCACCAAATACAAGGTGGCAAGAGCTGACGTCTGCAGAGTTGGAGCCCGAGCACCCCATGACGAACCTGCCAGTTTGCTAAGAAGATTGTTGCGCGTCTTAACTTTAGCTGCTGTCTTCATCAGGGGGCCATGGTAACTCAGTGTGCGGTGTAAGGTCACACCTAGACAGATCGGTTCTACTGCATGCTTCACCTTCTGACCATTCAGATAAACATTCAGTTCTCGGGTTGCGCTGGCGTGGTGAAGATGGCACAAACTGGAGACTGTTTTTATGACTCTTGGCTGGAGGCGCCAAGTCTTACAGTAGTCCGCTAACGTTGTCATGTCCCAGTTTAAGGTGGCATCAAGCGCGTGAAACATCCAGGCCTGGGTACCGCAACAGATGTCGTCTGTGTAAATGAACTTTCATGACTCCATTGTTGGCAGGTCATTGACGTAAAGGTTGAACCGGGTTGGAGAAAGCACAGAGCCCTGGGGTAACCCGTTGCTCTGTCGTCTCCAAGCACTCGTCTTCTCCCCCATATGGACTCCGAACTGCCTATCACGGAGGAACAGTTCAACGATGCCTGTGACCCAGGTAGCAGGACCCGTGATACCTTCACGAGCAGGCCAGTGTGCCAAACCATTTTGTACGCTGCTGTTAGATCGATGAAAACAGCGCCTGTTTTCAAGTTTCTCTGGAAGCCATTTTCAACAAATGTGGTCAGCACGAGTACTTGGTCGCACGTGCTCTGGCCTCGGCGAAAGCCGGTTTGGTCAGGGCTCAAAATTCTCTCCACGGCGGGTAATATGCGCTGTAGGACCCAGCGCTCCAGTGTAAAGGCAATGACTGCATGTGTGTGAGGAACGATTGATGATTTCTCTGCTCAGGGCTCTGATGCACTCAGCAGGGATGAGGAAGCAGGAGTGATTGAGCTGGGTAAAATGATCCTTATTTCCCCTCTGCGTCCCCCACTTGAATCCCCTGTGTTTTTCAGTCCTGTTGGCCGTACAAAGAGCAGAGGCGTTGGGTACCAGTTGGAACCATTCCCCTGGCCCGATGCCACCTTCACTCCCATCCGATGTGAGTGACAGAGTCCCCTCCCCACCCATTCCCTGCTGTCCTGCCCCCTTTCTCTCTCCTTCGCCTGCTCTGTTCCTTGCTTTGTTTCCCTCTCTCCTTGTCGTCTTAACATTTCCTCCTTCGCTTCCCCCTTTTTACCCTCATTTTTTCCTCCTGTCTCTGCCCTTTTTCTTGTCCTTTCTTCTCCGTCCCCTTATTTCCATTGTCACACCCCTCTTGTTTGCTCCTTCCTCCCCTTCTCTCCTCCCCTGGCTCCCTTTGTGAGTTTTCAAAGCTCCCCAGCTGGAATGCCGCTGGGCTAACCTCTCCCCCCGATGTGCGGAGAGAAGAGAGACTCCTTTATGAACCTGACCAATCTGCCAGGTGGCCTTTCAGCAACTCTGGAAGCAACGTGAAAAAAATCAATGGGTCCCTCTTCTTGTGTTCTGCAGGCTATCTGCCCATATCACAGCACAGCTTCTCACGAGGAACGCATCACCGCATGCCCTACGGTTGCACTATACAATCCTCTGTGCATAAGTCTGTCAGCTCAGTAGCCTCATGGTCATGTCCTCAATCAATTAATTTTTAGTGCTAAGAGCTTTAGAGAAATAATTAAAGAGGTGATCCGTGCTCTGAAGAGCTCATGCTTTCAAGGCCCGATCCGGCAAATGGTCATACATGGGAGGAACTTTTTCATAGATTCTAAGTCCGTCTAGCATGTCGTCCTGCATAGCACAGGAATAGCATAACTTTACTCAGCACTGGCTGTTAATGGAGCTCTGGTGTGAAGCGTGCATATGTGTTTGCAGAGTTGGGTCCTCAATGTTCTTTTGAAAAACAAAGTAGGATGAAAAGGAGCCTTAGGACAATTCATCCTTTCTGTTGTGGTTGCATCTGAGGACCTCAACCAGGCTGTGCAAGGTGCCGTACAAACAAATCACGCCGGTCTCTGCCCAGAAGAACTCACAGTCTGGCATTTAGACATTGACAGCAAGTGAATAAACAAATGGAGGTTGTGGGAGGACAAGCGAACCATGCAGGAAGCCGGCATTGCATAGGCTAAGCAGACCCAGTGGTCACAGATGGTGAAGGGCAAGCATTACAACGATAAAGGCCTACAGTTGCTCCATTAAGGCATGTGCACTCCTTGATGCTTGCATTAAATTTGTAATTTAAAATATCACGAGATGTTACAATTCATTTTAACCAGTGGGTTAATTTTTTCTGAGTGCATCGGCTCTCTCCTGGGAACAGCAGAAGTGGTTTGGTTTTGGGTGTTGTTTTTTTCGGAAGGGCTGTGAACAAGAAGTGGTAGCTTGGCACGTAGGTTTGGGAGGGTCAGGGAGCAGCATGCACAGGGAGCAGCATGGCAGAAGGCCTGGAGTTGGAAGTGGGAGAAGAGAATGCAGAGGGATTGAGGCCGGCGTCGCTGGCAGAGCAGAGAAGGGCACACACAAGGACGCAGGTCAGATAGAGACCAGGGCTATGTGGTAGAAGATCTGAAAAGCAAGAACAAGGTGTTTGGACTTGAGAGACACATATCGTGCTTCCTGTTGACTGAAGAGGCTTGATATAAAATTATTGTATGAGAGCAGTGAGGCTTTTTCCATTCAGATATGCACAGTACGTCCTAATATACTGTCCCTGTCCTAGACATGGTGGTTCATTATGTCATGCATTGGGATGGAATGGAAATGATTGCTTACGTTTGCCGTCATTTGCAAAGTGCTTCTCTTAGATCTCAAGTAGCAGCTTTGCCATCCTGATTTTCTGTGCAGACTGATGCCTTCCCTGGCGCTCGCTATGCTCGTGTGAGCAAAGACCTGCGGATGCTGCAGCTTTGTACAGCACGATTTCTTAGCCAGACTGTCAAACTGCATCAGGCATTTTATGATGTAGACAAATATCTTCCAAGGATTAGGTGGAGAGACCTCATTTTCACCGATGGCTGAAGTCAAATAGTACGGTCCTGTTTGGAGCGACAAAGGGCTAGTGCATTCACCCGTCTCCCCCTGTCCTCTCACTAGACATATTAATAAGACTATTGCACTGCTGCACTTTGAATGTAAAGTCCCTTGGGTATGCAGCCTGGCTTCGGGGTATGCCACAGAGAGTCAGCGCAGCGGTGGGTAAAGGTTCAGGACCATTGACTTGTCCTCTGGCTTCACGAGCCGGTTGGAGGCTCTCTTTGGGAGCCCCGGCTTCTTTACACCTTAAAAGGTAGTCCCAGGAGGGCTTCCGAAAACATTTCCTTGAGCGTCCTGCCAACAGTCTCAGAGCAGAGAGGTTCCTTTACTGGGGAGCACAGGCTGGTCCCGCTGGGCTGGGCTCTTCTCCTTTCCAGCTGAGAGCACGGGCAGGACGTGAAATACAGAGCAAAAGGACTTCACTAGTGTCAGTTCCCCAGGGGATGTTCTGCAATGATGAATGGGAAAGGCCAAGGTTGGTGCAATCATGGCTGGGGAGGAGCTGTCTGTGTGAGACTATTTAGAAGTGGTTCATATTATAAAAAAAAGTCCTCCCGCCCGAAACCTTCCTTGGCTGGCGGTAGACTGACTTTGGGGCACCTTTCGGTTCTGTGTTTGTACAGCACGGTGGGGCCCTGATCGGGTCTCTTAGTACGACACAAATAAATACTGATCATATGAACAGTGACGTCTGCTACCCTGCCCAGCGCTGCCAAGGGGAGCACTGCTGCCCACTGGCCTGTATGGCCGAGATCGTGCCAGCATGGCTGCCAAAGGAGGCTTGTTTTCGGAGCATTCTCGTGAGGTTGCATTAGAGGAGTGGAAAGCGATGTGATAGCTGGCAGGGCTGCAGGGACCGGGACCAGAGCCAGGGAGATTCTAATTGGATGGTGCCCCAGGCCGCTACCCCCAGTACAACCTGCCGTCTCCTCACACAACTGGCAGAGCTCGACAGGCGCTCCGTGAAAATACCCCTTGGGCTTTTCAGAATGGAAAAGAACCTGGCCTGGCCCCTCTGGCTCTGGAAGAGAGATTGTCACTGATGAAATTTCCCCCAAAAGGGCCCAATGAAGCTGCTGTTGAAGTCCATGGAAAGATTCCCATCGTCTCCAATGGGAGTTGGATCAGGACCCAGGTAAGACGTTTCCCCCAGCTTGAACTGAGTGAGCGCTATTAAAAAAAAGAGAGAGAGGGGCAAGATATTGGCCCGATACTAGCAAGAGACATGAAAGGCCTGTTAGAGTCCATGCAGTCCATCCCGGGAATGTCCTTGTGGCACAATGAAACCCTATGAACTATGAGTATTATTCTCCTGGCTGCTTGAAAAGGGACAAGCAAGAAATGTCTAGCTTCATCTTTCTCGGCTGGCTCTCCCACCGCAGTGTGGTTTTTAAAGGGGGGTTGGTTGTCTGGGGCTGAGCAATTATACCGGCTTGTTTGCTGAGATGGACTAAGCTGCTGCAACCTAAGTAACTTTCCTGTTTACCTTCCCCTCGAACCATTATCTCTGTGGTTCCATTTCCTTTGTGGCAGACCTTCCTGAGTCTGCTGCCGGCTGAGACTTGCTTTCTGCGTGGGGCACCTTCCACTGGGTGTTAGGACCCTGATGCTGTCTCGGTGGGCTGAGGATTGTAAGTCACTGTTACCTGCCTGTCTCAGTGACAGAGAGACTTGCTGGTGCTAACCAGGGCTCAGCTCCCTGTCACTCCAGTGTGTTAGCCACCCCCAAACCATCTCCTCAGAAGCTCTGCCAGCTTTTACTGTGCCTTGCAGGTTAACTTTCTGTGCACCCCAATCCATAATCCCCCTAAGAAAGCGTCCCCCTGTAGTATCCAGCCCCTGTCACTGGACACAGAAATTACCAAGTTCACGGTCTCCAAAGAGACCACGTATACATCACCCTGTTCGGTTCAGCTGAGACTTCAGACTTGACTTAATATTACAGCACTGAGATCTCCTTGTGGTTTGTTAACCGGGACAGAGGTTTAAGTGATTCTGAGTAAGGCTAGTGGAAACGGATATGGTTACAATTAAAACAAAAATGTAACACAGTTCTAAGAGACCAGCCATAACTTTAGCAAGCTAAAGTCTTTGGCTAAGTTTCTCACCTAAAGCAACTTCTCAGCATCACAGCCCCCAGAGCCAGGATCCAGCTTTCATGGATACAAAAAGTGCTGTCCTTTTGCTCCCCCAGTGACGATTAACAAAACGTCCTTTTTCCCCTTCTTCTTACAGTCCAGTAAACCTCTGAAATGTATTCCTGCTGTTTGTTCTCTGGAGTGCCCAGCTGTCCGGAGTTCTCTGATAGGAGTTGCTATTACATGACAATGAACTCTTTGCCAACCAGCAAACTGGGGGTGTGCCACTCTGATGCTTTCTCGGGGGCCCCCAGAATTCTGAGTCACCTTGTTACTCCTTTTTCCTAAAGCCGAGAGGTAATGAGATGACTCCTAGTCCTGGGCATAGCGAGAAAGTATCCCGGACACAAGGGAGGCTGCGGCTTCCTGGATAAGCAATTGTCATGTGCGACAGCAGCTAGAGGTGTAATGTGCAGGCAGGAAGCACCCGCGGCTGATCTTCCTTGATGATTCACGTTCGTTGTTTTTACTGACCTGGGAGCTTTGGGTCAGTTGTTGGAATGTAGGTTTATTTTTAGAAACAGAAAGGGGGCTTGATGGTAGATGAATGGATCATTGCCAAGTGCTCAGAAGAAGTGATGCAGACTTCTAAGTCAGGGGTTCTCAAACTGGGGGTGGGGACCCCTCAGGGGCTAGCAAGGTTATTACATGGGGGCAGCGGCGCCTCCAGGCACCAGCGCTCCAAGCGCGTGCCTGGGGCGGCAAGCTGCGGGGGGCGCCCTGCCGGTCCCTGTGAGGGCGGCAGTCAGGCAGCCTTCGGTGGCTTGCATGCGGGAGGTCCGCCGGTCCCGCGGATTCGGTGGAAATTTGGCGGCAGGTATGCCGAATCCGCGGGACCGGGGACCTCCCGCAGGCATGCCGCCGAATCCGCGGGACCGGGGACCTCCCGCAGGCATGCCGCCGAAGGCTGCCTGCCTGCAGTGCTTGGGGCGGCAAAAAAGCTAGAGCCGCCCCTGCATGGGGGGGTCATGAGCTATCAGCCTCCACTCCAAACCCCGCTTTGCCTCCAGCATTTATAATGGTGTTAAATATATTAAAAGGTGTTATTAATTTATAAGGGGGGGGGCCCGCACACAGAGGCTTGCTATGTGAAAGGGGTCACCAGTATAAAAGTTTGAGAACCATTGTTCTAAGTACATCCAGGATTCATTCGGTTTTCATCACTGCCCCAAGCCCCTACCCCTTCCACTGGATCGCCGAGATCTTTCTAGGGTTTATCACATTGTCCTCTGAGCAGTAAGGAAATGAATGTTTTCAATAGAAAAATGCGCGGTCCGGGGCTCTCTTTCCAATCACCAGTTGCTTAGACTTGGTCCTGCGACCCTTCCATGTTACGAGTTCAGACTGCACTGGAAGGGATGGGAGAAGCACAGAAGTGGCTTTTCAACCCTTGTCACAGCAATGGAGGAGGAGGAGGTGGCGAGTGACAGGCGAATGCCAAATGTACAGTTAAGTCCAAACAACGTCACCACCAGATTTCTGTAACTTATACTGCTGTGCATTTCCACCTTCCCGACCAGTTGGCAGAGCAAATAAGCAGTTGAGGTGAAGGTTGGGGAGCAGGGAAAACGCATTAGTCGCCCAGCATGTTACATTCCTTTTATAGGCAAGGGATTTAATTCAGATCCAAAGTCCTTGGACAATGTGTTCCTTGCTAGGTACTTTTACTTGCTTTAAGAAAATAATCATAGAATCCTATGACTGGAAGAGACCTCGAGAGGTCATCTAGTCCAGTCCCCTGCAGTCAAGGCAGGACTAAGTATTATCTAGACCAGGGGTGGGCAACCTTTCAGAAGTGGTGTGCCGAGTCTTCATTTATTCACTCTGATTTAAGGTTTCGTGTGCCAGTAATACATTTTAACGTTTTTAGGTCTCTTTCTATAAGTCTATAACATATAACTAAACTATTTTTGTATGTAAAGTAAATAAGGTTTTTTAAATGTTTAAGAAGCTTCATTTAAAATTAAATTAAAATGCAGAGCCCCCGGACCGGTGGCCACTGAAAATCAGCTCGCGTGCCGCCTTCAGCACATGTGCCATAGGTTGCCTACCCCTGATCTAGACCATCCCTGACAGGTGTTTGTGTAACCTTTGTCTAATACTTATGTTGGAGCTAATATAACCGCACACGCCTGTGCAAAATGCGAAGGCTGCGTTGTACTTTGAATCGGAGCCAGAGGACGTATTTTAGAGCAGGGATGAAAGCTGAGAGCCGGATCCCCAGCTAATGTCAACCACCATTGTGCCATTTAAGTCAATTATCAGGGGGTACCTCTGTTAGTCTTTAAGGTGCCACTGGACTCCTTGTTGTTTGTCAATGTAACTCTGCCAGTGTACCCCAGATACTTGTGCAATACGACAGGCTACTAAAAATGCAGAAGGGTGACCTTGAAAATAGTTTTCATGTGGTATATCATATAATGTGTTATCAGGAGGCGTTTAGCCTTTGAGATTCCTGCCAAGTTTTTATTACATGGCTGTTAAATGGTTGGTGTTTTTCCCCTTTGGTTTGTGGTGATGACTTTTGGTTTATTAGTAGCCCGGGTGAAAGGTACCAGGTGGCCATGCCTGAATGCGGGAGCCCTTATCCACAGAACAAGTCCAGCGCGGGCAGCCTGTAATACAAGCCTCCCTGCATCGCTCTGATCCTGGGCCACCTTCCAGAGCAAGGAGAGAATTGAGTCCGTCCCCCCTGCTGACTCGGCTAAATAGTTGTGGAGATGGTGTCTGTGATACGAAGACTTGTTTACTAGCATCTGAATTGAGATTGAGGCTGATTTTGCTCCTTAGACGGGCTAGCAGGCAGTTGGGCTCTGCTTGAGCCCCAGCTGTCCGGCTCCGCTGCAAGCCAAGCATGTCGCTTCCATAGTGCTCCACCGCTCCAGATTGCTAGTGGTCTGAACGGGGTCTCCCACTGCTGCAGCGGCCGCACCAGCAGGCCACGCATTATGTGTCTGATCTTGATTCTGACAAAGTTAATGATCACGAGAGCTTTGTACTTGCTAAAACGACCTTGGTCTGTGGAGCCTAATGCACTTCATCAGTGAAATGCAGCCACTTCTGGAATGAAACACAGCAGCAGTTTAACAGCGCACGTCGGTGCAATCTAACAGTTTGAGGCATTATATATCTAATCATTTTTTTCTCCAAACTTTGTTCTGTGAAGCTGAAACCCTACTAAATGATGATTAAAAATGGTGACTCTCCCTCCCCTCCCCCACCAAAAAATGTTCTGTATGCTCTGCTAGTAGCAGCTATAAATCTACAGCTGTAATTGTTCATCTTTGCATAACTTTTTATGGCTGTTTCAATTAATTTCCTATTAATCGGTTTTGGAATGAAGTTCTGTAATGGCTGATAAATCTTTTAAGCTTAGGAGCTAATCGCTTTTTGAGGGGGGGAGGGGTGGTGGTTTAAAACTAAAATTAATACACAGTGACTCTGTCTCTGTCTGTCTGTCTCTCTCAAAAGCGAACAAGAACAAATGGTGAGTTGTACTTGGGACTTTCTTATTATTTATTAGGCTAGGACAGTTTGTCTAACTTCAAGTAGGGAGCAATTTGTTTTAGAAGAAACCAATTGAGATTTTTGGTCTCAAATGTACTCATTAATTTGAAAAGAGCTAAAATCTAGGCAAGGAAAATTAACTAGGAGACAAGTGTGTGTTTACTGCTCAAGGCCGGATCCTCAGCTGCTGTGAATTGGCGCTGAAGTCAATGGCGCTGTCCTGATTTACACCAGCTCAGAATCTCACCCCAGAACTGTCTCTGCCCTGCTGAGGTTGATGACGTTGCACAAGGATAACTGAGAGCAGAATTTGGCCCATATTCAAAGGGAAGGCTGGTGGCATAGTCAGTCAGGAGGCCAGCTTTCTGAACACACTGATGGTCAGATGGTTTCCTTGTGGAGGAGAGAGTCATCAGGCTTAGTGGGAGAGGTGTTGACGGAATAATACAAGTAGTAAAGGATAGATCAAGAAAAATTTCTCAGCACTTACTGCATCAGCCTGTTGGGCCTGCCTTTCCTCCTGCCTCCACCAGTGCAGCTCCACTTCTCTAGCCCCAGGGTAAAGCTGAAGTGACTCCACTGACTTTGCTGAGTTACTCTGCCCTCGGGGTATGAGTGTCAGACCCACGGTGTCTGCACATTCTACCGTAGACACAGCAGGGTTCCTGGGTTCGGTTCCTGACGCAGCTCCTGACTTGCTGTGTGACCTTGGGCAAGTCACGTATCTGTTCCAAACTTCGTTTTCCATATCTGTAAAGTGGGGATAATAATAATTCTTACCCACCTTTGTACAGGGCTTTGGGATCCTCTGATGGACGCTGCTTGGCAAGGGCTAAACATTTTCAAGTGTCTCAGTGACTTAGGCTCCTAATTGTTTGCAGTGTTCTTGTAGCCACGTTGGTCCCAGGACATTAGAGAGACAATATGAGTGAGGCCCTATGTTTTAATGGGCCAGCTTCTGTTGGTGTCAGAGACCTGAAGAAGAGCTCTGTGTAGCTCGAAGGTTTGTGTCTCTCACCAACCGAAATTGGTCCAGTAAAAGATATGACCTCACCCACCTTGTCTCTTTGAGGCTCCTAAGACACATCTACACTGCAGCTGGGAGGTGTAATTTCCAGCTCAGGTGGGCATACACACTAGCTGTGATTGGGTTAGTGTATTAAAGATAGTGGTGTGGCCATGGTCACATGGGCTAGCTCCCCAAGTACGTACCAGGGAGCTCAGACAGGGTTGTATTCAGGTTGCGAGTTCAAGCTGCCGCCGTGCTAGTCTAGCACACTAGCTCCATCAGAGCTAGCGCCCGTACATTGACCCAGGCTGGGAATTATGCCTCCCCGCTGCAGTGTAGACAGAACCTTGAGCGCTTTTGAAATTTTCACCAATAGTATTTTAATCATTATGGACACCAAACCTGTGGGCTCTGGATGGCTGTTGGGAACACTGCACACCTGGGCCCTTCATTCAGGCTATTGGGCCTATATGTTATGAGCCCAAACATGGAATCGCTGCTCCTTGAAACTGGGACCTGAGTGCTAACGTTGCTTCCAACTTCTCTTGGAGCTGTTTGAACGCTGATCCTCTTTGCTCAGTAACGCTCCCACTTTGAAACGGGAACCTCTATTTGTTCATTTCACGGTGAGACGACTTGCTGCGTCAGATGTCTTACGTCCCACAGAACGGGCAATTCAAGTCTCTTCTGAGCTCAGGGCTACTCCTGTATATCCTTAAAAGGAGAGAGGAATCAAAAAACCTGAGTTGGGGGGGGAAGGGTCAAGTGAAGTGAAAATGTATTCAGCCCTGACTTGACTTCCCCAGTCATTTCACCCTCCTCGACGGTAATGGTCAGCATGGCTGTTGGATCCCAGCACAGAGCTGGTACTAAATGGAGCAAGCTGCCAACGTGCGGGAACCCATCCGGGAGGCTGGTTGGATGCCAGTTTGTATAATACACACTCGCATTTCTACACTGCCTGCGGCCTCGAGTGCTCTCGGTGTGTGGCTTTAATAAAAGTGGCTGCTGTTGCAATATGCAGCTGTGTGATGATGCACCCGATGGGCAATGAGGCCCATAGCCTGGGCTTGGAAATGATTTCATCCCTTTAGTGAGGGATGCTGTGCAGGGAGGTGTTAGGGTGGGCTGGAACGTAGCGCCAAGGGAGAAAGTTTGTCAGAAGACGAGGCTGCAACTCCCCGCTATATATAACCACCAAAGTACTGTGCAACCATAGCCCTGGGGAACCCCCGCAGCGGCAGCAGCATAAATTCCCACTCACAGGAGAAATGCGGGTGATGTCCAGAGGTAAGTAGCTGGAGTAAGAGGAAATGTTTGCCCCATGTTCTGGTCATCAAATCACACACTAGAGAGGCAGTACCGAGCTTGGGCAAGTCACAAGTCTCTGTCGTGTCTGTTTCCTCTCCCACCCTTTGCTCTGTCTTGCCAATTGAGATAGCGAGCTCTTAGGGACAGGGGGTTCTCCCTTACCGTCTCTCTGTACAGCTCCTAGCACAGCAGTTCCACTCTGCAAATATTATGCAGCTAAGAAGAGTATTTATTGCCTGTTAGTTCTGATCAGGAGGCTGAGCTAGAGAATGATCTCAAGTTAGGAGCCCCTTGTGTCCTGCTAGGGGGAGGTGCACCTGGACCTAATAAACGTTACCCAAGCACAGGCAGAGGGAGCGCCAAAGGGAGGCAGGAGGCTCCTGAGGAGGGGAGCTCCCAAGAGAGGGCTGAACAGGGAGCCGAGAAGGTGAGCTCTCTGGGGAACCTACCGGGACTGGAATCCAGAAAGAAGAGCTCTTGGAGAGGGGAGCCTCCAGGATGGAGGGCTGCAGCCAGCAGGCATCCAAGCGCACCTCATCTCAGCCAGGGCTCTCCAGACACTGGCCAGAAGCCTAGCCTGGCAAGAGTCATCTGCTGTGCCCTGGAGAAGTGTTGCGGAGGCAGATCGGAACTTTCCTCATAGGAGCGTGTGTTTTTACCATAGGGAGGTAACAGGGCTTGGATCGTGTCCAGGATGCCACGGTTTGGCACTGGCAGGAAGGCAAGATGGTGTGGAGGAACAAGCACCCGGTTGGACATCAGGCGGGACCTGAGTTCTGAGCCCGGCTCTGCCACTGATTCACCATGTGGCTTCAGCCATGTCTCTTTGTTGAAGTTCTTGGGCCTGTGATGTATAGGGGATCAGGCTACATCAGTGGTTCTCAACCAAGGGTACGTGTACCCTGCGGGGGACTCAGAGGTCTCCCAGGGGGTCATCAACTCAGCTAGATGTTTTCCTAGATTTGCAACAGGCTACATAACAGCACTAGCAAGGTCAGTACAAACTAAAATTTCATAGACTATGATTTGTTTATACTGCTCTGTATACTATACACTGAAATGTAAGTACAATATTTATATTGCAACTGATTTATTTTATAATTGTATGGTAAAATGAGAAAGTCAGCAATTTTTCAGTAATAATGTGCTGGGACACTTGTATTTTTATGTCTGATTTTGTAAGTTTTTAAGTGAGGTGAAACTTGGGGGTGGGGGAACAAGACAAATCAGACTCTTGAAAGCGGCACAGTGGTCTGGAAAGGTTGAGAGCCACTGGACTAAATGAACAGACTGATCCCTTCTGCCTTTAAAATCTATGCTACATAGTGCTAAAAATGGGTTCTCTTAGAGAAACAAACCAGTGAGCACTTATATGCTGATTTTCATCATTCATAAGGGTTGTAGTTTTTCATTTTGTGGAGAGAAATATCCTTGTTAGAGCATGGCAAGTGTTTGTCTTGGACGAAAGACTAGTCATCACTTGGACAAAAGTGTTGATGTGCTTCGTATTTATACAACACTTTTCAGCAAAGAATGGCAAAGTGCTTTGCAAACATCTACATACCTTTTCAAAAGGGACTGGTTATTTGGGATACTTGAGTTGAGATGCTTTAAAAGGGCCTGATTTTCAAAATGTGCTGTGCACGTACCTGTCTGGAAGCCAGTCCCCTTTAAATTGTCTCAGGTTGGGTACCCAAAATCAGTCACTTTTGAAAATGTTGGCCTCAGCCTCATGACCCTTCTGTGACATCGGTATTATCCTAATTTTACAGCTGGGGAAACTGAGGCAAAGAGCGGTTACGTGCCTTGGCAAAGGTGTCAGAATGAGTCTGTGGCAGAGCTGGAACTAGGGCCCTCGGTATTGACTTTTAGCTCCCACTCCTTCCAGAGCCATGCCATGTTCTAAAAGGTGACACATGCATAAAGCTAACCCAGACTTGGATGGACTGGGACAGAGTTTACCAAATGTTAAACCTACCGAGACTTTACATAGCATTCTTCTAATAATACTCCTACGTGGGTTTGGGTTTTTTTTTTTTTTTTTTTTGCTAGAGATGAAGTATTTTCCATAAATATTTAAGGATCCCCTAAAGACTACTCCTAATTAGAATAGATTGTTGCTATAGGATACTAACTGTTTAATTAAATTCATATAAGTCTTTTGTCGCCTTCAGCCCCAAAGAGTGCTAATGTAACTTAAACTTTTATAAGTGAGTCTCATTATCCTTGTGAAAGTTTTTAAAAATGTTTTTATCTGCCCCCAAACTGTTATCCATGACAGGACTTGAAGACCAATCAAATCTGTTGGGTAGATACAATTTGATTGGGGTATTTAAATAATAATAATAAAACATTAATTAATACCTAGCTCTTATAGCACTTTTCATCCAGCGATCTCAAAGTAGGCCAGTATTGTTATCCCCATTTTACCAATCTGGAAACTTAGGCGTAAAGAGGGAAGTGACTCGCCCAGGGTCAGCCAGCGAACCAGTGGCAGAGCCTCAAATTGATCTCCTGGATCCCAGTCTAGTGTGCTAACCACTAGGCTACACTGGTTATCGAGGGTTTCTCACCAGTTGATCAATCTCTTCCGTTAAACCTCTCTGGCAAAGGAACCCTGGAACTGGTGGTACAATCAGATTAGACAATCAGTGCTCTCATTTAGACTAGTAGTTATTGCTTGTCTTCTGGCACTGTTTAAAGGCCCCAACCAAGGTGAGAACCCCATTGTACTGGGCACTGCCCAAACATAGACTAGAAGCCAGCCCCCATCCCAAAGAGTTTACACTCTAAAATAATCTTACGAATCACTTAATCTGGTTCCTTTATACCAAACTGAACTGAAATGTTTTACATGTAACTTCTTAAAATAAGGGAATGGGCAAACTATGTTGAAGACACCCAGCTTCAGCCCAGCAAGGGCATATGACATTTGAAGCCAGCTGCACGTGTAGAGACAAGACGGAGGCAGGGACTACAGAGGGAGTGTGAAATCCTGACCCTATTGAAGTCTTTTGCTGTTGACTTCAGTGGGGCCAGAATTTCATCCATTGTCTTTGCCCCAGTGTATATTCACCAAGAGTCATGTGAAGAATGAAGCTGTAATCTCCTGGGTTGCAGGGATTCTAATTTCCTGTGTGTGTACAGGTCCCCGACTGGTTGACGCCTATAGGCCCTACCTGTATTACAAATGTTAATAAAAAAATAATAGTAAAGACTTATTCACACTGGGGCAGTGCTGCTGATCTTCATCAGGCAAAACTCATAGAACGTCACTGGGAGCTTTGCCTAAGTAAAAGCTTCCGAGACTGGGCCTGTAGGTTAAAATATTCAGAAATAGCCAGGGATTTGGGTTGCCTCCATTTTTGGGTGTCCACTTCGATCCTTCTGGGGCCTGATTTGTAGAGATGTGGCATCCTCCTGCTCCACTGGACTTTGGGAAGGGAGGGAAGCATGGTCTTTAATATAAGATTACAGCCACCTGGAATAGAACACAGATGTTATTTAAATAATAAAATAGTTCCTGCAGAAATCTTTGAGAACTTGATTTAGCTCCCTTTAAGAATGGTCTTGATGCTTGTGGCCATGTGAAGAATCTAAAGTCCTTGCAGGTGCAGGAGAGACACTGCATTTTGGAATCCGATTTCTCCGTCCCGCTTAGCTACTTTGTGACTGAAGAGAACCCAGGTGGCCAGAGACAGTGCAGTCTCTGATTACCAGCTGGCATAATCCAGGTTTCTGCAACACTGCGAATCACATGTTTGCTGTGCAAATTGAGAGTGTCACGTTGATGCTTAACTTGTTGCTGGAAATGAGGTTTTATTTGCTCCTCTTGGTTTTTTTTCCCTTTCCATGATGATAGCCTGGAATGCAAACAACGTGGCTGTTGTTGAAAAGGGAACCTGCCTAGACTAACTCCCTGTTACAAACACTCAGGAGCTAAATTGATAAGTATCTGGCCTGATTTTTTGACAGATGGTTTAACAAGCCATGTAAAGTGGATAATTTCAAGGTATGTGGGAAATTGTTTGGGAACGTAGCCCCAGTCTCTTGTTTCCTTCACTGCTCACTGACTTGCTTCCTTGACTGCTGTTGCTTTCAGTGATGCATTTACATAAGACAGTTTTTTGGATCAGTCTATCAGTTTACAACATTTACGCAAGAGAAAACAGAACAATGGAGGTCTGGGTAGTCCACTTATTTTTGCCTCTTGGAGAGGCAGAATAATTATGATTTGCCTAGAAAGTTCAACCTGGCTTTTGTCTCACCTCTTAGATAGGATTGTAGGTAGAGTTGATCTCTCTGTTACATTAGCAACCCATGACCACAATATCTGCCTGTTTCATATTTTGGTGTTTATTTTCTTTTTCTAGTGAGATAAACAAATGCAGGGTAGTTTATTAAGGGATGATTAGACCCTATCTTTGTGAATGCCCAATAATTCCCAAGCCAAATTAGCATCTCTGTACATTTAATAGCATCGGGCATGCCCTCATGAAAATCACCAGGAGTTCTGTCGTAGATTTTAGTGAGAGTAGCATCAGTCCTGTCTCATCAAGTCCCAAGCACACCCCGCCATGTTTCAGTCCCACCACTCTGCACTGGACTGTTTGTAGGAGAAAGAGGAAGGTGAGAGGAAGAAAGGAGAGGCCAAGAAACTCCCGTAGATGGGGTGGGAGGCTGGAAAATGGAGAGCACTCATGGAAAGTCAGTTACGCTTAGATTTTTCTCTGGCCTCCGTTCCAAGCTCCTTTGAATTTCAAGGGGTTGAGTGCTGAATAGTAGACTCCAAATTCACCCCCCTACAGTTCTGGTTCCAGGACCGAGTCAAGCCCTGGGGAGACCTCTTTTCCAGGTTGGATGCCTCTGTCCTGAAAACAGCCTGTGAAATCCTGATGCTGTTCATTGTGAGCTCATGAATCTTAACCTTAAACCTGACTCTGATCCAAACTTCACCCCCTTGGCCCATCTCCAGATACTGTACACGTACGGAACCAAATTCAGGCCAGGCTTAAGCAGGTAAAACCCCATGGACATGCATGGAGCTGCTTCACCCACTCACATAAGGCCAGAATCTGACCCACTGAAGTAGCTTTGTCTTTTTAAAAGCATCTGAAACTCCTTTCTTTCTGGCATGTTTCAAATGAACGAAATAGCAGCTGGTGCTTTACAAACAAATACCTGGCCAGACTGGGAAGATGCATCGCTCAAACCTGAGAAGGGTCTGGTGATGCCAAAGATGCCAGGATCCATGCAGCACATGATCTGTGGTGGCCTTTAGAAGTTGAATCCTCTAATGAAAGGAACATACCTTTCCATGAGAAATTAATTTGAGGAACTACAGGTACTCCCAGTGTACCCCAGGGGCCTCTAGACAACTGGGGTTCCCTCTAGTTGCTGTCTCTTAGCTCCTAGCAATCAGAAGCTTGACCTTTGTCTGTCTTGAGTCCCCTGTTTGTTCTTTCATTCTCTTCATTCTCTGCCACGAGATCGAAGCCAAAAGGTCTCAACAAGGCATGCAGTCCCTCTGCTCTCCATGCCAGAGGAAATGCTGGGGTGTGGTGGCTAAACACAGCAGGAAGGATATAGGAAAGTTAGCGGATATAAAAAAAAAAACATTCCCAGACAGCAGGCGTGTTGGGTAATGAAGCTAAAGTTAGGTCAGGGCTAGCCGCATAAGAGAGGCAAGTGGCTGCTTAGAGTGAGGCTTGTGATTTGTGGGGAGGTGGGAGAGGGGCAGCAGGTAGCAAACAAACTCTCTCAGCTCAGGCCAGTCTACCCTCCCCATCCAGCTCCAGGACCAAGTGTGGCTTGATTTCTCACCAGCTTTTGGCAGCAACAGTCTTTGACGCATTCCCTGCATTTCTCTCTGCGCAGTAAGTCCAATGTAGGGAATGCTGCAATACCAAGGCCACCTCCGAAAGGCAATTGAGAAGTTTGTAAGTGCAGCCACTGGTTTTCTTTTCCCCTTGTCCCACTTCTCTGTTCCTTCATTCCGTAACACTTCCCTCTAGGGGCTGAGGCCTCTCCAGGTTCTCCCACTCACCCTTATGCTCAGAGAACAGAAAGAGGGAACAGCAACCCTTCATCATTTTAGGCTCGGCTTTCCGAAGGGACCTAACAGCATTCAGTGCCCAACTCCCATGGGCCCAGTTTAAAAACCACAGCCTTAGCCTATTCCTTCAGCAGTGACACTCAGCAGCTGGTCACATGACAGAGCCTTCGGAAGCACTAATGAATGGAGCCTTTAGGAGATCTAGGGCTGTCCTGGTAGCTTTCCAGTGGGGGGACGTTCTCCTTCTCCGCTAATACCTTCCTTACGTGAGTGTGAGGCTGCATTGGGGAAGCCTGGCCAGCGCATTTATAGTGTGTTTTTCTTTCCATGAATAACATCCACTTTAGTCGCTTTTGCAAAACCGTGATGGGGAACATTTTCTCGGGCAACATCCCAATCTTATTTAAAAGTTCCGTTGAATTCTAACCCCTTCTCCACTGCCCTCCCTATGGAGCCTGGCAGACTTCCACGCTGACCATGATCGCTGTACAGAACTGGTTACCAGGCACGGGCCCTGGGAGAGATGGGTCATATATGGCGCAAGTGTAACGCTGTGTCGTATACTCTTCCCATCAGAGACCAAGAGTATGGTAACCTACGGTGAGAGCTGCAAGTACGGTGCTTCACTCCCTTGTGTTTTACACCATTGCTGCAGAGCACTGTCAAGGGCACAGATGTGCTTCTGGGGTCTGCAAGTGGAAAGGCAGTTCTTGTAGATTACCAGCCAACTGGACATTCTGACACACTAATAAGGGGAGACTCATGGCTCTCTGAGCTCAGTTATGGAAACCCAAGCGGTTCAGATCAACTTCTGATAGGCAAACAGAACTGAATCATCCGAGGTTTGCTCATTGCTGGTGGTATACCTCTACCCCGATATAACGCGGTCCTCGGGGGCCAAAAAATCTCACCGCCTTGTAGGTGAGACCGCGTTATATTGGGTTCAGTCCGGTACAGCGTACTGGCCTGGACTGGCTTCCCCGGTGGGGATTTAAAGGGCCTGGTGCTTCAGCTGCTGTGGGGAGCCTCGGTCCCTTTAAATCACCGCCGGAGCTCTGGCAGTGGGGCTCGGGTGGTGATTTAAAGGGCCCGGGGCTCCACACGAATTCAGATATAACGCGGTAAAGCAGCAGGGCTCAGGTGGCGCTTTAAAGGGCCCGGGGCTGCCTGCTGCTTTACCACGTTCTATCCGAATTCGTGTTATATCGGGTCGCGTTCTATCGGGGTAGAGGTGTAGGTGTTTTGGGCTGTTTGTATTCTACAATATAAAGGCCACAGAGTGTCCTGGTATGAGGGAATATTAAAGGCGGAAGAGGGGATGCAGCCCAGTCTAAGAACAATGTAGAACAGGAGGAGGATGAAAAGTTTGTCTTAACTCACCGTCTGCCCTGACTGACACTTTAATTTCTGTATGTCTGGGGGTTGGGAGAATGCTGTCCTAACCTCTGAATAAACCAAAACCCTCAAAATGAATGGACTCTTCTCCAGTTCCTGGAACTGACTCACTTAATCCGCCATTGCAGCCAACCAAATGCCACCACCAGACACCAGCAAGTCTAACGTGACTGAGTCTGAGTTATAATAATTTCAGATGTATAATCTGGGCATAGGGAATGAACCATTGCTTGGCCTGGGGTTCTAGACTTTTAGCCGTTGAAAGTTATGTCCTATATAATTTGAAAGATTGTTGGGGTTTTTTCCCGTTGTTTTTTTTTTTTTATAAGGTCTTGGATATGACCTGTGAGTTCTGTTGTTAGGTATTAATGAGATAGAGGAGGGTTGGTCTAGTGGTTAAGGCACTAGAGTGGGACTCAGGACTATGTTTAATTCCCAGAATAGCCCCAGACTCCTTATGTGACCTTGACCAAGTCACTTACCTCCATGCCTCAGTTTCCCCAACTCTAAAATGGTGATTGCGTTTCCCTGCCTCACGGGATGGTATGAGGAAAAATTCATGAATGTTTGAGGAGTGCTCCCTTACAATCGTAATGAGGACTATATAGGAACATAGATAAGCAAGTATCCATACGGGCACACTTTTTTAATGTAGATATTCTGTAATTAATCTACAAAGATGCATTTAGTCAATAGAGCTGACTAAATTCTAAAAATAATAGTAATTCAGGGCTTGTCCACACAGTGCCACAGTCCAGACTACAAGGGTATGAATTGTAGAGTGCTCTTCTATGTTGCACTCCAACTGCCCTGTGTAGACCTTGCTGGTGTGAACTAAAAGGAACTAATTTGCATTAACATATATTCCAGTTGGGTTTAGTGGAACCACTGATGTGCTTTAGGTTAAATGCATGCTAATGTGCTTCGCTGGATCACCTAGCAGCGCTTTTATTTAGTTTTGCATCGGTCAACATGATAGCAAATTGTCATATGTCCTTTTTGCATCTCTCCAAACTCAGTGGAATTCTCTTCACCCCATCTCAACTGTCAGTTCAAGAATGAAGCTTTGTTAAATAGCAAGTTTATGAGTCCCAGGGCCCCACACATGTGTGGTTTGCTGCTTTTTCTCATACAGTGGTTCCTTGGGGTAAAATTACTGGCCATGCCAAGTTGCTGGATAATTATCAGACCCTGGAATTTTGCCAAGGCAGGGTTGGGAAAGTCTGCTTGTCGCTGGCTAGTAGTAAGGGAACTGGAGTTGGAGAAACTAGAGTTGATGGGTAAATAAGTAAAATAAATAAAAATACAAATCCTATTGCTAACAGAACAAAATGATCATTTTAATAATCAAGGCAAAACCCGCCGAGTCTAATCAGGAGCTGTTTGGGTAGCTCTCGACATGAATGCTCTTTACAATACATAATGGTAGGACACTGGGAATTCTAATCCTGAAGTTGATGACATGAAAAGTCATTATTTACATATGAGGAGGATATTTAATAGCTTCCCAGGGGATACTTAAGTATTTATTAGTGGGGAAAACCTCATAACCCCTGAGTGCCACAAGAATGAAAAACATTCAATGGTGGGAAAAACATATGGAAACCATGAGAATTCTGCATCCTACCGCTACTATATCCTCAGTAATATTTTGTCTGGTTTTAATTGAACTCATTATGATAGGGTGTTTTAATTATCCATTGCCACCATAAAAAACTTTAATTGGGCAATTTTTGGTTTGCTTTCTTAGTTCAGGTCGGAATCGAGCTGTTGTATACTAACTTATTCATCAAGGCTGTAAAAATACTACCCTTGGCCCCGATTCAGCACAGCATTTAAGCCTGTGCTTAACTTGAAGCACATGGATGATCCCATCTCTATTCAACAAAAAACATAAGCACCTGCTTAGCTCCAATTTACACTTAAGCATGTTATCAATTGCTTTGCTGAATCAGGGCCATAATAGTGGGTTTTCCTTTAAAACATAAGGCTAAGGTTTTCAAAAGTCACTAGCAATTTTGGTTGCCCGATTTAAGATATCTTAAAGGGGACACCTGTTTCTGAAAATCCGGTGTCGCCAATTGAGTGGCCAGAACTGCTAGTGATGTCTAATTATGGAGCAGTGTCCGTTGTAAATATGTCTATTTCCCTTTTTATTTTTTTTTAATCTCAGCCCTTGTTTTTCATGGAGTACAAGCCAATGTGGCTCTGTGATACAATACTTTGTAAAGTGCTTTGAGATCTATTGTTGAAAAAGGTTTTGTAAGAGTTGGTTGGTATTGTTTATTAAACACACACTTAAGTACTACACAAATGCTCATGGGTTACAGGATGCAAAGCAGATATTTAAAATCTGGAGAGCAATTGCCTTGCTAGATTGTAACAATTTTAAAGTAGGTCAAATCCAAAGCCTATAAACTATTTGATAACATCCATTTATTTAGGAATCTGAAATGGGCTTTTGTATCGCAAATTTAGAAGCTCAAAATAATTAAACCTCCCTTAAAAAAAAAAACCAATCTGCCTAAAGATATTAATGATTGTAACAATTTAAATTGAATGAGTATAATTAGCTGAAAGATTAATTAAATTAATATTTAAGCCTACATTTCGGATTGTTAAAGCTTTAGAATAGAAAATTATAAATGGTGGGAGCATATTTGTTTCAGTTGGTCTTCACTGATTTTGTTTTGGGTAACGAAACCCAGCCGTATTACCCCTTATTGCATTCAGACGCACGCTAGCCTCGGCCTCTGTGGCGAACTGAACAGCCTGCTTACCCAGCTGTCATCAAAAAGCTCTGACTCAAGCCACAGCAGAAAGAAGTACTTCACAGAGAGAGAGAGAGAGCTTCTGAAATGCCACCTGTCGAAACAGTCATTCCTCACTTCAGAAGACAATCCTGCAATCCCTTCCTGCTGTCCATAGAGCCATGGACTAGAGCTGGCTGAAAACCGGGAATCCTTTCCCATGAAAAACTTAATGTTGTGGGGGGAAAAAAATGTCTTGAACCAGGACGAAACATCAAAAATGCGGGATTTTTTGCAGGGAGGGAATTCAGTAGAAATGATCTTTGGGGAGAACCAACTTGGCTTTTTTTTTTTTTGGCTGCCTGTCTTCCATCCTAGCTGCTGGAGTGGCAGAGAGCCTGGCCGCTCAGCCTCTCCTCAGCTACACGAGCTGGCGAAGCAGAGATCCTGGGTGCTCTGCCTCTCCAGTTCCGGGAGCTGGAGGGGGGCTGGCAGTGAGGCTGGGCACTCTCTGGGAAACCTTTTGTCAATTTCATTGGCAGAAAGTGAAAGGGATGAAGAGCCTTTGTGATGCTCACCTGGGGTAGCCAGAGTTGTGAGGCCCCTCAGCAATACCTGCCCTTACACAAAGCAGTGCTTGCTGCGGATCGGCTCCCTGAAACCACCAGCCTTTCGCGCAGCACAAGCACTGCCTTCCAGGCCTCTCTCTGTACGTGTAGCAACAGGCACACACCTACCCCCAGGTCCTCGAACCCTGTAACGTCTAGCCCCTGGTCCACTGGACACTCACAGAATTACCAGGTTTGCTATTCCCAAAGGAACAGCACACACCAGCTTGTAAGTTTCCACTCGGGACCAGCACTTTGCTTAACATCACAGCGCTTAAATATATTTATAGTGGAAAGAAGAATAAGTTTATCCTCAGAGATTCAAGTAATAGTAAATAAGAATATTGGAAACAAGTGATTATGTATAGAATAAAAGCATAACACGTTGTCTAGATACTCAATTTAAGTTCATCTCACTCAAGTCCTTTGTAGTGCTTTCAACAAAGGCTGGCTGAGACCCCGCTTTTATGAATGCAAATGGACTGTCCATATACTTCCTAGGTGCAGGATACCAAGGTGTCTTCTAGAAATACCCCCCAAGTTCATTGTCTTTTCCCAGAAACAGGATAACCCCCTGTGTGCACCTTTCCTGTTGACTTCACATCTCTTTCCTAACGTTTAACTTCGTATATAACTGGGTATCCATTGTGTTAGCTTACAGTGCTTCTCTTACATGCCGACAGTGAGAGACACCTCTCTTATTCCTGCCTGGAGGGACTGGTCTAAGCCATATCAGCTTTTGGTGATCTGCTTTTATCATGCATGCTTAAGAACATAATTTTCTAGTCCAGATACATAACTCCTTACATAGTACATGTCCATACATTTCACTGTGACACTGGCTTTCAGTCAGACACATGAGATTTCTGTGACCTTATGCATCCCCTTGTCAGTTGGTATTAGAGATTCTTTGGTCACAGCCGTGCAGCCAGGAGTGTCGTTTTGATTTTTTTCGTGGCGTAAAAATAAAAAATGTTCGGCACAACTGAAATTTTTGCACGAAAAATTTCAGTTTTACGGAAAGGGCATTTTTTGGGCAGAAACCCGTTCAGACAAAAACAATTTGATTGGCTCTACCATGGACTTCAAGCACAAGGATGGCTGTGTGGTTAAGGCCTGGAGGCCCCAATACAGGGAAGTATTTAAATACATACTCCGATCCCATTATCGGTAATGGGTAGGGCCCTACCAAATTCACGGCCATGAAAAACGCATCACGGACCGTGAAATCCGGTCTTTTGTGTGCTTTTACCCTATATTATACAGATTTCACGGGGGAGACCAGCGTTGCTCAAATTGGGGGCCCTGACCCAAAACGGAGTTGCAGGGGGGTTGCAAGGTTATTTTAAGGGGGTCACGGTATTCCTACCCTTACTTCTGCACTGCCTTCAGAGCTGGGCAGCCAGAGAGTGGTGGTTATTGAGCGGACACCCAGCTCTGAGGACGGCGACCCACCATCAGCAGTTCAGAAGTAAGGGTGGCAATACCATACCATGCCATGCTTACTTTTGCACTGCTGCTGGCGGCGGCTCTGCCTTCAGAGCTGGGCTCCCGGCCAACAACCACCACTCTCCAGCTGCCCAGCTCTGAAGGCAGCGCTGCTGCAAGCAGCAGCGCAGAAGTAAGGGTAGCAGTACCGCAACCCCCCAACTCCTTTTTGGGTCAGGACCCCTACAATTACAACACCATGACATTTCAGATTTAAATAGCTGAAATCATGAAATTTATGATTTTTAAAATCTTATGACAGTGAAATTGACCAAAATAGACTGTGAATTTGGTAGGGCCCTAGTACTGGGACTGAAGCACTTTCCGGATTAAGTATGCTTTTCTGAAACGGAGCCTGGGCTGGGACTCAGAAGTTCGGGGTTTAATACCTGGCTCTGCCACACAACTTTTGTGCTCATAATTAGGATGCAGATCCCCGATTCAGCAAGGGTTAAGTGTGTGCCTAGTATGTGTAGTTTATTCACATGCTTAAAGTTAGGTGTGTGCTTAAGTACTTTGCTGACTCGGGCCTTCATTTTTCTGTGCCTCACTTTACCCGGCTCTCACATGGGGGTGGTAGCACTTCCCTACCCCACAGGGATGTTGCAAAGTTAAATACTTTAAGATGCTCTGGTAAGGGGGGAGGCATGTAAGCAGCTTGGCCAATACTCTCAATGATAAGTGTTTGCAGGATTACACCGTAGGCGTTGGCCATCAGACATGATCACCACGCAGGCAGGAATTCCAAGTTGATTTTCTTGTGGAAAAGCCCTTTCATGCATATTGCTCCTGGAACACTCTGCCTCCCTTTATCGAATGAGTGCTGGAAGCACGGCTCTGGGTAACGTGACTCTCAACTAGCAGTTGGCCAGATTGCTCCCTCCCGACTGGTATCTTGCCAGTTCATCTCCGCTCCAGAGCAGGGAAACCAAGCTGCAGCAGCCAATTCTGAAAGGAGCAAATAAGCAATAAAAGCTGTGAAAACAATGGGGTCCAGCCATGCAGTCAGAAACCCCACCCTGTGTAAGCATCAAATACACTGTGGTATGGTCTATACTGCAGACTATCCAGTGGAGAGCATGCCGTGGGTGGATTATACATCCATTCCTCTTGGGCTGTACATTGGGGTTTACCTCTCAGCAGACAACGTGGGGCGAGTCCTAGACAGAGGCAAAAACTAAACCTAGGAAGGGGTGAGAAAACGTAACACCTGGACCATATGATAAACCAGGGCAGCAAGTCCATCCGAAGATCCTGTCTCTGAGACAGCTGTGTTGTACTCATAATAAATCTACCTCCCTCTGCTATTTCTACTGTCTGCACTGGGCTCCAAATCAGCCCATCCAACTTCTTCTCTGTCCTTTCTTAGGATGTCAAGTAAGGGGCAGATTTTCAAATGCACCTAAGTGATTTAGAAGCACACATTATTGGTTCTGGTTGGAGTTGGGCACCTAAATCCCCTGGGCACGTTAGAAAATCTCTCCTAAATATTTTTAATAAAAAATATACTTTTCCCCCTCACCTCATCTCCCACACACGCTCCTTTTTTTCCTTTTAGTTCTCTTCTACCTTCTGTTGTCTCTGTCTCACATGCAAACCTTCCTTTTCTTTCCCATCTTCCTCCTGAACCAGCCTTGTTTTACTGTATAATTTTTTCCAGTAAACAATTAAGAGTAAAAACCTCCTTGCAGATACATCTCTATCCGAATAAATCTTTTTCCTACCATTGTTTGTTGTAATCAGCTCAGCGTAGGACATCTGAGATAATGGAAACCTATTATATACGGCTTGCTGAAGAGTAGGAAGAATCGGATAAAGCCACTATTATTTAAAGAGCTATTTTTACACATTCTAATAGTACCGTGTATACCATGGTGTTCTATATCTAGTTATTATGTTGTTGTTCATCCCCTAAAGAAATCTTGGGTCCCCAGTGGAGCATCTGCTGATAAAAATCCTGGCCGCGCTTGTTCCTTATGCCATATAAATTTAATAAAGAATTAGCTGACAACAATTAGATTAAATCTTAATGATGGTGGTTGCTGATTAATGGTATGTTGCAATTCCATATTCCTTCCAGGCCAGTTCAAAGACCATCTGTGACGGGGTCCCCAGGGTGCAGCCTGCAGCGTGGAACCATTGAGCCCTCCAAATGCACCAACCTGGGTTGCCTCTCTCACTGTGATGTTGTGTTGAGCCCCAGACTTCCGGCAGGTGCTGCACTTACACAGACATCACCAGGCAGGGACACACCTAGCTGAGTTACATGAATGCTCTCCCAGCCACTCGTGAACCAACAATAGAGAGGCCAGCCAATTCCCTCCAGTTCCCCAGCCTTGCATCCTAGAACTGTACCGTCTTGCACTGGTCAGGAGCCTGGGCAGTGTAAGTTCATTACCCAGTTCACCCCTCCCTTGAAGTGTAGAGGACACACACTAGCCTTTGTAAACTGAGCTGAGATTTCCCAAGCACTTCAACCAAAACCCACTGTTTTAGGTAAAATATAAAACAGCTTTATTAACTACAGAAAGACAGATTTTAAGTGATTATAAATAGCAAATGTAGAGATCCAAGTTGATTATCTAAGAAATAAAAATAAATGTGCAGTAAACTAAACAGGATTTGAATCAAGTAGTTTCTCATCCTGACAGATGGTCTAGGTCAGGGGTAGGCAACCTGTGGCACGCCTGCTGAAGGCGGCACACGAGCTGATTTTCAGTGGCACTCACACTGCCCGGGTCCTGGCCACCGGTCGGGGGGACTCTGCATTTTAATTTAATTTTAAATGAAGCTTCTTAAACATTTTAAAAACCTTATTTACTTTACATACAACAATAGTTTAGTTATCTATTAAAGACGTATAGAAAGAGACCTTCTAAAAACGTTAAAATTACTGGCACGTGAAACCTCAAATCAGAGTGAATAAATGAAGACTCGGCACACCACTTCTGAAAGGTTGCCGACCCCTGGTCTAGTTCCTCAATGCACAGGCTGGCACTGCCTTCCAGCCCAGGTCCACCTTTCCCCCATTCAAAGTCTTTGTCCTCCAAACTTTCCTCCAGGTGTTGAGTTGAGAGGGGAGAGAGGCCAAGTGATAGAGTGACCAAATTTCCCAAAGGGAAAACAGGACACCCCACCCTCTCACCCGAGGCACCCCCCTTTGCGGCTGTTGCTGGAATCCTGCCTCCCTCCCAGTCCTACCTCCCTCTGTGCGGGGGGCTGGCAGCTCTGCTTGCTCCCCTGCACGTTCCTCCGCACTGCACCCCACTTTTTTGACCAAAGTGGACATTTGTCTCGTCTGCTCTTGCCAACTGATCAGGTCGGGAAGAGCAAATGGGACAAATGCCCACTTTTGTGCAGCAAAAAAAGAGTTAGGACAGTTGGGACAGGGCTTAAAAAAGGGACTGTCCCAGCCAAAACGGGATGTATGGTCAGCCTACCAAGTCATGATGTCACTTCCCCTCTTTTTTAGATTTTCTTCCAGCTTGCTGGAAAGATCTTTGCTGTGAGGTGGGCTAGTCCACCCCCATGGCGTACGTGCCTACTCTGAGAAATCGCTAGGCTAGTGGATTGATGGGTGTTGATGAGCCATTAACCGCTGTCTGGCTGCTCCATTGTACTTGAAAGGCTGGTTGTGGGTGTTCCCAACCTCACAACACATTTCAGTAACACACACACAGCAAAACTTCATAACTTCCCATACAACATGAGCACATACAATCCAACAGGATATTAATGTTCAACAGATCAAGACTTTCAAAATGATACCTCACAGGGCATGCTTTGTACAAAACATATCATCATTATATGAGAGTGGTGAATATGGGGGTTCCATGGTGCTGCTTTCAGGTACAAAGTGTCACACGATCCTAATTATCAGGGATACCTTGTGCTAAAATAAATATTTAGGTTTCAAAGGGGCCATTAGCAAGATTTATAGACCCTAAGTAATAACCTGTATTATCTGGTGGGGTGGGTTTTGTGGTTAGTTCTTTTTTTTTTTCCGTTTTCAAATCATTCTGCAAACTTCATGCAGTGTGGGAATGGGGACTTTTGTTGCCCACCTCATCCTAAAAGTCAGAGCCTTCAGTTTTAATGCTAGACAGAAGCTACTCGACAATAAATAAACTAATGTGCAGGTATGCAGTAGAGGAAAACCATTTTTATGTTCATTTTTTCCCCAGAGCCGTTTGGGGAAAATGCCCCAGCACCCCATCAGCTTTTGCTTTCCTAATCGGGATTTGTCCAGTGTTGGAGATTGTTTGTTTGTTGGAGCAAGGGAATGGGATTGAGGACTCTTGGGTTCTGTACAGAACCCTGCTGTTGGATTGCTACATGGCCTTGGACAAGTCCCCCAATCTTCCTGTGCTTTATTATGTAAAAGGAGGAGGATGGGAAAACATTGTCATCTAATGTATTGTTCACAAAACAGAAAATGTGTTCTGGTAATGAGCTGAGTTGGACAGCCTTCCTGCTGCTTCATGTTACCTTATACAATTGATGGACAGTTCTTTTAGCCAGCTTACGCTATATGGATTAGAGCCTCAGCTGGTACAAATCCATGTAGCTCTATTGAATGGTACCAGGTGACTATTTGCTTGAAGCTGTCAGATCTCTTAAATCTTCAAGACTTAGCTATTGGCCTGTTTTCTTTTCTTCTTACATCCGGAGGCATTATTGCCAACCAGTATGGCTACCGTCAACATTATTTTGGATCCTCAATATACAAAGCTTGTTGTAGCTCCAAATAAAATCAAAATAATATACAGGCTAATTTGACGAGTTAATGTTCACATGAATGCCTGCTCAACCCTAAAGTGGGAAGAGGTTGGAAAGCATTGAATGCTAACAGGAAATTACAGAGGAGACTGGCACTCATTCATTTCGTATCTTCGTTCCCCTTCTTGCACTTTCAAATGTTGAAGGAAGGTTAAAGAGGTGCTGTTTTCTTTTAGCTTTGTCTGGCAATGAATGGAGGGGAGGTCAACTGGAGCTTTTCAGATGCGTGAAGTCAAGAAGGGGGGACCATTTGGGGCAGCCAATGGAGAGAGGAGGTCTCCCTGGTAGAAAAAGGGTGTTGACTGGAGTTTGCAGCTCGCCTTTCAGATATTAGTAGGGCCTGATCCTGAGAGTTGCTGAGGATCATCTCCAATGGTTATCGTCCTCATGCCAGGGAAATGCTATGTGACATGGCCTTTTGACTTCCTGCTCTCTGGTGACGCGTTGTGTGTTCATGGAAAGGTGTGTGTCAGCTCAGAAAAGGAATATAGCTTAACTTGTCCATTATCATCCTGTGGGTAAGAACTGAAAGTGTTACGAAGGGGCATCACTGGCCACACTGTACTTACGTGGAAGTCAAGGGCTTTTCTCCATGCTGTTTGCAATTTACTGAACGTTCCCGCTTGTGCAGCCTTCTCCGAAAGTTGGGTTTGCAACAGAGCAGAGCTTGGAAGAGTCTGTTGGCTGCCATGACTCTAATCTGTTGCCACGTGCCTCCTGGTGCTTTTGCAGAGAACTGTCTCCGGTCAGACGGTCCCTGTGGAATGACAGCCATTGTGGGTCATCACAGGGCGCTGGGTCAGCATTGAAACCCATCGGGAAGAGTCCCACCTCACGAGTCACCAGTACCAGCACGGAGGCGTTGCTGGAAGACCTCCCATTCAGCACCTAGGCCCAACCCTGCTTTGCTTCAGCTCATGCGAGATCACTGCTCTCATTGGTCTAGCTACAAACACCAAGGCCCCGATCCTGCAATGAGCTCCAAAGAGGCTGACTTTGGCAGGACTTGAGGCCAAATGGGGTCCACGTGCATGGAGCGCGTTGCAGGATCAGGGTCTACGTCTGTGACAACCCATTGTTGGGCTGCTGCACTTAATTTCTTACTGCCCCTTTAAATACCATTCCTCTTTCTCCCTTCCCACTTATTCCCTGTGATCAGTCACCCCTACTGTCCACTGATGTTGCTAGCAACGCCTTTCCCAGTCCATCTCCAATGTCCCCTCTGCCGTGTTTTTAGCTAGTGGTATATACTTCCTGCCATGGGCTAGGGCCTGTATTGGAATCACAGGTGAAAGCAAATCAGCTCTTTGGAAGTTGATGCAGTTGGTTTCTTTGCTTGGGCGATGCCAGCAATTCTCTCCCTCTCTGCTCCCCTCTCGGATCTCTTCCGTTTTCTTATTTTCTCTCTCTTCCCAGCCAGTTGGGTGTTGATCACCTGTTCCACCACATGCCGAGCAGCCACCCTCGTCACTTGGCAGCTGGGATGCTGCGTTTATGGAACGAGATCTTTCCCACAAATCTCAGAAGGATACAAACTGCTGCAGGATGTATTTTTCTCTTAATTGTGTTCAGCACGCTGCCTTCCCTTTTACAACGCTCTGCTTGGGTTCGATTTGGGGGTAAGGAAGGCGATGGGGGAATATTATAAAAAAATCTGGCCTCGGGCACAATATGTTCCTCCCAGAGCTCATCCATCCCTTAAAACCGAGTGTTGCAGTTCCCTGCTTTCAGCCAGGGAGTCCATCGAACTGTAGCACGTTTTCTGCAGATGTGGATTTGTTTTCTTGGCACTTGTTGTTTTTCTTTTCGAAGATGACAATACTGGGAAATTCACCCAGCATCTTCCGTCAAAGGATTTCAAAACACAAGCCCAGAGAACCACTCTAGGCACCTGACTAATGGCCTGTAATCAGTTTAGCTACTGTGTCAACACTGACTTTATTATTTATAGCATAGTGGTGCTGAGAGTCCATGGCTGAGATCAGGGCCCTATTGTGCAAGGCAATGTACAAACTCATAGTGAGAGAAAGTCCCAAAAAGCACAGTCTAAATTGACAAAGGGTGGGAGGGGAAACTGAGGCATGGGGAGGTGTAGTGACTTGCCCACGGTCACCTAGCAGGCCAGAGCCAGGAATAGAACCCAGGTGTCCTCCCGCCCAGTCCAGCGGCCTTTCCACTAGCCCACGCTGCCTCGATCTTCTTTCAAAGGACTGAATTCAGAACTCAGTTCTTTCTTAAAAGAACTAAGCACTCAGTGGGCTGGGCATGAGTATTCTGGCCACGGGGGCTATTGGGTTTAGCAACGGTCACTTCTGGAAAGGGGGGTTTCTCTCAGACGTGCTGTTAATTAAAGCCTAACTTGAAAGCGACTGCAGTGCCCCAGCAGGGATGGCTTGTGGTGCTGAAGCATCGTACCACACAGAGGGGGTTACACCGCAGGCGTCAGCAATCAACTCCCCACCTGCTCCGTCAATTGGCCGTAGAGCCGTTCCTTGGCTCTGGGAGTGACTGGAAGTAGAACTGGGTGAAACTTTTCGTGCCATTTTTTGTTCGCTGAAAAATGCGGATTCGGGTCGACCAAAACTAGTTGTGAATTTGACCAGTAGTTTTGGCTGCTGGGGGGGGAGATCGGAAACGTTTTGACCACCGAAATGACAAATTGATTCTTCGCCCGGTCCTAGCCAGAAGTCCTTTGATCGCTGTTACGGACCTCTGTCCCGTGCGTTTGGTGCCTCATCTCAATCCCCACCAGATGGGTGTCCACATAGTAAAAGCCACAGTGGCACATTAGTACCTTTATTAGCAACCTCAGCAGCAAGGCCTGGATGATTCACGGAGAATGCCTGGTGCTCTCACCCCAAGACATGGCCCTTCCGAGGCAGAGTTCACATCCGTCCGTGGGATACATGAGGGAAAAGCAGCACTGCGACAACCCAGGCTGTTTAGTGTCCTGTAGATCCACAGAGGACGTCAGTCTCTGGGTCGGCCAGTCTGGCTCCCTTCCAAGGAACTCAATTGCCATTCTCCTCTGCTCGGCATGTGAAGCGCGTGAACGTGAGCATTGGCAGCCAAGTGATGAGCAGAGGCTGCTCCGTAGACGTACGGACTGAATTTAGTGAACGCTGCATGAGCAGCCCTTGCCAGTAATATAAACTGCAGCTGTTCCCTTGAATCGTGCAGCGAGGCGAGGCTCAAGGAGAGAAATCACCAATGTTGTCACTAAAGCCCAGGTTTGTAAAGGTATTTAGGCACAATGCTGAACTGATTTAGGAGCCTAGATCTTTTCAGAAGGGATTTAGGCACACAGGAGTCTAAATTCCATGGGACTCCTC
This sequence comes from Terrapene triunguis, assembly GCF_002925995.2. Classification (NCBI taxonomy): domain Eukaryota; kingdom Metazoa; phylum Chordata; order Testudines; family Emydidae; genus Terrapene; species Terrapene triunguis. Next base: position 13,781,493 of record NW_020665065.1, read on the forward strand.
AGTGCCTAAATCCCTTCTGGAAAAGAAACTTCTCTCCTAAATCAGGTAGCGACAGCATTGCTGAGTGCAGCAACGCCTACCTAGCTTTAAAAATCTGGGCCTAACTGAAGAAGAGCTAAAACGAGAGATTGGGGCAGGGGCGAGGTGGGGATAGATCCTCCTTGGGAGAGCAGATGGGATCGACTCTTGGTGTTGCTGCGGTTTGAACAGTTGCATTGTGATCCTCCTTCAGCTTGAGCTCAGTGCATCTGCGACTGGTTGTTGTGTCCAAGCTCTTGCTGATTCTGTTTGTAATCTCAGGCTGAGGAAGCTTTTGTTCATGGAAAATCTTCCTTCTTTTTCTCTCCCCCCCCCTCCCTTTCCTTCCTCCCTCCCCTGACAGCGTATCCCACAGCCAGCTGGGAGGCAGCGATAGAAATGTAAAGCAGCCATGCACTGGTTTGGTTTTTTTTTTATCAACCGCCTACAGCGATTTTGCAAGAACAATAACCTTTATATTAACTTTGAAAACATCACAGCAAACAGGCTACTTCATGTCTGAAAGTACAATGAAATTAAAACTTGTGATGAAGACTGTGGGGGGGAGATGTGGGTGAGGAACAGTAAATGTCACATGCCCTGAGGCCACGATGAGGGGAGGGAGGATTTGATCTGCATTGCTGTGCCGTGGGATGTAAGCACATTATATAATCTATAGTATAGCTGCAAACTGTGTGAATTAGGTTTCAGTGGTAGCCATGTTAGTCTGTATCAGCAAAAAAAATGCGGAGTCCTTGTGGCACTTTAGAGACTAACAAATTTATTTGGGAATAAGCTTTCGTGGGCTAAAACCCACTTCATCCCAAAAAGGAAGCATGGAAACCTCGGTAGACAAGGCGGAATCTTTAAAGAGCTTTCTTTTAAGGCTTTGCTCTTATAAAGGGATCCCAAAATGATTTGCCCACCACTACAATGTAGCCACCTCTGAGCTAAAACACAGCAGCTGATGAACAGTTCTGAAGAGAGACCTTCAGGGAAAAAGTGCACTTGTTTCTTCACCAGATTTAATCTCTCCAGTGTCCTTCAGTTAAGACCCACTTTTACCTCTATCCCACACAGATTTGATTTCTCTCTCTTTACTCTTTAAATCAGAAATAGAGAGAGCTCAGAACCTGGACATCTGACCCAAAGTGCCTCAAACTGTGGGGTGGTTCAGAACCCAATCCACGTTTTGCATCCCAGGCCCATTTCTAATAAGGAATAGAGTCAGGAGCCAGAGGTTACAGAGGTGTTAATTGGGCTAAGGAAATTAATCACCTTTTATGCTTCTTGTAACAGTGACTTTCTTGTATCCTTTATTCCAGGTCTTTATCCCATATGTGTCTTGTCAGGATGAGAGCGTGCTTTAGCTAAAGGCACATCATTATGTAGTTTAAGCCACAAAGTTAAGTTCTGTGTTTAAAAAATAAATACATAACAGAGAGTTGGGAAAATCTTATCAAACGTAATGTGAGTTGAAATGCTTTTGTGGCCTTTGAATTCACTGAAAGCAGCATGTGACTGTGCGCAGACATGTATGTAGCGGGTCTATCTCTAAACATCTGCTTATGGTGTTGGAAACCCAAACAAAAGAGTATTCTGCTAGCAAGTGAGGACCCAAAAGCACAACTTGCTAGGAGTGGAAAGAGAGAGACCAGCATCGTTTCAATGAGTAAAATGCAAAAAATCAAAACAAAATAGTGGAAAAGAATGAAATGTATAAATAAATCGTTGTCCGTTTATAAGACTGCAGCATTGTTAGTAACGTGGAACAGAGGTTGTTTTAAATCTTCATTTTGTCTCAGCGGTGACCCTGTTGTAATCAGAAGCAGACTTTGCGCTTACGTGGTATTTTCCATCCAATGATAGTCTTTGACAAAGGCAAGTGGGATCATTCCCACTTTACACCCGGGATAAACAGAGGCACTGAGGGGGATAGGCCTCATCTCAAAGGTGCTGAGCGCTCCCCTTTCCCAGGAATGTCAGTAGGACTTGCTGCTGCTCAGCCTGGCTGAAAAGGCCTGTGAATGGTCAGCACCTGGCAGCTCCCACGGTGATGCTGATGGCCAGATTTCCAGCACCCAAAGGGCTGGGCACCTTGAAAATCCAGCCGCTTACTTTGGCACATTAAAAGGAACCTGGGCTGTCTTGATAGCCCAGCCCTAAATGACTTGCCCTGAATCACACGGCAAGTCTGTGGCAGAGCCAGGAATAGAACCCAAGTCGCCCAGGTCCAAGTGTCATGGTCTAACTGCTAGACAAGCTGCCCGCTCGTAGTGACCGAGTCGGTGAAGAGAGGCTTCTGTCACATCCCTCACTGATTGGCATTGGCTTGCTGCAGGGCTTTGGGCAAAGCTGGTTCCCATTTCCCTGCAGAAAACAGTCAACTAGAAAAAACACCTTTTAAATGTTTCATTGCAAACACCTCTCTCAGTCCAGGAGAGGGCATGACGGTCAGTTTCAAACCCCTGCGAGGGGGGAAGGTTTGTGTGCGCCCCTCCTAATACGCCCACCAGGTCACATTGGCTTAAGAAGAAGTGACAGCAGCTTAAGATCAGAGTTAGTCATCTCATGAAGGTGACAAAAGCTGTAAGACTCAAAGCATTCTGAATCAGCCAGAAAAGTTATTCCCTGGATCTTTGGGAGTAAGGGATTCTGCTCTCCTGTGCGTTTCACCTGTCCATTTCTTTAGGGTAAATTCCACCTAGTGATTTTCTTGCAATCTCTCCTAAGAAGGCAATCATGGCTTTGTCTGGATTTACCCGCACATTCTGTCCTGTGCATTGGATGACCAATGGGGAAGGGAGAGGAGAATATTGCATCTTCCTAGGAGTCTCTTCTGCACTGAGCACCATGGGGCTGGGATCCTGACTGGGGATTCTGGATGCTTTTGTGATATGAATATTAAATAATATGGTGTTCCGAACTGTGAGGCCCCTGTCCTGCAATTGGATCCACCTGAGTGGACCTTTGCACCCATTAGTGGGGCTCCACGTGGGCAAACCTGGCTGTAGTTTCAGGGTCCAAACGATATTTCAAAGCATGAGTTTGGCAACTGCTGTGTAATGAGTTGGTTGGGTCTCAGATTGGTACCTAGAAGACAGGCATCCAGGTTGTAAAATCTTGCCTAACTTGCCTGTGGATGAATCGGGATCTGCACATCCTGGGGCTGTCCCTCTTTCCCTCTCCCATCAGCACTAAGTTCCCTCTAAACACTTAAAAGAATAGAAGCGGGAGGGTCATTTTACAGGACAGCTGAACCTCCGCGTTCCAGTTTAAAGTATTAATCCCACAATCATCCTTCATTGTCGTGCATAATACAGAAGGAGCTTGCTTTATTTTTAAGCAAGCTTCTGAAGATTTTTTTTTTAAAGGGCAACTTAAAGGGTCTAAGCTGTTTGAAATGCAACGAGGACTGATGCACAGGTACCACTGTGTGTTGCCACTATGGTCGATGGCCCCTAGAGGGCGCACTGGGAGCCGGGCCTTTTTCTGGCAGGGCAGAATAGTTCTGCAACACGCATTCTCCTGCTGGCCCAGCACCGGCCGTTAGTTCTTTTGCAGAGCAAGGGCAGTGAGAGATGGTAACAGGCCCCACTACAGGCGGCCAGCACTGTACACTTCTGTATTTACTAGGTGGCTGGCTGAGCATGGGCTTGAGCAAAGCTTGCAAAATTAAACAGGAGCGACCGATATTAGTACATCGGATCTAATCCTCCAGCTGCCCCTTCCCCTTTTGTCGTGTGAACACTGGTGATGCCAGCGAGGGGAAGCGATAGCCGAGTGGTTACGGTGTTGGACTGAGGCTTGGTTCAATTTCTGGCTCTGCCACAGATGGCCTGTGTTCCCTTGAGCAAGTCACTTCATCTCTCTGCCCATCTGTACACTGGGGATTGTAACAAAGTGGCTTGCCTGTTGGCTACGGAGCTGGGGCTTAGCCAGCCCTGAGAGGAATCGGGGGATTCCTGAATAAAAGGCTGTAGAAGGGTGTGGTTGACAGAGTACCTGAGCCTGCTAGAAGCAGGAATTCTGACAGGAAACTGGAGAGGTTCAGGAGAAAGCTCTCCATGCAAGAGGGGCCTGGGAGAAACTGGGAAGGCCTGCCTGGAACGGCCTGTGGAGCAGGACAGGCTCCAGGCTTGGGGTACTGGGCAGCAGACAGACAGACCCTCAGGGAGGAAGGGGTGAAACTGGGGTGAGGCTGCGTGAGTTGGTGCTTTGTTTTGAAAGACTCTGTCGGACTGTTGGGAGAGATACTGATCTAGGGTTGGGGCTTGCAGGGCCAGTGTGCGCCTCAGGATTACATCTGTGGGACTCTTGTGGGGAGCCTTGTGGGACGTTTTTCAAGGGGCCATGAAGAGGCCGGACGGCCACCGAGGCAGGGTGATCTCTGGCCACGAGGGGGCACTTGACAGGGAGTAAATGGTGACAGCACTACAGGGATAAACTTACTTTCTCCCATCTCTCGTCTATTTAGAGCAGTGGTCCCCAAACCTCACGCCCCAGTCCTCTTACCTCTGTCTGCGCCCCACCGGGGCCGTGGCTTCAGGAGGGGTGGGGACATGGACAGGGGTAAGGGGGCGGAGGCCAGAGGCGCGGGGGTCGGAGTGGAGCTTTGGCCAAGGGCCAGGGCCAGGAGCAGAGCTGCATGATGCTCTCTCCCTGCCCCTATGGGGGCTGGCCCAGGCTCCAGCCACACACACACCCCGAATGGTCCTTCACGCTCCACTAGGGATGCACGCCCGACAGTTTGGGGACCTCTGATTTAAAGTGTAAGTCCTTTGAGGCAGGAGCTGTACCCTGTTATCCCCACGCACAACGGGACTCTGATCTGAGCTGGGCCATGGTGTTATAATACAGATAATTAATAACTATTATTATTATAACAACATATGACAATCAGGATTTTGGACGTCCCCATTTTCATTCCCCGAAAACATTTCAGGTTTTGAAACCCAATGTTGATTTATTTCAGCAGGATATGTTCAAGAAGCCAGTTCGTTGTATGGATAAGAGAGGTCACGGGTATGTTTTCTGCTCAAAGCATTGCAATGGGCTAGCTTGCAGACTGCAGTCGTCCAATTCAACATGTGGTTTGCACATACTGCTTCTTCCAGGACTCTGGCAAGCATAGCATTCAGCTAGCTTAGGCGTTGCTTGCACACACCCATATGATCAACAGAATTCCTTTCTGGGAATTTGAACTGAAGGCCTGTCTTTGAGAGAGAGATTTTTCTTAAATTGCTAATTTCTGTAGGTCAGAATTGGAGTGTCTGTTAAGGTTGACAATGGGGCCAGAAAGGAACCAGATCTAAACAAATACTTCAACAAAAAAGGTCCTCTGATCTCTTCCCAAAATCTTATGTCTGCTCCTAGTCCCAGCTTTTCAGTTGTCATGATTTGGCTGAAGTAAGCAAGCAGTTAACAGGGTTAAACTGGATTCCTCACTGAAACTAACCCATCAAAGATAACAGTTAGAGCTGGCCAACGTCTTTCACACAATTTTGTTTCGGGAGGGGGCGGGAAAGACTTGAAAATATTTCTTTTTTCCAAAAATTTGTCACCATTATTGACATGTCCCATTTTTCAGGACATTTCCCACAATTTTTGTTTACCAAATTTTCAACATTGTTTGTTTACCCAAGACCACATCTTGTAGCAGAAAAATAGGGAGTTTATAAACAAAACATTTTAAAACCTATATTTATTTTTAAAAGAATCAGTTAAAATATTGTGAGAGACGGGGCTAGTTACGAACCCTGCAAAGTGGAAACAGAAACGTTTTACAAAATCTGTTCTGGTTTTCATCCAGCTCCCCAACAGCTTCTCTCTTCCTCTTAGACGCTTTCCCCTGCTTACTCTAGTGTTCTCAAATGAGCATTGCATATACCAGCTCTTGCACTAATCAATTGGGGTTGGACACAATGCCAAGCTGCCAGGTCTGATTTGTGATGACTGTGATATTCCTACACAGTAGAATCATCTCTTTCCTCTGTTTCCCCTGCTATGTTTGGCTGCTCTGAACTGGAGGACAGGCGTGCTGTTGAAATGAACTAGATATCTCAGGGTACGTCTATACCCAGCCGCTAGTTCGGCGGCTGGCAATCGAACTTCTGGGTTCGACTTATCGCGTCTTGTCTGGACGCGATAAGTCGAACCCGGAAGTGCTCGCCGTCGACTGCGGTACTCCTGCTCGGCGAGAGGAGTACCGCGGAGTCGACGGGGGAGCCTGCCTGCCGCGTGTGGACCGAGGTAAGATCGAACTAAGTTATTCACGTAGCTGAAGTTGCGTACCTTAGTTCGATTTGGGGGGTTAGTGTAGACCAAGCCTCAGAGAGAGAGAGAGAGAGCGCGCACTAGTTCTTGGAGACACTTGTCAGTTTAAATGGGGTGGAGGGTGGGGGAAACTTGAATCGTCAGAGCAGTGTGCTCTGTTGCTGCATCTCCGATGTGGACTGCTACCCTCAACGGTGTCCCTTGCAAACCCATTTGCAAATTACCAAAACTTCATCTGATTTTTCTTGACTTCCGCAAGTGTATTCTGCATGTTGCATAAGTCAAGCGTGAAATCATTGACAATGGCATTAAAGTTCTCTGCAGTTGACAGTACGCTTCTCTATTTCCCCACTTTTAACGCATTAATATGTCAAGCACCGTTCTCTAATCCAGGGCAGCAGGAACATAAGGGGATTTGAGCACAAATCATGTAACGGGCCATGGCTGTTTCTCTGGGGTTTCTCTCTCCTTCTTGCAAGTCTTTAAGGCGGAAGTGTTGCTTGCGTTTGGTTCTGCCCGTACCCTTTGACTCTCATTCGCAAATAAGCAGCGGCACAAACATTATGATCACCCGCTCTCTTTGGATTTCCTATGAGCAGTGTCTTAAAGCTGTAAACAACCATGCTGGAGAATGAAGTGCTGCAAAATGTACAGAACCCCTGCGTCTGCTGTAGCTGGGACCATTAGAGGAGGTTTGGCCATCAGATAAAAATAACCAGCAAAACAACTATATTCAGCTAGTCCCAGGTTCCTATGTAACAGCTGCCTATGAAGGGCCAGTCTTTTGACTACGCTGGGTGAGCTTGGGTCTCCTGAAGCTACTACACCTTTTCAAGCATTGCTCGTTAATGTTCAGCATGAATAAATCAATTCCATTGGTGGGCAGTTATAGTGAAAACCTTTTTAAATATACTGTGTTTCAGGGAGTTATTTTGTAATGTGATTTCTGCAGAAAATGCCCCGTGGGGCTGCAAGGACCTTTAGGTATGTCTGCACTACACACTAAGCCCAGGCTCTGTCTGAGGTTTGAGCCCAAGCCCCCTTCTGTCCACACACAAATCAGTCTAGCTCGGGTCAGCAAGCACTCAGGATCCTGGTCCTAGGGATCAGAGCCTGAGTCCTGTTGTTTTTTCGGGTCCAGGCCTTGTCATTCTGCAGCGTGAGTGCAGCTCAAGCCACAGATCTGAGCCAGAAGGTCTGCAGTATGGACGCGTTAGCATGGCAGTGAGACTGGATCCAGCAATTGCAAGCCCTGGTTTCCAGTGCAGTGTGGAGGCTTAAGCGCAGGTGTGAAAACACCGAGTCCATAAGCCCACAGACCCAGTTTACAGTGCCGTGTAGACGTACCCTTCATGGTCTGTGCTGCACTGTGACCTCTCGCTGTTTAAAATTCTGTCTGTGTATGGCAGTTGTGTAATGTACTTGCATGAGCATTAGCTCTTGAGTCTTGCTCATGTCCGGCTCTGCCGCCACCCAGGGGGGAGGGATAGCTCAGTGGTTTGAGCATTGGCCTGTTAAACCCCGGGTTGTGAGTTCAATCCTTGAGGGGGCCATTTAGGGATCTGGGACAAAAAAATAGTTGGGGATTGGTCCTGCTTTGAGCAGGGGGTTGGACTAGATGACCTCCTGAGGTCCCTTCCAACCCTGATATGCTATGAACTTCAATGAACTCCACCTTCATGTGGGCTCAGAAGAGCATTAATTCCTATGGAAACTATTTTGGGTTGCTTGTATTTGACTTGTTTTGTGCGTGTTGCATTCTCGGCTAGTAGGGAAAAGTGTGCGCGAGAGACGGAGACAGAGAGAACTTGGGCTGCCACTGACACAAGCGATATTCGCACAACATATAGGGACGCCCCCAGTGCCTCCAGTGCAGAATCGGGAGACAGAGTATGAGGACCCAGTTTGATATTTACGGATTTAATGAGAGAGAGAGACAGCAGTGGGAGCGTCTTTAATTGGGAAGTAAATCAGCATTCCTGAGAGAGGTCCTTTCAAAAGGTGTTTGGGGAGGCATCTCCAGCAGTTAGTCTTATGGGAAACAACCTACAGGGCTCCTCCCACCCCATAACTCAACCCCACCACCCTCAAAGTCCTTCCTGTGTTGTTAAATAGAACAGAATTCAGGAGAGTTGCTAATGGAGGATATGGAATCTTTCACTAGGTCACAGGTTCAAGCCCAGTCCAGAAGGGACTGGAAGGAACCATTGTTTGGTGGCGGTTGTGAAGTGACATTTGTTCACGATCATGCCTCACGTCCTTGTTGACAGCCTCCAAAGAGGCCACAGACTGAAGCTGAGCTCCTCTGACAGTGGTCCATCCAGGCCAAGGTTGGAGTCAGAGATGAAAACCCAATTGGATTGTCCTCAAGCCAACTCCAGATTATTCCCTTCAGTGCATCTTCTAGTGCTTTCTTATCGGTCACTAGCAATGAGCCATTGTCAGGATTGTGCTGGATTGTACCTGCTCTCTGAACTCCTGGAGGACTCCCGCCTCTTCAGCTGTCAATCCAGGGCCTTTCATCAACCCCAGCTTCACTTGAAAGATTAAATATTTATACTGGGTTGTTTTTTTTTTTTTCTGGAAAGCAACGTGTGTAGCTAGCTACAGATTATATGCCCATAAGAGCTGCTTCCCCCTTCTTTTATGACGTCTCTTTGTAACTTTGCTTCCCTGAGAGGCTGAGATAAAATGAAACCGATTTGTTGTACATGTAGAGTCTGTAGCAGTCGTTTCCATGGCAACTGTATCCAGGAGAACACTGCTCTCTTTCTTGTGGGAGGCTTTGGTGCGTCAGATAGCGCAGGTAGTTTAATTAAAAATTTTTTAAAAACACCCCAAAACCGGAGCCTTGCAGACTTCCCCTGGGATGGATTCAAGTGGATAGGACAGAGTAAGCGAGTAACTTACTCACTTCACCCTTAAATCAGCACTCGTTCACAAGCAACGGCCAAGACCTAAATTGTTTCTGGTTACTGACCAATCTCTGCACTTGCAAGATTTGTTATCCCCATGCGATAAACTTTTCCCACTGGGGTGGTGGTGAAGAAGTTCTTTTGTCTCCAGTTAACTCTTATTCGCAAGGGGTTTCAAAGACAGACAAATCAGGGATGGATTGTGCTTCAGGATGCTAAGCATGAAGGAATGGAAGGAGTTTCTTTAGCGAGTCTAGGGTTCACAAAGGTGCTGGATTTGAGAGTCCTTCAGAGCAGGATGAGTTAAAACCAGGAGGAACCTGCAAACTGAGAGGATAATATGCTAGGAAATGCTGCACAGGCAACATCAGTGAAGTACTTCTCCATCAGTGTCTCTCACCCTGACAATAGACTTACCAGCTCTAGGAGGAGTTAAATCTTTGTGGTCCGTTCAACCCTTGGTGCCTCTGCTGGGATTGCCAAGAAGGAGTTCAATCAAGAGTTGTGATTTTTTCCCCCTGTCTCAAAAATCCCACAAAAAAGAAACAAACTCAGGAAGATGTTCCATCTCACACCACCTTCCTGTCCTGGGCTCACCGTATGACCTTGATATTTTGGCCCAGTCATGGGGCTAAATAATAGAACAGTCCCACAGCTTCTCTGAGACATTTTTCACTTTTTTTCCCTTGTGTGGCTCCAGGTGCCTGTGATCAAAGAGATCAAACCAGATTTCTGCGGAGACTGTGATAGGCTCAGCAGCCTGTAATCTGTCAAGTCCATCTGAAACTTTCTTCAATTAGTTTTGTAAATTCAGAGCGTCTCCATAGATTCCCTTGCTGTGTAAAATATGTGCTCTGTTCTGCACATTCTCCTCCTCCCCAATTTCAAGGGATTCATGGGAGTTGGATGCAAAGGGAATGACACCAACCTCTTCAGAGTTCCACCAAACATCTCAGGCTGGAAATCGGGGGCAGATTTTCAAGTGAGGGTAATTAGCCATTGGAAAAAACCACGAAAGGTTGTGGTGGATTCTCCATCACTGGCAATTAATAAATCAAGATGGGATGTTATCCTAAAAGAGCTGCTCTGGTTCAAACAGGAATTACTTCAGGTAAGTTCTGTGGCCTTTGTTATGCAGGAGGTCAGATTAGATGATCACAATGGTCCCTTCTGGCCTTAGTCTATGAATAGAAAGGGTTAAAAGTAATAGAGAGTTTGGAAAGAGAGATGACCCTTCTCTAACTACTGGGGGTTGAGAAGACCCTTTTCCTGCAGGCCAATTATCCAATAACTGCCTTCTGTGGGATTTCCTTTCTCTGAAGCAGCTGGTATTGGCCATTGATGGAAACGGGATGTGGAACAGGATGGACCACTGCTCTGATTCAGTATGATCCTGTTTTCAGCCAGCTATTCACCTGGGTTCACCCTTCGGGTTGGTCTACGAGATCGACGCTGCTGCAATCGATGCAGCAGGAAGACCTGCTAAATCGATGGCAGAGTGCTCTCCAGTCCACCCCAGTACTCCATCTCTCTGAGAAGAGTAAGGGAGGTCGACTGGAGAGTGTCTCCCGGCAACGCAGCACAGTGAAGACACCAGGGTAAGTCGACCTAAGCTACATCAACTCCAGCTACGTCATTCACGTGGCTTGAGTAGCGTAACTTAGGTCAACTTACCCCCGTAGTGAAGACAAGCCCTTAGCAATGACATTTCTGCACTCCCGATGGCAGAGACATGCCATTATCATTCTAAACGGCCCTGCAGAACAAAGCCTCAGCGCCTGCCCTCATCGAAAATTAGTACAAGTAGCATCATGGGCAAAATAGATGTTGGGATGCGCTAATTAGCACCACCAATAATGGCTGCTCTTGGAAAACCAACTCTTTCAACCGCTCTGTTCTGCAGTGTGGGGCTTGGCTTTCATTGGCAAGGTGACACTAATTTTTCCTCCTCCGGCTTCCTTGGGGGAAGGCTGCAGTTCGGGGCTCCGGCGCTGCAGCCCGTGTCCATTCTCAGTTCAGTTCTGTTTGGCTTGGGGGGGTATCATGGAAATTGACATGGGACCTAATTAAACAGTGACAAGCAGAGAGGCATTTCCATGCAGTTAATCAGAGCGACTGGCCAGAGGAGCTAACCCAACAATCATTATCCGCCAGGAAACGCCTGGCCTGGAGCTCGCTCTTTGCTATTTATAAACCCTGGCAATGTGTTTTGTGTGTTATTTTTTTAAAGAAGAAAATAAAAAATTTCTTTAAAAGTGAATTGATTATGTCTGGAAGAGATACGAACCGAACCGCACATTGCCATGGATACGCTGCTGTTTACCTATTGGTCTCTTCCTGTGGGCAGCTACTGCCCTTAGACCTACCCCTTCCTCACTTGTCAAAGTGGGGAGCCCCAGCTGCGGCTCCCCACTCTGAGTGCTGCAGAACTGAAGCCCGCAAGGGTTTTGCAGACAGGGTTCCACCTGCACCTTCCCACCAGTGCCAGGCCTGTGTACCTTTACCAGGACCCTGCCCCCTTTGGCATTCCCAGCCTATAGGCCAAGGGATTTAGGCACCCCAGTCCCTTTGAAATCCAGTGGCAGTTGGGTGCCTAATTCCCTTAGACGCCTTTGAAAAATCCCATCCCAAGGGCCTGATCTTGCAAACATTTGCTGCCCTGACTACTCTTGCAGTCAGTGGTAATTCCCTTGCTAGTAAGCAGGGCCCCCCATGGCGTTGGCAGGATTGGGCCCTAGTGGAGAAGCCAGGAGGAGAACAAGCCACTCAAGAGGCCCCTAGGTTTCAAAGGGATAGGAGCACAATAAAAACACTTTCTAGCCCATGTTGCTAGCAGAAGCAACCCATTTGCCAGCAGGTGCTGTATCCATCAGATCACATAGCACATCAAGGTCTGCGTATCCCTCACCTGCTCGCTCTCCCCCCCCCAGCAGCACTATACGCAGCTTACGGCACCCAGTGCCCTGCGAGCTAAAGATATGTGGTGCAAAAGTAATCACAGATTCGTCAATTTTTAATCACTTTGGGGAATGGGTTTTAAAGCTGCACTGGAATTTACCACCGTCTTATAGCTCATAAATAATATCATGTCAGATTTCCACGCTAGCGCCGTCCGTAGCCCTGGTATGAATTTAAAGTGGCTGCAAGTTTTATGATCGGCCTGGCGTACTTGCCAATAATCGCTATGCCTAGGAAGGGAGACTTAGCTTAAGACAAATTTTGTTTCTCTTGAGTGTGAACTGCATGCTGATGGGACACCTGGCGTTAAAGGAATCTCTTAGCGAACTGGGGCTCTTTTCAGGAACTGAGAAACAGCTCTGTTCTGAATAGCAAAAATGAACTGGGGAGCCCTCTGCTGGCCATAGCAATGATGACGACGGATCCTTCTCTTCTGCTTATCATAGCAAGGGAGTTTTAAACTGTGGGGAACATTGTTAGTGTAGCTGCTTAATGGAGAGCCCTCCCACACTGCATGCGTTCGTGTTTAATGGAGGCTAAGGAGTTATGGGACGCTGAATTTTTATTAGCGCTGGCTGCTGGCGCTTGCTGTGTTGCTGCTCTGAAAGCTGGATCCAAGGTCATGCCGGGGACATAGTCAGGGGAAGCTGCTTCTTAATTTGTGAGGCAAGAACATGCCTGAATTTTGGCAATCGGGAGCTGCAGGAGCGGGCTTCGCTTTAAAGAATTGCTGATGCATTGTTCTAAAATAATTGGACCAGAATCCTAGAGACGGAGACGGAGACGTTTTTGGCAGCCATTCAAGCTGGGAATCTGTATTTTGCCTTTGGCTCCTCTCTTTCTGATAGGCCAAGCCAGATGCCTCCCAAGCTGTGGGGCAAATCCAGATCTAAATTTTGCAACCTGATATCATCCATAATCAAAGCGAATGCAATGTGGGACTGAAATCCTGTTGCGTGCCGAGTCTGTGTACCCTTCCCGTCCTTGCTGCTCGTCGGGATCTTAATTTGGGTGTAACCGAAACTTGGCTCCCCCATATGTATCCCCCTCTTCTTGTTTGGATTATCAAGTAATGCTACAGTCCTGCACTGGGAGCATCATCATGCAGCCAAGGGTTGGCCTTTCTGATGTCACCAAGGCTGCGCTGTCTCGTCTCATCCTTGAACAGAATGGGCCAGATACAGTGTAGGGGAGTCTAAGGCCATGTCTACACTACCTCTTATACCGACATAACTTATGTCGCTCCGGGGTGTGAATACGCCACTGCCCTGAGCGACGTAACTTACACCGACCTAAGCGCCGATGTGGACAGCACTGCGTGAGCAGGAGAGTTGCTTGAAGGTATTGGAGTCCTGGTACTGGAACTACGGGCATGTTGAGATGAATAGCATCGTTCAGAGCCGGAGCAGAGCCCTTTTAAAAAGAGAGCTGTCCGTTCTGCTTAGGACTTTGGGGGGCGCTTTCCTTGGACAATGCGCACGGCAAGTGGTGTCTGAAAACCTGCAGCCAGCTCGCTCTGAGCATCACCTCATGGTTGGCATCCCAGCCGAGGAGGGAATCTCCATTCATCAGATCAGCCTTCCCCTTGTATTTCTGCTGAGATGAAAACCGCACACATGACAAGCTAATAATTCTGCTGTCTCCCGTAAGCCACTGGCTCTCGTTGGGTTGCTTACTGTCGAAAACTTGCCAGGAATATTTGTGAGGTTCTCCAGCACTCCTTAAAATTACACCTACAGTATGTGGGACTTGTTTCACTCCAGAGGTGAAATTTAGCCCTGTGCAGGGGCCAGCATGATGCTTGTGAACCACTTAAGCCCTGTTTTGAGGGCTAATAGTGCACAGGTTTAGTGCTGTCTCTCTGCCCAGAGGTGAATTTCTCCCTGTTTCCTTCAAAACTTGGCTCTGGCTTATTAATATCATCAGTGCCCTGGGAGCTTGAATAGTGAGAGCTAAAGGCAGAGAAGACCTATACGGGAGAAAGGATGGGCTTGTGGTTAAGATATCAGGTTGTCACTCAAGAAATCTGAATTCCACTCCCACCTCTGCCACAGACTCCCTGTGTGACTTCGGTCAAGTCCCCAATTCCCCATCTACAGAATGGGGACAATAATCCGTCCTCTCCTGGGTACTAGAACTGTCAGATCTTTGGGGCAGGGACTGTCTCTTTCTATGTGTACAATGGGGATTCGGTCTGGGTTGGAACCTCCAGGTGCTCCTATTATCTGAATAATAAAGAACAGAAGGTCGCATAGTTTTAAGTTCCCTCTAGTGCAGCAGGCTATCAAGGGCCGCACAGGCGTGCAGTCACTGGGCATGGACTGGAGAGGAGAGACGTAGGGGGTGTGCAGGGCTGTGGCGGGGCTGCCACGGCTGGGGAGAGGCACCTCTCCCTCAGCCTCGGGCTGCTGTAGCGAGAGAGGGCTGGGGGGAGTCCTCTCTCCTC